>NC_141930.1:19966683-20269713 GCF_057802395.1 Ceratotherium simum simum
AGTGGGATATTAAATAGTATTCCTAATTAAAATGACAGGGGAAATTGTAGGGAGGCAAAACAGAATTTCCCAGGTTGGAATTTAACTAAGACATTATGGTTAATAATCCTCCTTTTCTAGAGGATTGTATGATTTAAGGGGAAAAGCCCTCTCTTTATTGCAGAGGACATAGTGTGAGTTCACAGGGACTTGGACAGAATGAAAAGGTCAGAGGAAACAGGTCAGAACAATTGGAAGAAGTGTAGACAGTACCCAATAACTAGGAGAGGAAATCAACCAGTACGTTAAATGAATGCGAAAGCTGTTAGGTAATCATTTGTATGAAAATTTGTATGTAGTGTTTTAGAAAAGTTTGTTAGAATTGAATTGGCCACCAATGACAAGGTACAATTTCCTCTTGAATGCCCAACATCTTGAAGATGAAGAATTCTTAAAAGACTATCTGCTCCATCTTCTGCATTCAGGTCGAATTGTTTAAAAGCATTTCAGAAAGATGAGCATCTACTCTACTTAAAAAGACAATCCTGAGAAGGAATATCAGAGAACCAAACATTATCTAAGTTAAATTCCTCAAGTTTCAACTAAAACTGGGCTCTTCTTTTTCTTCGTTTAGAGGAGATGAAAAGTAGCTCTTTATGTGAAAGCCATTCCTACACTTGAAAGATATTGTTATGTGGCTCTTTTTGCTAAAAATAATTCCATTTCCTTAGAAGATTTTCTAAGTTTTATTTCTCGATTTTGACCCAGTGAAGGTTAATGAGAGGATCTGATACTGAATGGGAGAGCACCGGAAACCTGCCAGAACTTCACTTATTTAAAGCATTTTAAAATTATTATTTCATATTTATTCTAGAGAATCTACAGAGCTCTTCATTGGGGAGATGGCAGAGAGCTGAAGAGCTGACAGGATTGAACCAGTGAAACGTTTGAATTTACCAGTCCGTGTAGCACAAGAACCAGTGTATGTTGTAAACTAATGACAGGAAATGTAGCACAAAAGCAACTTTGACTGAATTGGGCCTCCAGGTGGCGCCTGTCAGAAGTGCCTCAGAGCATGGCATCATGGGAGACTCTTGCTGGCGTCGGTTCTCCTGGTCCAGTCACTGGCTGTGAAGTTTCAACATGGCTGCTCCTGTTTTTCTCCCAGCCCTGCTACCAAATGGCTGTCCTTCAGGACACTTCCTGGGAGTGGTTAGGATCAATTCTTCATGGAACAGTTGCTGTCCCGTCTAAGGTTCAGGTTTGCAAGGGTAGTGTTCCAGAGGCTGTTGCTTCCCTCCTTTGCAGTCTGTCTTTCATCCACATCAGTTGCACTAGGTAGATGGTGCTGTCTGCCTTCAGCTTCTTTTTTCCTACGTCTGAATAACTGTGTTCAAGGTAACACCATGTGTTAATTTGGCCATTTTTTAAACTAATTAAAACAGTAAAGTTATTTGCCTAAATAACATATAGTCATAGCAAATTAAAAACCCTAATACTGGGGCTGGCCCCATGGCGTAGCGGTTAAGTGCGCACGCTCTGCTGCTGGTGGCCCGTTCGGATCCCAGGCGCACACCGATGCACCGCTTGCCAGGCCATGCTGTGGCGGCGTCCCATATAAAGTGAGGAAGATGGGCACGGATGTTAGCTCAGGGCCGGTCTTCCTCAGCAAAAAGAGGAGGATTGGCATGGATGTTAGCTCAGGGCTGAGCTTCCTCACACACACATACACAAAAACCCTAATACCTAACCATGATAAAATATAATTTTCACTAACCTTGAACTCCTTCAATTTCTGCTTAGGCTAATCCTGACTCTAAGAAAATATTTAAAAAACATTCATTCAACAAATATGCTTTGAGGCATCCTTTGGTACCAAGCACTGTGCTAGGCACTAAGTTTGCAATAATGAATAAGACAAAGTTGATCTTTGTCCACAGAGAGATGATAGTCTGCAGGATACAGTCTTCTAATGGATTAAAAATCTCTTATGAAATTTCAATTCTTTAGGGATATATATGGTACCTAGGGTCTGGCTCTAGTTCCTGAGAGTTCCAGAGCAGGAAATATGTTAGAACCTTTTAAGTAGCCAAAAAGTCAAATTTAATAATGCACCAAGTGAAGGCAGAGTTTTGATGTCCTGCTTTTAGTTCTCAGAAGAAAATTATTGTTTGATCCTTTGTTTCCCTGTGGTAAAGGAGAAGAGAGAAAGAAGAAATGTGGGGTCATGTCCACAGCATAAGTCCCATGATTTTTTTCCAGAGGGCAATTGCCCTAGTAGCTTCTAAAGTCACTTCAGCTTTCCCTCATCTTCCATCAGATGAAGAGATTAGTTTCATGTAGTGATTCTCTTACCTATATCTTCTGATCCCCTGTGATTTTTATAGTGTGGCCTCTGAGACAGTTTACTTAGATTTTTAAATAAGTAATTATTATAAAATGTGATCATTAAAACTTGTACATGTTCATTAAATTTGGAAAACATAAGTATGTAGAAAGAAGAAGAAAAAAGTCCATAATCCCACCACCTAAACATATTCACCATTTATATTTTGGTGAACTGTTTGCTAGACTATATTTTTCTTTGCATAGATTTTATTTAAAAATGTGAAATAACATATATTATGCACATTTTGGTTTCCTTTGCCTTTTGCCTTAGCATTACGTCTTAAACATTTTCCATAGTATAACATTCTCTTCAGACTCCTTCTTCTTCTTATGTCATAATATTCCATTGAGTGGAGTCACTTTATTTTATTTAACTGTTCTCTTGTACGTAGACTTCCATTTTTTCACTATTATAAACAATGTTAAGATGAATATTGCTGTGCAGAATGTTTTAATCTAAAGCTGAGAAGATACAAGTTTATATGAAAATGAATTAATCAAATACACTTGAATAAGACATAAGGCCTTAAAACAGAACTCTAAGGTGCTAGCACTCCTGAAACTTTCTAAACGCCCACTGTAGGCCCCTCTGTGGTCCCTCCCCTCCTCTCTGTAAAGGGGAGTCTTCCTGCTCCTGTTTCTCCTTTCTTCTATCAACTATGTCATTTCCTCCATCCAGCCTTGCCTGAATCAAGCTGGATGATTATTAGTCAGGTATTCAAATGACCAGACCGTCTTTCTAGAAGTGGTTCAATCAGCCCGTGTATTGCTGTCTCTAAGTGAAGCATAGACATTGGCAACTGTCTGATAAATTTACCTCAAGCTTCCTAGAAACAATTTAGGTCTGAATTATCTAGTTTGGTTGGCATCAAGGACATTGCAATATGATGATAACGGGGTACATTTTGTCAGGAGTGGGGGCCAAGCCCGCCCATTGGCAGACATGTGGAGGAGTAGAGTGAGGGGACCAGCTGGATAGTGGGCATGGAAGCTCCAAGAGATGTGGCTTGGAAGTGAGGGGACAGAGTCTAGGAGAAGGTCAGTGAGGGAAAGCCTGGTAATGGCTCATCTGAAGTCAGCCTGCAGCATAGCCACAAACGATGGATTTAGACATGCTTGTGTGTTTGGTTGAATGTCTAGGTGAGGATATGAATTGGAAAGGAAATCTCTTGAGGCATATTATATCTATTTTGATTGATATTTCCTAAGATGGACAATTGGAACATTAAGGATTTTATAGGTCAATTACATGCTTTTGAGCTATATAATGTTACGTAATTTATATGATATATTGAAATGGAAAGCAAGATGTACATGACTGCTTTAGAGAATTTTGTCATTTGATTATGATACATAACTCTTGAGCTTGAGAGTTTAGGTTACAACCAAGACCAGTGAGCAAGAGGACATGAAACATCACTGCCACCCACCCCCTGTGAGCATCCAGACTTCTTTGGACCATAGCACCATGTGCAGGAGCAGCTCCAGGTGGGGGAGGCAAGAGCAATGTGTGTGTGTGTGTGTGTGTGTGTGTGCATGTTACTCTAGTATGAGGCCCCAGTGGCTAGACCCTCATAACGTATTCTTAGAACAAGTCATTCCTACTGCTCAATGGCCCAGTGCCCATGATGGATGTGACTCTTCAGACTTGTGTACCCACCCATCATTGGAGCTTCCTTGGAGGTATCTGGATTTGGTCAAAGGTGAGTGAGTATCACTTGACCATATGTAAGCTGTCACTACTACCAGTCAGGGCCACCTTGGAGAAATGTCCTCTCTTACCCATCTGCATGATTCCTCTTCCTCAGGAAGCAGGGAGCAGCAGTTGGGTACCAAAGAGGCTGATTCTCAAATGCCAACCCATTTCAACTCGCTCCTTTTTGGGGGTTGTGCAAGGGCCCTGGGAAAGCATGTGCAATTGCACCCTGCCTGCCAGGCTGGGCATGTGGCTGATTCCCCCACAGCCTCTGCTGCAGGCACGGGATCACACTACTGACCTGCTCTCTGCTTCTGTGGGAAGAAGCTCTCTGGTCCTAATCGTTTTTCACATGCACAGCTCTCCTGCTACTCAGGGACCAAGAAATAAAAAGGGTTAGAAGAGAGGTGTGGGCAGCTACGTGTGTATAATTGCAATTTTCTTTGTAGTACTTCTCCCCGTAAGGGTTTAATTGCTCAAAGGTAATTGAACCACATAAAGGTCATGAAAGCCTTATAAAGGAGACTAGATCACCCCACCAACCACCCATTATCATTCCTGAGGCATCATCCTTATCCTAGCTCTGTACAGTGGGGTAAATGGATGTGGTCGTTCTGTTTTGATGTGATGGGATGTAAAGAATCTGGGGTATTATTCAAGGTGCCAAATAAATTCTTGTCTTAGAGAAGTGCTCAAAACTGTAATGTCCACTCAGTTCAATTTTAGTGGGGAGCTAAGGCACTCTACCAGGTCAAAGCACTTATTATTAAAGGATGAGAGCCTTTTTTCAAAGCTGATTTTTCTTTTTTTGCTGAGGAAGATTTGCCCTGAGCTAACATCTACTGCCAGTCGTCTTCTTTTTGTATGTGAGCTGCCACCACAGCATGGCCACTGACAGACAAGTGGTGTAGGTCCATGCCCGGGAACCGAACCCGGGCCACCGAAGTGGAGCCTGCCGAACTTAACCACTAGGCCACCAGGGCTAGCCCCTCAAAGCTGGCTTTTCTAGTTAAGCTGCTTACATGAGCCAAACTCACCAGAATTGACTTAACTCTCCTCTTTATTTATCATATCTAGTCTCAACCATGTAGTTACCTGGACCAGACAAATCAGTTCTCACCAGGCCATTCTCCAATGTTACCCTGAAATGGATTCTGTGAAACCCTGAGGAGAAATTATTGATGGATGGAATCGGACCATGGGCTGATGAGGGCCCATGTTAGGATGGGGAGAACTTGATTTGAATAATGATGTCAACATGGGAGGATGACTGTGATGTCACAGACCTCAGGAGTGGTTGTTGTTGGATTTTTGTTGGTGCTTTTTGTTTTTATAAGGGAGGAGGAGTGATGTCTAGAAGCAGCAGTGAGGAGTGGGAAGAATGTCCGTCTACCTGCCTTTGTGGTGTGTGGGAAACAAGTGAATGAGCAACCTCCACTGAGAGCCCTTCAAGAAAGGTGATATCAATACTTATTCAATAAATGTGTGTTGAGTGCATCTGGGTGCTGGGAAAACAATGTGTCCGTGCAGTCATGATCTGGCTATATAAACATGATGTAGTACCAAAATCAGCCCCCTTCCGAGCCAGCGTTTGATCAAGTCAAGGAGAGTCAGTCAGGTGAAGACTCTGTGGAGTCTGAGGGTGTGGAGTAATTCATTTACAATGGACAGGGGTCCAGGATTAGGGGGAAAGCATTGGAGAGAGGGAGCAGGGAGGGTCTAGGTGAGGGAACCCGGGAGGTCCCTCTCTTGTCTCTGTTACTTCTGCAGCTGCTTCCTACTGCTTGTCTCCACGTTGGCTTTCTCTACTGCGTCGTCCACTTGGCAGAAAATGTCTGTCCTCAGAGCCCTGGGTCCTTATAACTCCTCTGCTCAAGGGGCCAGGCCAGACTGAAACTGGGCACTCTTAGCTGAATTCAGATGTCCAACTCTGGCCCAACTTAGGTCACCCATAGCCAGGACGGCGGGTTGCAGAGTACAAATATGCCTGGAATGGTTAGCTTGGCTAAGGGAATTTTCCAGAGAAGGGATTTTGTTGAGAACTGGGTAAAATGGCCAAGATGTGTCTCCCCTGGGCTACTTTTCAGGAGTCTAAGGGTTAGGGAGGATGTTGGGTGTGAGTCCTCCTGTGTGGTTTGTACGGGGGCAGATGCTGCAGTTAGCTTCACTGGCACGTCATTATTATTCCCCTGAAGTCCCCTTCAGACAACTCCAAAGGCAGAAAAATGCCAAAATATGCTCCAGCCTTGTTGGATTAACGTTAACACATGATAAAGAGATAGCTTTACACCTCTACTCTAGTATTAAAAAGAATCTACACTGACTTTCCTTCTCCTGAGCAGGTCAACATTAATCGGCAGCATGTTTTCATTCATAAAGAAAGTAGTATATCTTTAATCCAGATGCAAAACGAATATATATCTAAATGACAAAGTAACATTTTATTAGTTTCTCTCCACCAGCTAAGCTTCATATTTGTGCAATTCTCATCTTGCTGAGCAGGAGTCCTCCTTGTTTCTGAGACATGCTCTTTGGGCATCCAAAGGCAATCCATCAGAGCTGGTGCAAGCGCTGGTATCCCTGAGTTGCTGGGCCTGCATCACTTTCCTCATTTCCTGGTGCCGACAGCAACATCAGCCCTGTTATTGATGATGGCAGGCTTGGCCTTTGGTTTCTGATGGATGGAGCCTTGGCCCAGGTTTATGGATTATATTTTTAATGAGACACAGTCACACTCAAAGAACCTGGGTGGGTCCTTGGCTTGATACTCCCTCCTTGGACAGACCCTGTCAACAAGATGAGAGGGGTCTATTTTTAGAGGAGATGGAAGAGGCCTCTCAGGGGTAGAGGGAATAATTCAAGCTTTATCCCTGTATTCATTTACTCATTCATTTGTAAATTAATGTTTCCAGCACAATATTGTCCACTCAATGCACAGTAACGATGCAATTATCTGGACCCTACCCTCAGGGAGTTTTCCCTCAGGGACATTTTTTTCAAGCAATTTTCATCAGCATGAGTGCTTCACTAGGGAGAGAGGCATTAGGAGAGAACTTAGGAAATGTACTGACCTGCACCTCTGGGGAACTGAGACGGCTCTGGGAGGAGGTGGTGAGTGAGTGGAGATATGAAGGATGAGCAGAGGTCAGCTGGTAAGGAAGGCATGGAAATATTGTTCTAGGTACAGGGCACTGCTACTTTGGAGACAAGGAGAGCAAAGTGAGTTAGAGGATCTGTGGAAGCCCAGGGGCCCAGGAGTGGGTGTGGCCTGGGGCTGGAGCAGGAGCCAACTGTGCAGGCCTCATAATGGGCCAAGATGGCAGGACTTACTCCCAAAGGGAGGGGGAACCACTGAAAAGCTTTAAGCAGGAGAGGAGGATGAAGGCTCTTCTCCTCCCTTAGTGCCTCCAACTCCTCCTGCAGGGTCAATAATGCTTTAATTAAATGTCATAGGGCCATGGGGCCTGCTGCGTGGCATAGTGGTTAAGTTCGCGCCCTCTGCTTCAGTGGCCCCGCTTTTGCGGGTTTGGATCTTGGGTGCGGACCTACGCACCGCTCATCAAGCCATGCTGTGGCTGCGTCCCACACAGAGCAACTAGAAGGATGTACAACTATGACATACAACTATCTACTGGGGCTTTGGGGAGAAAAAAGGAAAAAAGGAGGAAGATTGGCAACAGATGTTAGCTCAGGGCCAATCTTCCTCAAAAAAAAAAAAAAAAAAGTCACGAGTCCAGTTTGGTAAATGGTCCAGGCCCACATTCATTTTATCCATGTGCATAAATTAGATGTGAATTAAAATGAACAAAATTCATGTGTTTGGTCCTGTTTCTGGGGTCAGCTTCCTTTCTTAATATACACAGTTCCTACAAATCCTGTGACTCAAGTCCTGGACTCCTGTCCAGCATGGCCTCTTGCCTTGCACCAGATGTGACTTCTATAGGAGCCCATGACATATTTTTGTCTCTGCTCGCCTGGTGGGAGCTGAGTTACTTTCCCTGTGTCATTTCTGCACAGTTGGTGGAAAGCGTGTGACAGAAACCCAAGGCACGGCTGTTACAATGAGGCTGTGCAAGGATCCCCACAGGGCCCGATCTGCTGGAGGCTTACTTGCGAGCAGGGAGGTTATTTTCATCTTTTAGTGCTGCTTCACTCTGTGCTTCCGCTCAGGTGGCCTTCTTGCCTCATCCCACGGTTGTGTCAACAACTGGGGGCCGCAGGGGGTGGGGGAGACAGTTGAGGACAATTTCAGTTATGTCAGTCAGATCTTTGTGTCCTCTATGCTGGAAGTGCCAGAGGACAAAGCGAAGTTCCATTCAATTCAAAGTTTTATTTAAGACTTTGATTTCTGAAGACCTGAAGGTGTTGAAGGTGATTTAACCAAGAATATGGGCCCCGGAATTGAGCCAACGTGGGCTAGAAAGCTGGATCTGCTACCTACTGATCATGTGAGCATTTGGCAAATGACTCCTCAGTTTCTTCTCCAATAGAGTGGGGACAAGGGTGCCTGTACAGAGGATTGCTGTGAAGGCTTTACTTTTCCAGCTTTATTGAGATGTTTCCATGTCTTGGCTGTTATGAATAATGCTGCAGTGAACATGGAGGATGGGGAGTGGATATTCCCTTCGAGATGATGATTTTATTTCCTTAGGATATATACCTAGAAGTGGGATTGCTGGATCAGATGGTAGTTCTAGTTTTAATTTTTTGAGGAACCTTCATACTGTTTTCCATAGTGACCACAGCAGTTTACATTCCCACCAACAGTGCACCAGGGTTCCCTTTTCTCCACATCCTCGCCAATACTGTTATCTCCTGTCTTTTTGGTAATAGCTATTCTAACAGGTGTGAGAGATATCTCATTGTGGTTTTGATTTGTCTTTCCCTGATGATTAGTGATGTCGAGCACATTTTCATGTACCTGTTCACCATCGTATGTCTTCTTTGGAAAAATGTCTATTCAGGTCCTCTGCCTATTTCTTAATCAGATTGTTTTTTTGTGACTGAGTTGTATGAGTTCCTTACATATTCTGGATATTAGCTGCTTATCTGATATATGGTTTGCAGATATTTTCTCCCATTCTGTAGGTGCCTCTTTATTCTGTTGATTGTTTCTTTTGCTATGCAGAAGCTTTTTAGTTTGATGTAGTTCCACTTATTTTTGCTTTTGTTGATTTTTTGCTTTTGGTGTCATATATAAAAAATTGTTGCCAAGACCAATGTCAAAGAGCTTTTTCCCCTGTATTTTCTTCTGGGAATTTTATGGTTTCAGGTCTTATATTTAAATCTTTAATCCATTTCAAGTTAATTTTTGCGAGTGGTGTAAGATGGGGGTCTAGTTTCATTCTTTTGCATGTGAATATCCAATTTTCCCGGCACCATTTATTGAAAAGACTATCTTTTCTCCATTGAGTATTCTTGGTTCCCTTGTCAAATATTAGTTGACTGTATATGCATGGGTTTATTTCTGGGCTCTTAATTCTATTCCGTTGGACTACATTTCTGTTTTTCTCCCAGTACTGTACCATTTTAATTATTAATAGCTTTGTAATATAGTTTGAAATCAGGAAGTGTGATGCCTCCAGCTTTGTTCTTCTTTCTCAAGATTGCTTTGGCTATTTGGGGTCTTTTGTGTTTTCATATGAATTTTAGAACTATTTTTTCTGTTTCTGTGAAAAATGCCACTGGAATTTTCATAGGGATTATATTGAATCTATAGATGGCTTTGGGTAGTGTGGACATTTTAACAATATTAATTCTTCTGATCCACAAACATGGGATATCTTTCTATTTATTTGTGTCTTCAATTTCTTTCATTAATGTCTTATAGTTTTCAGTGTACAGACCTTTCACTTCCTTGGTTAAATGTATTCCTAAGTATTTTGTTGTTTTTGATGCTGTTGTAAATGGGATTGTTTTCTTTACTTCTCTTTCAGATATTTCAGCGTTAATATATAGAAATGCAACTGATTTTTGTACGTTAATTTTGTATCCTGCAATGTTACTGAATTTGTTTAGTAGTTCTCACAGTTTTTTAGTGCAGTCTTTGGGTTTTCTATATATAAGATCATGTCATCTGCAAACAGAGACAATTTTAGTTCTTTCTTTCCTATTTGGATGCCTTTTATTTCTTTTTCTTGCCTAATTGTGCTAGCTAGGACTGCTGTGAAGGCTTTAATGGTACTTAGCAGGTGCTCAAAAAATGATCACAATTATTATTAATGAAATGATATGTAATAAAAAGCTAGGCCATTATTAGTATAACAGCCGGTGGTGGAAAGCCAAGGCTTTAAGGATGCGGAATTCATATCCTTGAGAACATTAAAGAATCTCTGCAAAATGGAAGTGGTGAGATCCTTCCTGAATGAGAGTGTTCCCACCTCCTCTCAACGTGATCATGTACTTTGCCTTCACCATGAAAGATAGTAGCACATCCAAAGGATGTGTATGAGACAAATTGGAGTTATGCTGCCACAAACCCATCAGAGCACATTGGGAACAAAAGAGTGAATCCAAATACAACATTAACTGAATAGGCTCCCTTGGGTGAGCAGCCCTGAACAGAGATGACAGCCCCGTTTCACAATTTGTTAAGTTGCAAATGAAAGGGTGAACATAGGCACAGTCTCAGGTGTGCCAGTTATTGGAAGATAGCTGTGCCCTATACTTCCGAATGAATCTTTAGCATTATTATCATAGCTGATGTGGAAGGAAGTGGTTTTAATTTCAAAACTTGCTTTGAGAAGGCCAGATGCTGCAGACAGAAGCAAAGGGCCGGGCACCAAGCAATGCTCCTGGTTGCTCCAGCCACGACAGAGACAGGGGCCAGCTCCAAGTGGCTTTTGACATGCAGGGGGTACAAATGTGAAGAAGAAATGGCAGCTTCAGCCTCACAGCTTCCCCACATGCTGGAGAAGTAAGCGGCACGTTGTAGCTCTGAGTCTACTGTTGCTGTTCCACCACAAGGATCTTCATCTAGAAGAATGAGTCACAGGGCTCAGAGAAAGGTCAGTAAGGAAAACAACCAGAAAAAATCCTTCTTTGTTTTGGCAACCATTCACGAACAGAGTTTGAAAGATGACTTTCAAGACAAAGGTTTGGAGCTCCTGAAGTTTCACCCCATGAGTCCCTGTCTTTGCTGAAGTTTCCAGCTGTCGGGACCATGCTGGTTTGAGACAAATGGACTAAATTTGCCAGCTCACCTAGTTGTCCTTGAGGCTAGAGTCTGGACAGAGGTCACTCCAGTCTGCTGACCATGTGTTCCCTTGTAATCCCGTGGCGAAGGCAGGTAATGGGGCCAGCAGAACAGCTTGCAAAATCCATCACCATCTGTGTTCATTCATCAACAAACATTTGATGCCCATGATGTACTCAGCACTGGGCTGAGTAGGATCTGGGGTTACAGAGATGAAAATCTCATTTCCTTTGCTTAGAGTCATGGTCAGGTGGGGACACAAACAAGTGGACTTTACGATACAGGGTGATGAGGACTAGGCAGGACATCAGGGAAGCGCAGGGGAAAGGGTGCCCAGCCCAGCTAGGCCAGAAAGTGATAATCAGTTTGTGGCTTTAGGACTCTTACAAGTTAAATGGTGTCCCCCACAAAAGATACATGGGAGTCCTAACCTCTAGTACCTCAGAATGTGACCTTATTTGGAGTTAGGGTCTTTACAGAGGTAATCAGGTTAAAATGAGGTCACTAGGGTGGGCCCTAACGCAATATGTGTCCTTATTAAAAGGGGAAGATTTAGACACAAAGACAGACAGACATACACAGGAGAATGCCATGAGAAGTTCTGAGAAAATTGGAATTATGCTGCCACAAGCCAAGGAACTACCAGAAGCCAGGAAAGAGGACTGGAACAGATCCTTTCCTAGTGCCTCCAGAGGGAACATGGCCCTGTGGACACCTTGATTTCAGACTTATCCACAACTGTGAGATAATAAATTTCCATTCTAAGAACCAGTTTGTGGTATGTTGTTATAGCAGGTGTGGAGACAAGGACATAGTGCGTTGTTTGTTGGTACAATTGAGTGGGGCCATGGCAGGGTTGAAGTGGGGGAGGGCTGGATAATCTCCGAGTCCTTGTATTAGTTTCCTAGTTCCTGCTGTAACAAGGGCTGGAGAGGAGGGTATTTCTTAAATCGTGAAGCTCTTGGCCTGATGCCTCACTAAGGAGTTGGGGTTTTATCCTAAAAGAGATGAGGAGCTACAAGGAACTCCATCACAGCCAACTTGCCCCTTTGGCAGCATTGCAGAGATTGAGCAGCAAGAGGTGGAGCTCAGGGAAGGAGGCACTAACCTTCTTCAGAGGCCGCTGGAGAGACCCTGGTAGGGAGTGAGGAGACCCAGAATCAAGGCAGTGGCTAAGAGGAGAGGGACGAGGGGAAGGTGCTGTTGAGGAGATGGTGACTGGGTGGCTGTCATGGATGAGGGAGGGGCCGGGGGGCTAAATGGCCTGGAGGACTAACTGGATGCTGGTGGTATTCACTGATACAGGGAAGGCAGAAGAGGACCAGTTGCCTGCGGGGAAGATGAGTGCTGTTCTGGGCCTGCTGAGTTTGAGGAATGTGGGAGATCAAGATTTGGCCACCCTGAAATATATCTCTTTACCTTGATTGTTTTCTCTGAGGGACATTTGACCTCCCCCACTAACTGCCTAAAGAATTTGACATGGTGGCTGCTTCCTGGAACAGATCTTCTATCATGATGGCTGTAATGATAATGTAAAATAGATGTTACAAGGGGACGGGCACCAAACCCCCTTTATCAAAAAACTCTATCTCTCCCTGACCACATTATCTATAGATGACCCTGAAAAGAATTGTCTTCTTGCCCTCTGAAGTCCCAGACCACTACCCACCCCCAACACCTTCCTCACCTTTAGCTACAATACTTAAGCAAGCAGCTTAGACAGAGGGACAAGTTGCTCATTTCTGAGTTTCTCCCATGTATACATGTTATTAAACTTGGTATTATTTTCTCCTGCTAACCTGTCATGTTGATTATTTGACCAGCCATAAGAACCTTAAGGGAAAGGGCAGAGGGGGATTCTCCCTCTCTCCCCACAGGAACCATGAAACATCTCAGTAGAGAAATCTTGCAGGGCCCTGGATAAATGTGAGCAACTTAGGGGACCCTGTTCAGGCTCTTGCCTGGTGTGGACAGAGTCACCTGTGAAAAGTGTGGAAAGGAAGACAGAGCTGAGGGTGGCCTAGAGGACCCACCAGGATGCTTCCCACCCTCTACGGTATTCGTGTTGCAACCTGAAGAGGCCCCATTTCTTCCATCCTTCTCTATGACCAGGGCCCTTCTTGGGAACCCAGGGTCACCCCGGACAGACCACAGCTGGCCACTCAATCCTGCTGACCCAGGGCTGGGCTGAGAGGTATTGGGTCAGGGGGCAGCCTTTGGGGAACCCACTTTAGAGGTCTGAGCTAGTCTGCCAGTCTAAGCCTAACAACTCCTAAATCCAAATGCCCATTTTTCTGATCTTAGTGATGTATACTGTACTTCATCACTGTAATTATGAGATGTCAGTAGAAAGAACTGTGAGGTTCAAATCTGGAGCCCTCATGGATTGTGCAGGTGGCTTCATTCTGCTTAGTCTCTGCATGCCTCAGTTTCCTCACCTCAGTCCCAGCTGTGGTCACCATCAAATCAGATTGCGGAGGGTTAAAGTGGGATGATACAGGAACACGCTTTGACCTCCCTGAAGAAAAAGTACCTTGCAACTGTACACTTTATTATATTATCACTGTTATTAATATCTTCCCTGTTGGAAAAACCGCTATATTGTTTTCAACTCACTGCTGGGAGGTCATGCTCAATATTTGATTTCTCTCTATTCGTATCTCGCCTTTTCCCAAACTGGCTCTCTTTTAAGACTCAGGCCCAGGTGACCTTAAGACCAGTTTTCCATTGGTGTTTTTCTGTCACCTTCTTTTCAAGCGACTCTTGTAGCATTTGATGTGCTTCTATTGAAGAACACGCTCACTTTCTCCCAGCCTGAGCTGAGGGCCTGGCCTCTCTCCCAGTAGCTGCTGCTACATTCAGGAAGGATGCACTCATTTTCCCGTCTCCTAACTAGGTGAATTATATTATACTCAGCTCAGGACCTGAAAGCCAACCATTCACAGTGAGAGGGCAGAACTGGGTTCCTCGTTAGAAGATGCTCAGAAGGATAAAGGGAGAGGCTTTATTACTATTATTATCAACTAACATTTCCCAGATGCCCAACAGGGCACAACGCTCTGTACAGCACAGAGTGGCACAGCCTCGTCATTACCCAGAAATTCTGGGCCATTGACTAAATAAGGGAGAAAATCATCCTGTGAATTCCAATCATCAAAATACCCTTTTGGATGCCATGACTCCCAAACCTGGCTCTGCATCAGCTCCCCACTCTGGAAGTGCAGAATCTGCAGGGCAAGGTCCAGGAATCCACATTTTTAAGGAAGTTCTCCAGGGAGATTCAGGCGCTTGTTTGGGTTTGAGGACTGCTGTCATGCTCCGAGAGGCACCATCGTGGACAGTGCCATCAGGGATTGGAGGAATCTGATTGCCCTCATCCGTCTTCCTCCGTGCTCACTGTTGTTCATTCATTCAACAAGTATTTTACTGAGGGTTGGCTCCAAGCCAGATGCTGTGCCTCATGCTTGATGCCCTGGCTGACACACCGATGAGCAAGAGGGACACAGTCTGCTCTCCCAGAGACCAAGGATCCTCTGCTGTGAGCTCACTGAGGCTTGGCTGGATAAGAGAAGGTCTGGAGTTCTGCAGAAGGGAGGTCAGAGTCTTTGTGGCTGGGAGCAGGAGGGACTGTAGAAATGGGGGAAGACCCATGCAACTCCTCCCTTCTGCTTTTCTTTCTTTTTTGCCTTTCTGCCACAAATATTTATGGAGGCAGCACTTTAGGTTGTGGAGCCAGGTTGCTCTGGGTCCAGATGCCATACACAGGCAGTGTGGAGCCAGGCCAGTTCCTTCTGTGACATGGAGCCTCCTAGTGCAGAGAGGGTGGCATGAGGGCATGAATGTTCAGTATGAAATCAGGCCCTGGACACAGGAAGAGCTTGATGAGGTAATGGGACAAGATCCCCCTCTCACGAAGCTCACATTCCGGCAGGAAGAGGAAACAGAAACAAGTAAGCAATAAGGACAAAATAAGTTTGGATGGTAATACTGCCATGACAAAATATAATCAGGCGATGAGATGGACAGTGACTCTTTGGGGGTTTGGGGTGTTAGGGATGACCGCTCTGAGGAGGTGCTGGCTCAGCTGAGACCTGACAGCCAACCTTGCAAAAGTCTTGGGTGAGGGGGGCATCCCAGGCTGAGGGAACAGCGGGGCGAGCTCAGCCTTTAGGTCATGAGGGAGTTCTGGTGGCCAGAGCGAGTAAGCAAGGGGAGAGGGTGGGAGGGCAGCTCCGAGAGGCAGGCAGGGAGGGACCCAACCTTGTAGGGTCTGCTGAGGACTTGGATTTTATTTTAAGTAAAATGGGAAGCCATTGGAGGGTTTTAGGCAAGGGAGATATATGATTTAATTTACATGTTAAAATTACCCACCTCAATATCACCAGCGCCCACCCAAACCTGAAGCTGGGTTGGTTTCAGATAAAATTTCAGGTTTAGCCTGAAACTGGTAACACTGGGCCTTGAAAAGCCAGCAAAATTTAAGGTAGATTCTTCTTCCTCATCACTCTGCAAACATTGCCTAAATCTCATTCCCTGTTGGTCCTTGGGACAGGGCACCAGGTACGAGACTCCTCTGTTCCACCCTTCTCCTGTCTGGCAGGTGGCAGGGGGCTGTCAGGCAGTGGTGCCTTGTGAGCAAGCACCTTGGACCTTCCTTAAAGCCTCCATCCATCTGTGGTCATTGATTCTGTCTTCCTGCCCGAGATGAGATGTTTTAGAGGGTTAGGTTTCTAAACCTCTGTTTGTTCATTTGTTTCTGGTTTGCCTGGAGACCTGTGTCCAGGACAGCCACCAGCTCATTCACAACTTCTTTGGGCTTGGTGAGGCAGTTTGGTGCAGCTGAGGTGTGGAGGTGTGTGGCTTTCCTGCGTGATGCACCTGTCACTCAGCAGGGGCTCGGGCGGGGGTGCAGGGCTTCTGTCAGATATTACAGCGCTTTAGTGGGGAAGGGAAGAGAGAGCATGTTCTTTCTGGATTTTCCCGGGGCCTTCAAGGGAACCCCTGTGGAATGTGTTTGCTGGCTTATTTATGATACTCCTACCTCATTCCAAATATGCTTTAGGATATCTAACAAACATACGTAAAATACAGATTAGAAAAGGTTGAGACAGAAAGAGGAAAAACAAGAGTGGAGACAAAATGGTATAGAAATGAGAACAATTCAAAATGAAGACTGTAAAACCTTTATACTTGCTTATGGGTGGATGACAACTTTGCTTCTCTCACAAGCAACATAAAGGACAGCTCTGCGCCTGCCGGCCATGGGGCTAATGTCAGTCTCCACAGCTGGCAGATCCATGAGGGGCAGAGGTGCGCTGGGTCCCAACCTCAACGTGCTGAGTAAGGCTCCTCTTCAAACATATGTCCCTCCTGGGGCCAATGCAGACTGGGCAGGCAGCTGTTCATGGAGCAGGGCTTCCAGAAGTGGCAGAATTGAGGCAGAGAAAGGATCATGTGCTTTGGGGTGAGACGCATCTCAGTTTTAATCTCACTGCTCGACTTGCTTGTTAGCTGTGTAATGTCAAGCAAATTTCTTAACCTTTCCAAGCCTTGGTTTCTACATCAAAAAATGGGGCTAATAATGCCTACCTTGTGGGGACTGAATGATCTATGTAGAATCATAGAATGTACTCCATGGGTGTAGCTGTTAGCATTGTCACCACCGAGATAAGCATGTTGAGTGACAATCAGCTAATATTTATTGAAAGCCCACTATATGCATATCTATGCTACCTTATTTATCCCCACCACAACCCTGGAAGGAAGGCATTGTTACTCTTGTTTTAAATAAGGAACTGAAGACTCAGAGAAGTTAAGGAATTTGCCTAGAATACCCAGACTCCATCTGCCTTGCC
The DNA here is from genome assembly GCF_057802395.1 of Ceratotherium simum simum. Taxonomy (NCBI): domain Eukaryota; kingdom Metazoa; phylum Chordata; class Mammalia; order Perissodactyla; family Rhinocerotidae; genus Ceratotherium; species Ceratotherium simum. The sequence continues at coordinate 19,983,797 of NC_141930.1, forward strand.
TTTAAGAAGTTAAAAAAAAGTGCTTCAGGGAGGAACTTCAATCCTGCCCAGGGAGTACTATAGTAATACTGATTGTAAAAATAATAGGTAACCCTGATTGGACACCTTTTTGTGTGAGGCATTGTGCTTATGCATTTTACATGGATTGTCTTAATCTTTGCAACAACTCTCTGGCATAGGTATTGTCATTATGCTTGGTTTATCTGTGAAGACACTGAAGCTTAGAGAGGTTACCTTAGCAAGTTGAGAATCCAGAATTCCCCAGACAAGCACAGGAGACTGTTCATTTGTTTATTCAACAACTAGTTGTTGAATAATTGTCATGTCCCAGGCACTGTGCTAGGTTCTGAGGATTCCAGGATGTACAAAACAGACGGGGTCGGTGCCCTCATGGAACCTGGGAATCTCGCAGAGGAGATAGACAGTCACATCCAGCAGGATGGGGCTTAGATCCTGGTCTCTTGTCTGTAATTCTAGGGTTCCTTCTCCTGTACTACACTGAGGGGGAGCTACAGGTTACCCCCCAGCCTGCTGGGCTGGTCTTAGGCCATTCTTATTTTTGTAAAACCAGATGGAATTTCATCAGTGCAAATGGCCTCATTCTCTGGACTGGTGTTTTTGTTTGTTTTCATTTGTTTGTTTTTGCTATAGACCTCTTCCTTCAAACAGAATCTTCCATTGAGCCCAATTGTGAAACAGAACAAAGCTGACACTTTCTGGTTGAAGGTAGGGGTGGATATCCCCTCTCAGCCCATTGCCACTGGAGGCACCTTCCTAGACTGAGGAGAACCACCTTGAAACTGCAGGTCTAGATCATCATCCTTGAGGCTTAGAAGGGGGAAACAGGTGTTGAGGCATTTCATTCAAGGAAATGGTCCAGTTGTGGGAAAATCCCATCCTTTTGATTTTCTTTCTCCCTTTGGCTTCACCATGTTTTAGATTATTATTGCTCACTAGAGTCTTTACATGAAGGTTGACAGAGAAAGTCAATGTTGGTAGTTAACAGCTAGAAAAAGGCTTATTTGGGAGGAGACTGGAAATGGAAATAAGACATGGGGATTTTCCATTGATTCAGTTTTCTGAGCTCTGCCAATCCAATAACCACAGAGAACCAGGAACTGTTGCAAGGTCAAGGGCATTTTTTTTCCTACATTCGGTCATTTTGTTTTTGTTCTGTTATTTTCCATATTTGTTTTTAGGGTTTTTAGTTTTAAATCCCTTCATCCCAAGATTCAGCCACCTAGATCCATAAAGCTAATAGGAGAAAGATGTTATTCCTCCCCTTGCTCTGTAGGTATGAACAGTTATCCATGTGACTATATATATACAGTCACATAAATACATATACACACACATATTTGTGTGTGTGTGTGTGTGTGTGTGTGTGTATAGGGGAGGAAAAAGTTTTTCTCTACCCTTTTAGGTTCAGTGTGTGGAGGCCTGTGAATTAAACTGACAAAAGACAGATTAGCAAGAGAAAAGGCAGATTTTTATTCCTGTAAGTATGTGCATGAGAGTTGACAGAAAAATGTGCCTCAAAGGGGTGGTTAGAATTTGGGACTTATTTACCATCTTAATAGGGGGAGTTAAGAGGGAGAAGGACACTTACGGAAAACAGATGACTTCTTAATAGGGGTGAGTTGAGGAACAAAGGGCACTTAAGGGAAAACAAATGACTTTTTAGAAAGATAGATGGGCCCTTAGGAAAATGGGTGGGAGATATAGTTTTTTGGCAATGTCTGTTTGGGTGTAGTGATAAGAGTCAGTCTTCCCTGGTTGCTCCTGGGAAGGGGATTTATGACAATTGAATTCTTTTGAGGTCTTTTGGAAAGTTTTACTTTTAGGCAGAAAAGGAATTTTAGGAACTCAAATGCTTTCAGCTCAAAATAATTTTTATGCCATAGTGGCATATTCTGGATCCCTTCATGGCATATATGCTTCCATGATCCATGCCCATATGCCATTAGGCACAGAGACAACAATTGGTGAGAGGGCATCTGCAAATGATGGTGTCATTTCCAGATTTCTTTTCTTGGTCAGGGAGTTAGGCCCACTCTGAGCAGAAGTCATCCATCTCCCTAAGTGTGGGATTCACATGCCTCCAGGCGCATGGGAGAGCTGGAAGATTCATTCTTCTCACATTTATATCACCTTCTTCTGTTCATTCCCTAAAGGGTTTTTGTTTACTTGCCAGATACCAGGCAGGTGCTAGCAGCTGGGAATATAAGAATGAAAAAAATCCCCACTCTTAGTGGAGGAGCTCAGAGCCTAGTGGGGAGACAGTCATGAAACTCATAATTAAATATTGTGTGATAAGTATTAGAATAGAGAAGGGCCCACGGCGCTATGGGAACTAGCAGGGAGAACTCTCAGCCATGCCCAGGGTGAGGAAAAGCAGTGAGAGAAGCCGTCACAGGGGAGATGGCTTTTGAACTGAGTTTGGAAGGATGGATGGGAGATCAGCAGGGGTACAAGGACATTGCAGGCAGAGGCAATGTATACAAAGGCCTGGAGGCACGCCACCCCATGGTGTGTTTGAGAATTACTAGTGATGCCATGATTAGAGCATAGGTATGTTACTGGGGTGTTAAGGGGGATGAAGATGATGAACCTAGAGGGCTGTCTGGGGCAGATGAACCTAGAGGGCTATCTGGGACTAGTCCCTAGCAAGAGAATGGAGAGTGGGTTGGTGGGAGAGGGCACTATAGGCAAGGGCCCAACTGCAAAGTGGAAATAAGAGTTGTGAGAACAGATTGAGATTAATCCTGTGAACAGACTGCGTTTGCAGAGAGGCACTTGCACTATCCACCTGGATGGGCCAAGGGGAAGGCTGGAAGTTAAATGGCCCCTGATAGCAAGTTGGAAAAAGTTGAGCATGCTCTGGAATATCTTCTTTGGCTTCTAGCTTTGATTATTGTTACAGCACATGCATAGCCAGGAAGGAATTATACATATGTATTTCCCAGTGGCTATTGCTAAGCCAAAGGGAAAAGAACATTTGCATTTCTTAAAGAATTGATTGAGATTCTAAAGCCACACTGGAAAGTTAATAGTAAAAATGCACAGCTTGAAAGATTTTGCTTTTTGGCATGAGAGTGCAGACCAGATTGACTCTAACTGGGACACAGTTTTTAATTGTTTATAATGAGACATTTATAGCCACTCAAGAGGCCTTTTTGGTCCTTTGGGGAGAATACATGAAGGAGGAGACGTCTATGATTCTAGCAGAAATTAATATATAAACAGACCTCAATGTGTGTTTAGAAAGAATCAAATAGGAGGAAGCACTTTGTGATGTGAAACTTGTCACACAAATTAAAACTGAATACAATGGGGGAAAACTTGGGAAATTATATACATAGGTTAAGTGTTGTTTTTCACTCCAAAGCATTTGCTGTTGGAAACCAGCATTAATATTGATTAGGAAATTAGATAACACTTTCAAGTTAATTAATTCACATTGACTTTGATTTAATAAGCATCATGTTAAGTAAATACCAAATGTTTCCTTAAAGCAATAGAACTGGAAATTAACTGCCATGAAATAGATGAATCTCTATTTCTTATGGAGTCATTAAGCTCAATCATTAGCTTGATACTGAATCCACAATGACAGGACAGGCCGGTTAGACAGGGATTTGGCTAAAGCTAGAAATTAGACCAATTGATGTTTGTAGCCACTACACTGGTGCCCCTTTCAGACACAGCAAGAAAAACAGACTGTCTTCCAGAATACTCCCTGAACAATACCACCAGAATGAATTCCCATTTTGTGCAGTCACACAGCACTAATATTCTGGGAACTCAGTAAATATTCACTCCCTTCCAAATTGTGCAGACTCTGGCTATGGTCCTTCCTGCCCTTTTCTTTCTAGAAGCAACCTGGCTACCCCTCGAGGCCTCTCAAGAGCTTCGAACATTCTTATTTGCCCGAAATTGCCCTTTCTCTGCCCCCAGTGCCCTTTCTCTGCCCCCACCTATAGATTAGGACCTGAGAGCCATTGGGAAATGAACACTGTTTTGGTTTGCTTTGTTTTTAGTTTTTACCTCTCAGAAACAAACTCAGGCATATTAAGGGTGTACCAAAGTCCTTCTACGCCAGATGGCTGACCAGAGCTCAGCAGTGCGGATATTTGCCTCCTGCCTCATGCGTGCAGCATTGAAGCGGCAAGTCAGAAGCATGCAGAATGAGAACTTGTGTAAAGAAGCCTCAATTCTCTCTCTTCTTTCCATTCTCCTCTGGGTTAACAGATGCCGTTAGACAGCAGGCACCCCGCTAAGCTCAGGTGGAGCAGCTTTTGCCCATTAGATCTTTGGACAAAGTTCTGTTCAGTTGGGACTGCACTAAGAAAGCTCTCCTGCAGGTATTGGCCTCTCTGCAGTCCCTAGGCCTCAGGGTCTGGAATGCTCTTTCCTCTAAGGAGTTGGAGCATGCCTTCAAACCTTTGCTCTATTACCTTCTCAATGAGGCCTCTCATCATTCAGTATAAAATTGCATCCTCCCGGCACTCTTGTGCTCCTTTAGCCTACTGGACTTTTCCTTTTCCCACAGTACTGTCACTCTCTATCATACCATATAATTTCTTTATTAAACTTTTTCTTTATTTTCTATCTCTCTCCCACCCCTAATGCTGCTGGGATGTACGTTCCATGAGAGCAGGCATTTCTTCTCCTCCTCCTCCTTCTTCTTTTTTTTTTTGTCTGCTGATGTATCTCAAGTACTTAGAACAGACAGGCACATAATAGGTATGCAAATATTTATTTTCACAAATTATACGCTTGTGAAATCATCACCCAGTCAAGGTATAGAACTTTTACTTCGCCCCGGAAAGCTCCCTTATGTGCCTTCCCAGTCAATCCAGAGGCAATCAATACCACACTGTCTTGATTATTATAGCTTTGTAAGATGTCTTAAAATGAACTAGTGTGAATCTCCCCACATTATTCTTTTTTGATGTTGGTTTGGCTCTTCTACATCATTTATATTCTCATAGAATAAAGTTATCTATTTCTACAGAAAAGCCTGTGTGGGGGCTGGCCCGGTGGCACAGCGGTTAAGTGTGTGTGCTCCGCTTCGGCGGCCTGGGGTTCGCAAGTTCAGATCCCGGGTGTAAACTGTCACACCGCTTGTCAAGCCATGCTGTAGCGGTGTCCCATATAAAGTAGAGGACGATGGGCACGGATGTTAGTCCAGGGGCCAATTTTCCTCAGCAAAAAAGAGGAGGATTGGTATTGCATATTAGTGCAGGGCTGATCTTCCTTGCAAAAAAAAAGTCTGTGTGGATTTTGATTGGGATTGCATTAGATCTGTAGACCAATTTGGGGAGAATTGACATCTTAACAATATCAAATCTTCTAATGCATGTTCATGGTATATATTTCTATTGATTTAGGACTTTAATATCTCTCAGCAATATTTTGTAGTTTCAACGTGAGGTCTTACACAGCCTTTTTAAAATTTATTCCTAATTATTTTATGTTTTTGATGCTATTGTAAATAATTTTTTGCTTAAGTTTTCAGTTGTTTGTTGCTGCTATATAAAACTATAATTAATTTTTGTATATTGACCTTCAAAATTCACTTATTCTAGTAATTACTATAGTTTCCTTAGGAATTTCTATGTATGCAATCATGTCATCTGTGAACAAAGATAGTTTTACTTCTTCATTTCCAATATTTGCCTTTTATTTTTCTTGCCTTTTTTTTTACTGTACTTATTGCAATGTTTTTTTTTAGCTTTGTTGAGCTATAATTGACATATAACATTGTATGAGTTTAAGGTGTACAAATGTGGTGATTTGATACGTGTATATATTGTGAAATGGTTACCACAATAAGGTTAAATAACACATCCATTACTTCATATAATTACAATTTTTTTGTGTGGGGTGAGAACATTTAAGATATACTCTCTTAGCTACTTTCAAGTATATAGTACAGTATTGTTAACTATAGTCACCATGCTGAATATTAGATCCCCAGAACATATTCATCCTATAACTGGAAGTCTGTACCCTTTGACAAACATCTCCCCAGTTCCCCTATTCTCCAGCCCTTGGCAACCACCATTCTCATGTCTGTTTCTATGAGTTTGGCTTTTTTTTTTTAGATTCCACATACAAGTGAGATCATACAGTATTTGTCTTTGTTTGACTCTTTTACTTAGCATAATGCCCTCAAGATCCATCCATGTTGTCATAAATGGCAGGGATTCCTTCTGTTTTACGGCTGAATAGTATTCCATCGTATATATATACCACATTTTCTTTATCCACTCACTCGTTGATGGACACTTAGGTTGTTTCCATATCTTGGCTATTGTAAATAATGCTGCAATGAACGTGGTAGGGGGATGCAGATATCTCTTCGAGATAGTGATATTTCCTTTAGATATGTACCTAGAAGTGGGATTTCTGGATCATATGGTAGCTCTTTTTAATTTTTGAGGAACCTCCATACTGTTTTCCCTATGGCTGCATAGGGCCCTTTCAGGAACTCCAGGTACACAGATGGGAATATCTCTTGCTGGGACCCTGAACCCTCAGGACTGCTGGCAGAGTGACAAACTGTGGCTGTGAGGAAGGTGAAGCTGTATATAGGGCCCTTTCAGGATCTCTGGAAGCGCAGATGTAAATGTCTCCTGTAGGGTCCTTGTACCAACAAGACTATTAGTGGACTGTGGCTGGGATGGGCTACAACCCAGTTACAGAGCCCTTTCAGAATCTACAATCTGACTGAGTTTGGCAGGCTTACCTCCAGGGGCTCCTAGACCATGGCGTAGAGGGGCTGGAGCCAGTTCACAGGCCATTTTCAGGTCCACAGCCAAGATCCAGGTCTGTATGTCAATTACCCTACGTACAGGTGGGCATGACTTCTCCCGAGTCCCTTAGCATATGGTGCTGTGACAGAACCAAAGCCAAACGAGACTGTAGCTGAGTTCTCAGGGGTACCGAGCTGTTTCTGGGTCTGCAGCCAGGACCACGATAGGCGAGTCAGCTGTCTGGGTGCTAGGAGAGCCTGCTCTCCTTGGTCTTGAACTGCACTGGGGTTTCACAGTCTCCTACCTGGATCCCAAAGCTCCCACAAAGGCACTTTTGTCCATGGATGGATGCCAATTATTGTTGTTGAGGAAGGGATACGTGCGAGGGACGTCTTTTTTTGGCTTTAACTTAAATCATTTTTAAAAAATTGAGGTATAATTGGCATAACATTATATTAGTTTCAGGTGTACAACATAGTGATTCCATATTTGTATATATTGCAAAATGATTATCATAATAAACCTAGTTAACATCGTCATCATACACAATTACAAAATTTTTTTCTTGTGATGAGAACTTGTAAGATTTACTCTCTTAGCAACTTTCAAATATGCAATAAAATATTATTAACTATAGTCACCATGCTGTACATTACATCCTTACATGCATACTTTCAAATAAGTCTCCCCATGACTTATTTATTTTATAACTGGAGGGTTGTACCTATTGACTCCTTTCACTCATTTGCTCCCTGTCCACCCCTCCCACCGCCACCTCTGGCAATCACCTATCTGTTCTATCTATGAGCTTGGTTTATTTGCCTGTTTGTTTGTTTTAGATTCCACATATAAATGAGGTTATACAGTATTTCTCCTTCTCTGTCTGACTTATTTCACTTAGCATAATGCCCTCAAGGAACATCCACATTGTCTTGAATGGCAGGATATCCTTCTTATTTTATGGGTGAATAACATTTTCTTTATCCATTCATCCATCAATGGACACTTAGGTTCTTTCTATATCTTGGCTATTGTAAATAATGCTGCAATGAACGTGAGGGTGCATATATCTTTTTGAGTTAGTGTTTTTGTTTTCTTTGGGTAAATACCCAGAAGTGGAATTGTTGAATCATATGGTAGTTCTATTTTTAATTTTTTGAGGAACCTCCCTACTGTCTTTCATAGTGGCTGTACTAATTTACATTCCCACTAACAGTGCACAAGGGTTCCCTTTTCTCCACATCTTTTGCCAACACTTATCTCTTATCTTTTTGATAATAGGCGTTCTAACAGGTGTGAGGTGATATCTCACTGTGGTTTTGATTTGCATTTCTCTGATGATTAGTGACGTTGAGCACCCTTTCATGTACCTGTTGGCTATCTGTATATCTTCTTTGGAAAAATGTTTATTCAGATCTTCTGCCCATTTTTTAATCGGATTTTTTTTCTATTGATTTGTATGGGTGCCTTATATATTTTGGATGTTAACCCTTATCAGATATATGATTTGCAAATGTTTTCTCTCATTCACTAGGTTGCCTTTTCATTTTATTGGTGGTTTCCTTTGCTGTGCAGGAACTTTTTAGTTTGATGTAGTCCCACTTGTTGATTTTTGTTTTTATTGCCTTTGCCTTTGGAGTCAAGGGAGGGACATCTTATTTGGCCATTTTGCTCTGCAATGTTGAACAGAAGTGGAAGAGTGGATATTCTTGCTTTGTTCTTGGCTTGTTAACTCTTTCCATTTCCCCAAGTGTGTGTACCCCAGTAGACATTTCTTACTTTCTATTCCTCCCTTGGGGTTGGTGCTTTCAGCTATTGCTTTTTAGGACTAATATTCCTGCTTCGGGCATAATAGAAATTCTACTGCATAATTCTGGAATTTGTAATACTACAAAACTGAGCTCAAATATTTATGGAGCCTTCCTTGACTTCCCCAAACATAGTTAGAGGCTCCCTTCCCTATGTTCCTTCACATTTCTTCACATATCTCCTCTTTATAGCAGTAATCACAGTGCACTGTAATTATTCATCTCCATCTTTCTCTCACTAGACTGTGTCCTTGAGGGACTGTGCCTTGCTCATCTTTGCACTCCCAGTACTGTGCTTAGTGCCCCCCAAATGCCCACTGATGACTATATGAAGAAATCGAATCAAAGTTGAATAGCTGAACATTTATTTATTTATTTATTTTTGTGAGGAAGATTAGCCCTGAGCTAACATCTGTTGCCAATCCTCTTCTTTTTGCTGAGGAAGATTGGAGCTGGGCCAACATCTATGCCCATCTTCCTCTACTTTACATGGGACGCTGCCACAGCATGGCCCGATGAGCGGTGCACAGGTCCATGCCCAGGATCCGAACCCGCAAACCCCGGGCCGCCAAAGTGAGCCTAACCACTGTGCCACCAGGCCGGCCCCTGAACATATTTTTACCTTTCTATTTGCATTGGAAATTTATTCCTTCTCTTTCTGATGATACCTGTGTGGGTAAGCACGTGCCCACCTCTACCCCTGGGGATATTTCCTTTCGTGTCTTCCCCTGTTATCTTTACGTTGGTGTCTCTGTTGTAAATTTCTGAATTTCTTGGAAGAAAGGGTTCTGTGTAGAAGAGATAGTAGATTTCTCTTAGGTGGTGACAAGGTAAAGGGCCCAAATTTGCTGTCTAACTGTAATAAAAGAAAAGGTATTTATTCAAGATTCAATTTGCTTCATTTTTTCTTTGTTATAGGATGTCATGTGATACTTATGTTTACTTTAAAATGAAATGCACTGAAGAATGTCCTCCAGAACTAGGATACAAATTGTATTTGGATTCTAAGTGACTGGCTAGCTTATGGAGGTCGAACTCTTCACTGATGAACCTACATGCTCTTTTTTTCCTTCCTCTAGTGTTTGCTACCAAGGTAGTGATGAGCTGGGGAAAGTTCTGGGTAAATTATTCAGGCAATTTTGCCTGAAAATACTTTTTCTTCTCAAATGATGTCCTTTTACTTTTGTCTCTAAACAAAGAATTGAGAACATGTTTTTTTAAAAGATTTCAAATGAAGTGACATCCATTTTCTAGCTTAAACGCTCTCTTTACTTCCTCTGGAAAGGGCCTGTTTTTTTCGCATGAAAATTTTACATTATGTCATTTTCTTTTCTCAGATTTATAGAACAGACCTGAGAGAAAGAGCTTAGGAAAGTCAAGTTAGCCATATTTCTTCCCAACTAGAACAATCGTGTGATTTGCCTCCTGTGTTTCCTTATAACATTCATTGGCCATGTAGCAATTCTGATAAGATGAAGAACTAAATTAAACTCTATCATTTTAAAATATACAAGTAGGTAACCACATTTATGGCAGACAAAATGTAGTCACTTAGGCAAATTTTAGTTATTTATTACATTGGTAATATGCCTGTAAGACTGACGTTTTACTTGTCAAATAGAAATTAAAAATAAAGTACGAAAAATATAAAGTGAAAAATTCCTTAAATTATATTTTATAGGCTAATAGTAATATAAAGTTTATTAGGGAAATGAGATAATCTAGTCAAAATCCTCATCTTATAGATAAGGGAATGATAATCCAGAGAATTTAACAGGCAGAACTGACATGTTCTTGGGCATTTTATGCTGTTGTGTTTCTCCCAAAAGGAAATAAAATTTTGATTGTTTGAGTATTGTTGTTTATGAAATTATATGTCATTATACAGGCAGTACATAACTACATTCTTGTAAAAGATTCAAACAATAAATAAGGATATAGAATAAAATATGATAGTCCCCCTTTAAAGTCCTGCCATCACCTATACACACACACACACACACACTTCCCTATTCACAGTTAATAACATAATTTTCTAGTCATTTCACCTCTCTTTTACATACCTATATGTACATGTACACATGTCAATATAGTGATTATTTTGTCTTGTTTTGTTTTGCAAAGAAGCATCTGTGACTTGCTCTTTTCCAGTTGATGTATCTTAGAGATCTTTTGTTCCAGTACAATTGATCCATAGTACTCCATAGTGTGAATTACTATAATTTATTTAGCTATCCTTCTATTGCTAGATACTTAGTTTTAGGGCTCCCCCATTCAAGTTCTTACTATTACAAACAGTGTTAAAATAAATATCCTTTTACATATGACAGAGTTCGAGACATGCTACCTCAAAATATGGTGCCTTGGCGTATTGAATATTGTAAGCTGAAAGAGTTTGAGAACTGGCAGGTTCAGGAAGGACTCTCTGACCTTCCCCTTCTACCCTGAAGCAGGTCATAAGACCCTCATGTGAGAGATGCCCTCCCTATACCTGGAGGAAAGGAGCATCCTTATCTCTGAAGATGGAGGGATACTAGAGAAACTGGCCCTGTCAAGTTTCTCCCAGTTTACTACCCTTAGCTCTCACCCTGTGGTCGTATCACATTTTCCCACAACTTTCCACTCTTCATCAAACCTAGTATAAAAATGCTCAGACTTAACCACTTCGTCAGGTCTTCATTTCCTTATGAAGGCTTCTGTGTTGTGTAAAATTTAAATTAAATACATTTATATGCTTTTCTTTTGTTAGTCTGTCTTTTGGCAGTCCAATTTACGGGGTCCCGGGCAGAGAAGCTAAGATGGGTAGAGGCAAAGATTTTTCCTCCTCTTCACCTCAAATGGATAGCTAATAATCCCCAAGCTGTCTACTGAATATTCTACTTCACTCTCCTGTCCCTGATATGAAATGTCAGATCTAATATTAAACAGATTCCAGAGTGTGCTCATGCATGCATGTATGCGTATGTGGGAGTGGGAGGGAGGGCATGTGAGAGAGACAGAGACAAATGGAGAGAGAGAGAGATTGAGAGAAAGAGAGATTGAGAGAGAGAGAGATTACAATTTTAGAGTCTTTATCTTCTACTGATTAATTTGTCTATTTCTGAACCTATACTATGCTACTTGAATGCTAATGATCTTATAGTATATTTTGAAATATTATAGGGAAAGTTGTTGTTTTTCTGTTTCAAAAACATGTTGGCTATTGTTATATATTTTTTTCTTTCATGAGAATTTTTAAACTAGCTTGTCAAGTTCCCTAAAAATATTCTGTTGAGATTTGTATTGGGATTACATTGAATTTATGGATTGATTTTTGGGGAAAACTGGCAACTTTAAAGTAATGGTTTTTCTCCTTAGGTATTCCGATCTTCTGTTATGTTGTTCAGTTAATTTTTATAGATCCTATGTTAGATTTATGACTAGGTTTGTTTGTTTATTGGTTGCTAGTTTGAATAGAATCCTTGTTTAACGACCTTTAAAATTGATTATTGCTAATATGTAGGATTTTGGGGGGTGGTTTATATCCTACAACTTTATTGGTCTCATATTAATTCTAATAGTTTTCAGTTGATTCTGTTGGATTATACAAAACTATTTTGTACAAATAATGACAATTTTTTCTCATTTCTTTTTGTCATCTTAATGCATTGGGTAAGAGATTCAGTACAATATTGCCTAGCTGCCTACATCCTTCTCTTTTGATTTTAATAAGAATTTTTACATCAACTCTAAGTATAATATTTGCTCTACATTTCTAGGAGATATATCTTATCTTAAGGAAGTTTCCGTCCTATTCCTGATGTGTTTTTTTTAATTCAGAAAAGGTTTTAAGTTTTATCAAATATTTTTTAGAGTAATTTGAAATGATCAAAAATTTTTGCATGTAATGTGTTACATCAACAGACTTCCTAATAAAGAATCCTTGCAATCCTGGGATAAAGTCTGCTTAAATATGATGCATATTCAATAACTATCTTGCTTATTCCATTTTCTAATATTTTACACAGGAATGTTTACAGTCATGCTCATCAGTGAGAATGACCTGTTGTTGTGAGTGTGTGTGTGTGTGTGTGTGTGTGTGTGTGTTTACTAGTTTTACCCAATTATAGTATCAGGGTTAGGATAGACAGAATGAGTTGCGAAGTTTCTCATTTATGCTTTGAAATAGTATAAATAATATAAAATTATTTTATTATTAATATAAAATTAATAATATAAAATTTGTCAAGCATTTTGTAGAACACACCCCAAGTCTTGTGGCTTTAGTGTCTTTTTATCAGGGCTAGATCTGTGACTGGTTTTTAATTTTTCTCCAAAGATACTTATCTGTGTGACTTTCTACTTCTTCTTGAGTCAATTTTGATAATTTTCTTTTCCTTTTTTTTTCATTTTTCCTAATTTCCTAAAAATTATCCTTTTCATTTAGGTTTTCAAATTTATTTCTACAAAATTTTACATGGTATTTTCTTATCATTCTAAATAATCTTCCTGTATATATCTCTATTTGTAATTATTTTCTCTTTCTTCCCTTTAATATTTTAATTTTATGTCCTTTTTCTTTTGTCATCAGACTGCCAAAGGTTTATTTATTTCATTTGTTTTTTGAAAGAACTAGCCCTTGATTTTCTTGATCATGTCTACTCTTCTCTGTTTTCAATTCTATTAGTTTTTCCTACATTATACTTCTTTAGTCCTTCTTTCTACTTCTGTTGATATCTATTTCGTTGTTCCGTTTATAGTTCGTGAATTTGATGCTCAGTTGATTTATTTTCTAATAAAGAGGAGTTTTAAAAGAATATGTATTCTCTTTTGTGGTGTATAAAGTGATGTTTTGTTATTAGATCTAGCTTGTTAATTGTGTTATTCAAATGCTTTCCAGTCTGATTTTTGTCTGTATGACTCGTCAACCTCTGAGTGAGCTAGATTGAGTCCTCCCACTCTGATTATAATTTTGCTATATATTTTTTGTTTTCTCACATATATATGTAGATATTTTGGTGAAAAGTTGGCAGAAGTTGTAATAGGATCTATTAGCGAGATGCTAATATTAAAAGCTCTGATGAGGTATTTCTTAATAACTCCACAAATATTGCTATTTTACCTAGAAGTGGTTTCTACTAAATCCTGCCAATTCTTTAGATTTAAATAAATCACAATAGTGTCATGTTGCTTAATAACCCTATCTCTACCTTGACATTCCACCTTGTCATTATAAATAATTTGTGGTTTTTGTCTTTTTGCCTCTATCTAGATTGCATATTCTTTGAGAGAGCAACTTTTAAATTCTTTTAAAAATTATTTGGGGGGCCGGCCCGGTGGTGCAAGCGGTTAAGTGCGTACGCTCCCCTGCGGCGGCCGGGGGTTCGCTGGTTCGGATCCCAGGCCGGCACTGATGCACTGCTTGGCAAGCCATGCTGTGGCGGCGTCCCATATAAAGTGGAGGAAGATGGGCATGGATGTTAGCCCAGGGCCAGTCTTCCTCAGCAAAAAAAGAGGAGGATTGGCAGATGTTACCACAGGGCTGATCTCCTCACAAAAAAAAAAAAAATTATTTGGGTCTAAGACCGAGAACATTGTCCTAAAAAAAATATATATTCTTTTTATTTTTCTCTTTACTCTCTCTTATAACCAGTCCTTAAAGAGCTGATGAATAGGTTATTTTTTTCCTTCTTTCCTTCTTTATTCCTTTCTTTTTTTTTTTTTTTTTAATTTTTATGGGGTTGTGTTGGAAAAAACCCAGTTTATTAAAGGATATGATAAAGGATACAGACAAACAGCCAAATGAAGAGATACACAGGGAGAGGTCTGGGAGGGTCCCAAGCACAGGGCTTCTTTTCCTGTGGAGTTGGGGTGCATCACCCTCCTGGTATATGGATGTGTTCACCAACCTGGAAGCTCTCCAAACCCTATACTATTGGGATTTCATGGAGGCTTCTTCATGTAGGCATGATCAATTATTAGCTCCATTTCCAGCCCCTTTCTCCTCTCTGGAGGATGAAGGGTGGGGCTGAAAATTCCAAACTTCTAATCATGGCTTGGTCTTTCTAGTGAACAGCCCCCATCCAGGAGCCATTCAGGAGCCCACTGAGTCACCTCATTAGAGCAAAAGATGCTTCTAGTGCTCTTATTGCTTAGGAATTTATAAGGGTTTAAGAGCTCAGTGCCAGGAATGGGGACAAAGACCAACTATATATATTTCTTACTATAAATCACAATATCAGACATATAATTAATATCATGATACATATCCTGTTAACTATCATTGACTTGGGTTCAATTTTCAGCCATTCAAGTTTCATTTTGCTAATTTTTGTATTCTATTATCTTCCACTTAAGACTTCTAAGGCAATCATATTAGCTCAAATAAAATACATATTCTTCTTCTTATTTATAGAAAATGAGGAGCTAGAATGTGCCATAGCACTTATTGTAAGGATTTCCCCAATTAATATTAGTGACTATTTTATTGAAGTTACTGTATGACAGACACTCCCATTTTGTAGCAGTTCTTGTATAAAGATTACCTAGTATTTCTCAAATTAAAGTAAATTTATATTCTCATGGGAGTAAAAAGAATGATCACTATGAAATAGAAACTTGGATAGGATTTAAACCTGAACTCCTCATTTGCTTCCCAAAGTCACTACTTTCATTGCATTCTCTCCTACTTGGGAATCTACAATCAAGGTAGAACTGAATTTTGAAAGTCCAAAAGCTTATATAATTTTGATATTTATCATTAAGAAAAAGAATACAAAATTAAAAATACAAAATTAGATACAGAATTACTTATACCAAGAAATCACAGCAAAGTACAGATTTTAAAAGAGCTGATAAACAAATGTCACAAAATTAAATGCCTGACACATTGCTATAGAATTTTTCCCCTACATTTTTGGCTGTAAATTCTTTACCATCTCTTCCTATGACAACAATTTTGTAATGTTTTCTATAGCAAGAATGGAAAGACAATTCAGTCTTCTCTGTATTGTGGTTGATTAACAAGTGTTATTGTTATTATTACTGATAGTTTGGAAAAGTTTCAGCTTCACAACTTACGTTATATCACGTAGAATTTTAGGACTTTGACAAAGACGGGAAGCCTCTATCAGTTTTCTGTATGTGAGCTGTCACAGATATGCTTGCTCTTTGCAGTACAGCTTTGTGCTCTGCGCCATAAACCCAAAGATTTCATGTATTATTTTAAGGAAGATGGATATGCGTAAACTGAAACAGGGGAACTGGTAGAGCGTGGGCGTTGGTGTTGATGACACTGTGTTTGAATACAGCGCTACCGTTTACCGGATGTTCTCAACTCTTGGTTATTAAACTGTGTTCAGATAAAGATTAGGCTACTGAAGTGCTTTCAAGCCAGGTCTTAAAAACTTTAAATAAACTTTTTATTTTAGAATAGTTTGATTTATAGTTTCAAGCTACTTTTCAATGCATTATCTCATTTAGTCCTCTTAAAACTGTGAGATGAGCATTTTGAAATTTAATGGGGTATGAGGATCTTCCCTAAAGTGACAGCACATGTCAGTTATGGGCTCCATACTGAAGAGCCAATATTTATGTTAACAGCTTTTATACGACAAACATTACTGGGGGGCAGTGGCAATAGTTATAAGATCATTATGTAACTAACCAAAAGCAAGTATCATTAAAAAATAATCCTTTCTTTTTGTCAATCCATTACAGTTGAGTCCACTTCCCTTTATGAGTTTAGTGAATTTCCTTGACGATTCATTTCTCTGTCTAGACTTTAAAGTGCTAATAAAGTCCTCATAGGAAAACCAACCCCAGTTCTCTTAGAATGACTCTCTTTGGGCACAGCAGAGCACTGAGAAGCTGTACTGGTCTCTTAAAGATTGGTTCCATTAAGCGACCACAGAGGATGAGAAGGTACCTTTGCAACTGACCATGGCACATTTACCTTTTAATGCAACAACTTTCTCTTGATAGACCCACCATAATTAATTGGTGAAGGCAAATCAGTTTGAAAGGAGGAAAATATATTGTTAGAATAAATCATTGCATACAGGGAATGGCGAATGTCTATTCTCTCTCTGTTACCCAATGTGATATTAAACACTAATGGAATAAAGAGTGAGAGGGAAGAAAAGAACAGAAAAGTTAGCAGAGCCATTTGTTCCAACTTTTTAAAAATTTTGTATCATTAAAAAAAAACTAATCAGGGGCTGGCCCGGTGGTTTAGTGGTTAAGTTTGCACGCTCAGCTTCGGTGGCCCTGGGTTGGCAGTTTCGGATCCCAGGTGCAGACCGATGCACTGCTTGTCGAACCATGCTGTGGCGGCGTCCCGTATAAAGTAGAGGAAGATGGGCATGGATGTTAGCCCAGGGCCGATCTTCCTCAGCAAAAAGAGCAGGATTGACAACAAATGTTAGCTCAAGGCTAATCTTCCTCACAAAAACAAAAAAACTAATCACTGCTAAGATGTCTTTGCCACCAGCAGTATAACATAGTGAAATGAGCAAAGACTTTGGATAAGACAGAACTTTATTCAAATTCTGGTTCTGTTGGAACTCACTATATGATATTGGGTGAGGTATTACAACTGTAATATAATATACAACAATACATTTTTTTTGCATTAAGTTGGAGGGCTTCTTCCTTATTAAAAAATAAATAAATTAGAGCCAGCCCTGATGGCCTGGTGGTTAAAGTTTGGTGTCCTCGCCGCTTCGGCAGCCCGGGTTAAATTTCCCACAGATGGAACCACACCATCCATCTGTCAGTTGCCATGCTGTGGTGGTGGCTCACATAGAGGAACTAGAAGGACTTATGACTAGGATATACAACCATGCACTGGGGCTTTGGGGAGGAAATAAAGAAAGAGGAAGATTGGCAACAGATATTAGGTCAGGGCAAATCTTTCCCTGCAAAAAAAAAAAAAAAAAAAAAGTGGACAGCACATTTAAAATAAATAAATAAATTAATTAATTAATTAAAGAGACCTATCAGTGCCTTACTGTAGTTACAATGGACAGGCAGAACAAAGCAATCCATTGGCTTTTCTGGCAGTCTAAGAGGCATATGGGGCTAAGAAGACAATGATATAATAAAAATTGTATTGAGCAGGCATTTACCTAACACAGTGTGATGGTTAATTTTGTGTATCAACTTGGCTAGGCCACAGTACCCAGATATTTGGTCAAACACCAGTGGGGCTGTTACTGTGAGAGTATTTTTTAGATGAGATTAACATTCAAATCAGTAGACTGAGTAAAGCAGATTACCTCTATGATGTGGGTGGGCCTCATCCAGTCAGTTGAAGGCCTTAAGAGAAAAAGACTGAGATCCCCAGAGGAAGAGGGAATTCTGCTTACAGACTGTCTTTGGACTCCAGCTGCAACATCAACTCTTCTCTGGGTCTCCAGTCTGCCAGCCTATGCTGCAGATTTTGGATTTGCTAACCTCCACGATCGCATGAGCCAATTCCTTAAAATAAATCTCTCTCTCTTTCTTTCTTTCTCTCATTCTCTCTCTCTCCCCTTCCTATTGTTCTGTTTCTCTGGGGAACCCTGACTAATGCACATAGATTAAATATTGATTTGTGGTGACACTGCAAGTTTATGTAGGGGCAACAGATGTGGTTGGAGCCCTGCCTCTCTTTGGCTTAATTCTCTTCTCCTTTTACCCTCATTTTGATTTTCACATGTTTAGGGGACAGGTACCTATACGCCTTTGCTCAGTATTTGCTCTCTGTGTTATAGATGATCAATAAAAGTCAGAAAAGAGCAAATGTTGAGTAATTTGTAACCATTTACAAACTATGTTTGTACACATTATTTAATATAGCAATCCTGTGGGATAATTAAAGGTATCCCTGTTTTATAAGAATAAAAACAATACTGAGTATTTATTGAGCTCTTCTGGGCTGCGCATATCACAGAAATAGTCTCATGTAAGCCTCACAGCCACCCCTGGCTCGGGTGCTCCTACTGCTCCTAATTTACCGATAAGCACCCTGAGGATCGCATCCGGTAAGTGGCTGGGCTAGAACTTGAACTCCGATCAACTGCTTCCAAAGGAGCCTGTGCTTTTTTCTCCCATGGAGAGGTGCCTCTTTAGCTTTCTCCCCCCAGGCAGACAAGACACGTCTCAGAGCCCTTCCGTGCCATAGGTCCCTGTGCTAGTGTCTTATTTCTGGAACTCAGCTAAAAGTATGATATTCAACTGGGACAGAGATCGAATGGCTCTAGGCTGCAAAACCAGAGCCTTGAGTTAAAGATTCTCATTTACTGCTATTAATATTGAAAGAGACAAGATGTATCTTTATATCAGTCATCAATTTTCTCCTGCCTTCACGCTGGAACCACAAGTCAATTCTGGGGACAGTTCAAGGCACCTGAGGAAGTCAGAGGAAGTAGAGGATTAGATGATTTAGGAGCTGTAGGGCTTTTAGCTTCTTCTCTTTCTCCCTTGTTTGATAGATGAGGAAACTGAGGCAGGGGGGTCAAGTCACCTGCTCAAGGTATGTTAGACTGGAGCAGCTAAAATTTAATGTGCGCTCGACATCACTTGGCATCTTGTTAAAGTGCGGGTTCTGATTCTGCAGGACTGGGGTGGGGTCCAGGAGCCTGCGTTTTTCTAATAAGCTCCCAGGTGAAGCTGAGGCGTCAAGTCCGGGGCTGTGCTGTGAGTAGGAAGGGAGAGTGACGTATTATGACAGAGGATAGAAGTGGAAGCAGGGAACAAGCTCTTAATAGGTCCCATAATAGGTGGGAATGGGGTAGGCTGGTCTCTACAGTGTTTGTTAACACATAGTAGATGCTCTTTCAAAACCACTAATTTATAGATGATGACATGATTTCAAATACTACCGTGGGAATTAAGAATTTTAACAGGCTGGGACAATAGACTGATTTTTAATACGCTTAAAGTTAAGCTGAATGAATATGATCCAAAAAACTTCTACTAATACAGAATGGGGGAGATAAAATTTAATAACCGCCTGTATGAAAAAGATCTAGAGGCTTTAGTTGCTTATAAGTTTATTGAGTCAATAGCATGATGTGGTTGCATTAACAGAAATATAGTGTGTGGGGAAAGGAAGGCGATGGTTTCCTTCCACGTTGCACAAGTCAAACATGCCTGGAAGATGTGCTCAGTTTAGTGTGTGTCACATTAGGAGGGAAATTAGAAACCTAAAATGTTTGAGTTAAACCTTGGTGAGCATGTTTGGGGACACCTGGGAATGATACCTTTGAGGAATAGTTGAAGAAATTTTGTGTTTAACCCGGAGATTAAAATGTCATACAGAATAATGTAAGGCCCGGCCCAAGTGTTTGAAGGGACATCATGTGTATAATAATATTAAGCTTGTTCTGTGTGAACTAGAATCAGTAAAAGTGGAAACTAGAGACAGATTACAACACAATCTAAGGCATTTGTGGGAAAACTGAGGAAGAGAACTGGGCTTGGAGTTGAATTCCAGCTGTGTGATATCGGGTAAATCATTTAGCCACTCTGTCTCAGGCTGCCCATTTTTAGAATGGGAGAAAAGAAATCTTTCTCCTTGGTCGTTATAAGGAGTCAGTGAGATAATATGTGAAAAAATATGGCTGAGTGTGGCAGAGTGCTGACACAATCACCTTTTTTTTTTGTTTTGTGAGGAAGATTATTGCTGAGCTAATGTCTATTGACAATCCTCTTCTTTTTGTTGAGGAAGATTGGCCCTGGGCTAACATCCGTGCCCATCTTCCTCTACTTTATATGTGGGACGCCGGCCACAGCATGGCTTGATAAGCGGTGCATATGTCCACACCTGGGATCCGAACCTGTGAACCCCGGGCCACCAAAGTGGAGCGTGCAAACTTAGCCACTATGCCACCAGGCCGGCCCCACCAATCACTTTTTAGAACAACATCATAGAACTAGAGCAGTCTAGCCACAAAACGAACTACCTCAGGAAGCAGTGAGTTCCCTGTCACTGGAGGCATGCAAGCCAAGGACAATTAACTTCTTGGGAATTGGGGATGAGAACCTTGCACAGAGGTTTGCTGTCAGACAAGAGGTTGATATACAATGAACATGATTTATAGGGTCCCTTCCAATTTTAAGAGGCTGTGCAGGCTGGCCTCACCACTTTTCTTGGCTATTAAAAATGCAGGTGGAAAAATTGCTTCCTTCAATTGTAATACTATTCACCTCTCAACCCAAGATAGGGAGGCAGAAATGGACTTTATTTTGAGCATTTCATTCCCTACTCCCAAACTGGATCATCTTCCTTTGAATTCTAAAATGATACCGTTTCCGTTTTGTGAGGATTTCGAGGGCATATGTACCGTACAGAGTGGCTTTCTATGTGGTGTGATTTGAGGAGGGCAAAGCAAGACTCAATTGCACCAAATTATTTTTTCCATTGGTCCTGCTGCACATCTTAAAATTACTCTATTATTGTCATTCCTTTGTATAGAGCTATCAAAATGTGAATGTTATCCAGGGTGACTAATGCCTCAAGCCATTATCAGTCATTAACATCTTGGCCAGACTTAGTTTGATCATTAGTGTGTTATTCGGTGCTCATGAAAATGCACTGTTCAGTTCTGCAGTAGCCCCAGCTGCTAGCCCCCTGGAACCTCCACCATGTTTGTACCAGGTCACATTTCCTGTGGGCCAGTCCCAGCCAGTGATTGACTACAGCAAGGGTAGTAACACAGGTGTGTTCCTGAGAGAGACAGGTCTCCTCCAATGGGTGACTTTGACTCCAGAACTCCCCGTCAGCCCAACTATACCTTTCTAGGACCTGTGCTGCAGTCCCAGAGTCTTCCTACCCAATCATCCTGCCTTGCCTTCTCCTTCACAGGTGGCAGACCTGCACTGTCGTCTGAAGGCCTTCCCTGCCATCTCCTGCTCCCTCCCCTTTATCCTTCACAGGCGTTTCCCTCAAAGAATCTCTTTCTATCCAACCCTTGGAGGACCCAAACTAACACAGGTGGTGCTGGGAGTAGTCTGAGAAAGCAGGTGGTAAGATGGCGTTGTGTAATGGGCTTACTCACAGCCCGGAGGGCAAAGAGGGCACCATCCTGAGGGATATATGGGGCATGGGTAATCCCTGACACAGGGTGGAGGCCCAAGTGTAAACTTTTCAGTAGTGGTGACCTAGGAAAACACCCTGATGAGGGGAACCCTCTTGTAGAAGCAATGATTCAGCATTTGAAAATTCTGGGGAGAGAGGAAGTGTCTACAAAGACAGTGGAGTTGGCTGGTTGTTACTTAGTTGTACAGATAACCTGCTGAGAATGAGATGAATGAGATGGGGGCCTTTCTATGAGAAACTGAGGGCCTTTGACAAGCAGTTGAAGGCTAACTATGAGAGCCAGAGGTTGTCTTTAGATAGTTTACAAAGAGACACAGCTGAGCAGTGTTTAGAGAGAATTGCAGAGCTCAGAGACATTGGAATGCTCAGCTGAGGCAGGTCTGTCATACTACGGGCAGCGGCCTGGTTGAGAAAACCTGGGATGCCGCAACATGGCAGGGAGACATCTGGATGGATGTCTCTGAAGACTTCCCTGAACCCTCAGAGTTTCCCTAGAATGAGCTAGCCCTTCCCCTGTGCTGGGAGATGCTGTAGAGGCTTCATATCCACAAGACAACAGGAACTGCTCCCACTTCATCACCCGGCTGCCAGGTGATGACAGATTAAATCCCAGCATAACCTGGCTGGGACATACTGGGTCTGATAAAGGAGGAAAGAGATATACATTGAAGGACCTTCAAGAATTAGCTAGAATGTACCTGCCATCAGAGGAATACCTCTAGAACTAGATTTTGAGGGTGCTTGATCAAGGGGGCTGGACTGTGTGACTAGATTAACAAGAATTCATTTTGTTGGTGACATTTTCTTGGGACATGGGATTTAACACCTTGGCAAGGATTCCAGGTGCTATGGACTAAATGTTTGTGTCACCCCCTAAATTCATATGTTGACACTCTAATCCCCAATGTGATGGTATTTGGAGGTGAGGCCTTTGGGAGGTAATTAGGGTTAAATGAGGTCATAAAGGTGGGGCCCTTCTGATGGGATTAGTGCCCTTATAAGAAGAAGAGACATGAGATCTCTCTCTGTGTGTGCATGGACCAAGGAAGGCCATGTGAGGACATAACCTGGAAGAGAGCCCTCACCAAGAGTGCTGGCACCCTGTTCTCAGACTTCCAGCCTCCAGAACTTTGAGAAATAAATGATTTGATAAGAGATTGCAAGGAAGTGAGAAAGGAAGCAATACCAGCAGTTCCATACGATGAGCCTGGTTCCCTGGATTAGGCTCCACAGAAAGCTTTGGATACCTGGGAGATGAAGATACTGGGTGCCAAAGAAGGGAGGGAGGGCACAGAAGTCCAAACTTGATCATTTAATTTAAGGCCAGTCCCTGTTCTATGATAATCTTAGTGTAAAGTTTTTCAAAGAAACATTAAAGGCAACCATGAGGAGGAGAAGTGGTCCTGAGCAGCGCTCACCACACCTGGCCTCCTCTCGGAGCACATGCCTTCCCCTTAGGGCCCTTCAGAGCCTCACACAAGGGATCATGAATCAGAGTCATGCTCTGATGAGAGCAAGTTCATGGATCAAAACAATGTGACTAATGGCATGGAACTTTCTGAAGAGCCCTGAACATTTAATTATTATGAACAATTCAGCCCATTTCAAATGAGGTTTTCACAAGCTCCACATACATCAGAATTTGCTCGAGAACATGAAATAAAGTTTTCCGTGGCGTTTGCAATGTGCCTAGGCCCCGACTTGTGCTGGGCCCCACTATGAGCACCATCAGGGCTTGTCTACAGATGATACACTCTCTGAATTTCCTCCCTGAGGTGTGGTTGGGGAGAAGGGACAAGGGGAGGGAAGGAATTGAAAGTGGACAGAACTTTACTCTCTTTGACAGGTGGCCTTCTAAGTTAAGTCAAAATGGCACTTTGAGTCCCTGCTCTCATTGGGCTGATGTGAGGATTAGACTAAATGTGAGAACACATTTAATACACATAGGAAGTGCCTGGCACTTAAGTGCTCAATAAATACTTATTGATAGTACCAGCAATATTATCTTTTTCGTGTTGCCCTCCTCCTCCGCATAATACACTCTCTTCTTCCTCCCACTTGCCTAATATTACCTGTCCTCCTGCTTCCTCCTTGAAGTCTTCCTGACTTAGTCCAGAGCGCTCTAATATGTTCTTTGCTTAATGCGGTGAGAACTTACATCTCTACCCTCATTGGGTACAGACATTTTGCTTGTATCCTTCTCCAGGCACATATCTTATCTCACTTGAGGAGAAAAGTAAGGCAATGGAGGTACTGGTTAGAGCATGGGATGAGGAGCCAGAATGACTGGGATTCCATTATTTATGAGCTTCATGAGCAAGCAACTTGGCCTTTCTAAGCCCCAGTTTCCTTATCTGTAAAATGGGAATCTACACCTTACCTTATGCATTTGTCGTGAGGATTTAGAGATGAATATGCAAAGCACCTGGTACGTAGGAAAGAAATTTCTTTTTCTTTGTCATCTTCTTTCTCTTTGTGTCTGTCAGAGAATCTGGCAGGAAGGACACAGTATTCACTTCGTAAATATTAAGATTAAAATTGAATTGTGTTTTTGTAATCATTGTCCATGCCCAGAAACCAAACCTGTGCCACCAAAGCGGAGCATGCTAAACTTAACCACTAGGCCACCGGGGATGGCCCTGCAATCATTTTTTAAGATACAGACTGTTATGGGGCTGGCCCCATGGCTTAGTGGTTAAGTGCGCGCTCTCCGCTACTGGCGGCCTGGGTTCGGATCCCGGGCGTGCACCGATGTACCTCTTGTCTGGCTATGCTGAGGTGGCATCCCAGATACAGCAACTAAGAAGGATGTACAACTATTACATACAACTATCTACTGAGGCTTTGGGGAGAAAAAGGGAAAAAAAAAAAACAGAGGAGGATTGGCAATAGATGTTAGCTCAGGGCCGGTCTTCCTCAGCAAAAAAGAGGAGGATTGGCATGGATGTTAGCTCAGGGCTGATCTTCCTCACAAAGACAAAAACAAAAACAAAAAAGATACAAACTGTTGTGAAACTGGTGCTTCCCATACTTTCCTGGGCATATGAATCCCTTGAAAAATCTGATTTGGTACTCTGGAGTAGGGTATTTAAACATGCACCTCAGGGCATTCTGATTTTCACACCACTTGGGAAAGCCACTGTAAAGTAAACTCAAAGGATGCTTTAAACCCTCAACTGTTATGTAAGGTTATCTGTTTCATGAAAAGAATGGACTTATACCAGCCTCTTAATAATTGACTCTCATTGCTGCCCAACTGATTTGGGCAAAGTGACCACCATGAAGAGGTGATTATGTGTGGATAAGTGCCATTGCCATCTAGCTACCATTGGGTCAGAGACATTAGTAGCTATACTGGTACTGTGTCTCTAAGTGGCCTCCAGATGTATTTTCTTAATTGAATGAAATCCAAAGTTTCAATCCATTTCAAAGCTGCATAATGTGGTACTTAGAAGCCTAGTTACATCTAATGCCCTGAATGGAGATCCCAGGGTTGTCTTACAACAGTCAAGAGGCCTGAGCAGTAATTACAAGCACTTCACTATGATAATTGACAACCTCAGAGAGCTCTAAGGAGAGAATGCCAGTGGAACCAACAGCTTTGAAAAGGCAAAGCACGGCTCTAACGTCAGGCATTGTTATCAATAAAGAGATTTTGTCTTTTATGAAGCTGGGGTTGTTAAAAAGAAGGTTCTTTTACGTGTCATTGGTTTCTTTTCCATTCATCAGTCCACAATGAGATGGTTTTAATGAGGCGTGGGCTGGGCTGAGACCAAGATGAAAGTAGAGCAAGGGCCAACGGGAAAGGAAAAAGAACATTCAGCCCAGGAGCATCTTCCGTTGTGCAAGGACAATCTTGAAGGAGATTTCCTAGTAGAAGTGTTTGCAGTTTTAATAGCAGACTTGAAATTTAAGCTCAATCTATTTCCAGGCAGCAAAGGAAGTATCTTTAGAGATATCCAAAGTATCTTATATTCAGATAGATTCAAAACTAATAGACAACAACACCTGGAATATTTCACAGGGCGTAAACCCAAGCAAAGTAACTCCAGAAAAGCAAGTGGTACTTTATCTGCTCAAGCCTCAAAATCAAGTCCAGAAATCCAAGAGGCTGGTTTTTTATTCCTGGAGTAAGACCACAAAGCAAGGATATGAGTATGTGAGTTGCACGTACTACCTCATAGCATACGCTACTTGGCATCACTCCTTATCAAAAATATTCCTTCATTTCTAAGTCTTAAAATGAGTGGTGTTATCTCCAATAGACACTCATATTATAACAAGTGAAGGCCTCCCCCAACCCACTGAACAAATGTTGGATAAGAAAAAACCCCAAATTGCCCTCTGTCTTACTTTAGACAAAGTGTTTTGAAATATTGATGATGTTGGTGTCACACTCGTTAGGTGGTTGTACATATGAGATTTCGTTGTTACTGAGGGGTCTTTTTCATGATGAGAAAAGTCATACAAATGTGAGTGGATGTGGCCTGCAAATTATTACATCATGGGGACTCAAGTTGGGAGCAAGTTCTGTGATGTGTCTGACAAGAGATTTTCACCTATTGAGGTATGTGAAGTAGCTATTCTGGTTCAAAACTGATTCGGCTTGAATGAAAGAAGCCTGACTTATGGCCTGTCAAGCATACATTTTACATCTGCTTTAACGATTATAGTAAAGAGTATATTAAACGTTATCTCAAAGTAAAAGAGTGCACTTTCTTTCTTTCTTTTTTTTTTTTTGCTGAGGAAGACTTGCCCTGAGCTGATCTCTGTTGCCAATCTTCCTCTTCTTTTTGCTTGAGGATGCTTAGCCCTGAGCTAACATCTGTGCCAGTCTTCCTCTATTTTGTATGTGGGTCCCTGCCACAGCATAGCTGATGAGTGGTGTAGTTCCATGCCTGGGATCTGGGGCCACAAACCTGGGCTGCTGAAGCAGAGCATGCTGAACTTAACCACTATATCGGGGGGCCAGCCCCAAGAATGCACTTTCTTAAGATAAGAATGCATACCTCCCCTCCATGATGCCAGTATTGGTAATGCCTGTATTAGTACTCCTGAAGATAAGTTCTCTTTCCCAGACATCAGGGTCATGTTGACCTGCTAATTTGCAACTGAATATCTCTTTGAAACTCTGATGAATATGTATTGTGGGCACGTTTAATGTATGTTCTTTGTTCTAAAAAAGTATAAAACTGTACTGAAAACCATGCTTCTCTGGAATTCTTTCTTCCTTTGTGGAAACTGCCTTCCCAGGTTATAATCCTCAGTTTGGCTCAAGTCAAACTCACCGTATTTCTCTTATCTATAGAATGGTTATTGGTTATTTTGCATTGATGTGTCATATTTCCAGACTGGTATGTGAGATCAAGACCCTTAGATGGTGAGTTCACCTAGCTGACTGCACAGACTTCTGCATCTCATGGTGGTATTCACAAAATAAAAGAATTAGATTTTTCTGTGTTTTTTAAAAAAAGATTTGAAAAGAAAGGTAACTCAGTGTTGCTGACAGAAGTAAAGAGAAAGTTGAGGTGGAAGACAGTTATAGTTCTTAACTAGAAGACAGAAGTTTGGGTTAAATCAAGCAGTGGAATGTGAAATTCAGCAGTGACCTGGTTCTATGAATATAAGCAATTCACCATATATTCTCCACAAAAAGAAGAAAAAAGTACTTTGAGAAACAATTTCAGCTGGTGTTTCAGCTAGTACAAAAATTGCTCATCAAGTGAAAGATAAAATTTTAGTGGAAATTGAAAAGACAATTTGTGGTATAATGATATGCACAAGAAGCCTATGTCTGTTCAGAAAACTGATTTGGGTGAAATCCAGAAATTTCCATAATAAGATCTTGGGGATTTGTGAAAAATAGATACTTGTCTTTCAAATGGATTAGGTATCTGAAGAAATTTATGTCTATCTATCTATCTATCTATCTATCTATTATCTATCTATGTATCCATCCACCCATCCATTCAGTCAATCTTTTTTAAAAACCAGGAGTGCTGTGTGCCAGGCATTGTGCTAGGAGGAGGGATATAGAGTTTAAAGGACATAGACTCCTAAAGGAGGAGGTCTAAGACATATTGCCATGGAAGAACACTTATTAAGGAATAAGGACCGACCAATCTGGAATAGGATTGGAAAGAATGTAGTCCTTATGGTTCACATTCACAAAATGGTTCACAACATGGTTTTTCTTATCCATTTTCCTCTCACTCTACTTTTCTGCATTAAGCGATTTGACAGGTAGGCAAATCCACTCAACCTTATCCACCCTTGATTTTTTCTTCCCAAGTGTTTTTCAAATAATCTTTGATTAATTGGCCCTACAAATTATACATCACAGGGCAGCTTGTCAAGAAGATATACAGAGCTTATACAGGAATGAAAGCAGGAATTCTCCCCCTGGTTTTCTGTGACTTCCTATGGGTTTCTGGTGACTTACGAACAAGCATTAAGGGCTCTTTCTTGTTGCTGAATGTGCTTTCCACATGGATGAGAGCCACCATGAGTGCTGATGGGTAAAGGGGTTTCAGAAGGAGGACCCAGAATCTGAGACTAGCTTTATATTTTTCAGAGTATCAATTGCCTCAATTTATTCCACTCTTTTGCTCCCTTTCCTACATTAATAATAATAATAGCAAACACATTATGGCACAGTTGTTAAAGGACCTTTCCTATATTAACTCATTTATTGGGTACAACTATCCTGGGAGGTAGATACTATTATTATCCCCATTTTACAGAGGAGGAAAAGGGGCCCAGTGAGATTAAGTAATTGTTCAAAGTTGCACAGCTAGTAAACTGCGAAGCCCAGATTCAAACCCACAATATCTGGCCCAGAAGACTGTAACTACCCTGCCTCTCACACCAAAGTTAACCCAATGGGGGACATTCCCTCATCCATCATATCCTCACTCACTGTTCCATATGACAAGAGACTCAACGAGGTCTTCCTCCCAGTGGATCTTCTGTTGACTGTTCATCTCCATCCCATTTGATTAACTCGTTTGGAGAAAGGGCAAATATCATCAAGAGCTTTAGAGTATATCTCAGCGGGAACTGGGAAAATTCTGAAACCATTTCCAAGTATATTCTGGTTGTGATCCTGGCTCTATGTCCATTGGGCACAGTAAAGATAACTGAGGTAATACAAGGTCTGCAAAAGCAGACACTGTGTGTCCTATTAGAAATATGTCTCCCTCATTTTGAAACCAGTAGGTAATGAGTTTCTATCTGGTGAGCAGAAGCAAGGAAAGCTGTTTGGCTTTTAAGGGTTTCAGTCTCCCCCATTCCTCACAGATGACTAGTGGGTGCTGGGTGTGATGGAGGGTCTGCAGAAGTCCTGGACTGGTGCCGGGCCACTCCTTCCCTGACCGAACATCCCCAAACTCCTTTCACTTTCTCCTTTTAAAGCAGTAATAAAATAGATCAGAAATAAAAATCAAAGTTCTCATCTTAGCTCACAAAATTGGTGAGCCAGCTTCGTGTACCCTTGACCTTTTCTCTTTTCTGTGAAGCATTTGGTGAAACTATTTTAAGTTGTTGAAGGAACATGCCACTTGAAGAAAAGGTTAAAGCAGTCATGACTGGGCTGAGGGGACAAAAATCCAGGAGAGTGAGCCATGGTTCCAGGGACTTCATTATTTCTGCCAGTTTTGCAAGAAACAGTGCAACATCCTCACTCTTCGAGTGGTTGGATGACAGGGCCGTCCAGGACAGGCATCCTCCCTGAATCTGAAATTCATTTCTCTGCCCACCTGCCCAGGTGACCCCTCTGAGGGACCATAGTGGCCAGGCTGTCCTGAGCATCGGGCGAGCAGAATGACTTCTCTCACTTAGCATATTATCTCTGCCTTTTTCATTTCTTTTGGGACCTCAAAGGGGACATTGTTTTTAAATTTTTTTATTCATTATTTTGGTTTTTTTGCTGAGGAAGACTCACCCTGAGCTAACATCTGTTGCCAGTCTTCCTCATTTTTTGCTTGAGGAAGGTTAGCCCTGAGCTAACATCTGTGCCAGTCTTCCTCTACTTTTTATGTGGGTCACTGCCACAGCGTGGCTGATGAGTGGTATAGGTCTGCACCTGGGGTCTGAACCCACAAACCCAGGCCACCGAAGTGGAATGCACCAAACTTAACCACTATGCCATGGGGCCAATCCCTCAAAGGGTACATTTTGATTCAGGGGAAAATGCAATCCAAAAGTGAGCTCATCTAGATGTGGTCAGGAGTGTTTTTGTCCCAGCTATGCTGGATCTGATCTAATCAGATGCCTTGGGACACAGAGAGGATATGGTGCATTGCTTAGATTCCTAGGACCAGGTCACAACTGAATTTCACATTCCACTTCTTGATTTACCCAAACTTCTGTTATCTAGTTAAGAACCTTAACTGTCTTTGACCTCAATTTTCTCTCTGCTTCTGTCAACAAGGGAACCCCATTGTTCCCTTTTCCTTTATTTTCTCTCATTTTCCTAATCATGACAGTTTCTTTTGAAATAATTCAACCTTGGACTGAACTAAAAAAAAAAGAGATCTGTCTGCTTACATGTCTGAATCTTTAAGGTCATAGACTGTGCCTTCCCTAAGTGACACAGTGACACCGAGCAGAACTCAAGAAATGTCCGTTAAGTAAGCAAATAAACATTCGGGCCACTATCCTGCACTGGAAACTAGCTGCATCACATCCACTCACTCCAATGACTGTAGTAAATTTCTTGATTCTTGGTGCCATCTCCTTAAGTGTGACGCCTATACTTTACCGCATACTAACTGTGTGACTCAGGGCAGATTTCTTAACCTCTTAGTGCCTCAGTGTCCTCATTTATAAAAATGGCCCTAATCATAGGACCCACCTCATTGCACTGTTGGAAAGATTAAATGAGATAATCCATATGAAATCCTTACAGCATTGCCTGGTTTGTAGTACCTGTTATTCCTGGTTCAATGCCCGTGCTTCCCGCAAGACACCCAATCGAGTTCCTCCTTTCTGTTGACGGACGCCTCTACTGCTCAGTATCCTTTTGGAGCAGAGATGACTGGTCTGTCTGTAGACTGAGACACCTCGCCTCAGGCTGCCATGTCTGAAACTCTGATGACTCCTGCTCCACTTACTGTGAGTGTGTGACAAAATACTCCAAACTTAGAAGCATAAAATAACAACCATTTTATTATGCTCACACATTCTGTGGGGTAGGAATTCAGATATGGTGCAGTGGAGATGGTTTGTCTGTTCTACAATGTGGGGGTCCTCAGCTGGGAAGGCTCAATTGGCTGGGGGCTGGCATGACTGAGGGCTTTGTCACTCGCATGTTTGACACCTGGGCTTGTGTGTTAGTTTCCTAGGGCTGCTGTAACAGAATACTATACACTGGGTGGCTTAAAACAACAGAATTGTATTGTCTCACAGTTCTGGAGTCTAGAAGTCTAAAATCAAGGTGTTAGCAGGGCCATGCTCCCTCTAAAGCCACCAGGGGAGGATCCTTCCTTGTATCCTTCACCTTCCAGTAGCCCCAGGTGTTCCTTGGCTTGTGGCTGTGTAATTTCAACCTCCGCCTCCGTCTTCACATGGCCATCTTCCCCGTGTGTCCCTGTCTTCACAGGGTGTTCTCCTCTCTCTGCTAAGGATGTATGTTAAGGGCCTCCCCTACTCCAGTCATGACCTCATCTTAACCAATTACACCTGCAATGACTCTATTTCCAAATAAGGTCACATTCTGAGGTACTGGGGGTTAGGACTTCACTATATCTTTTTGGGGGACACAATTCAACCACATAACAGTTAGGATGACTCAAAGGCTGGGCTCAGCTGGCACTATTGATCAAAGCAACTACATGTGGCCTCTCCAGCTGGCTTGGGCATTCCAAGAGAACCAGATGGGAGCTGCATAGCCATTTATGAGCCAGCCCTGGAGTCACACAGCATCACTTCTGCAATACTCAATTGGTCAAACCAGTCACAATCACCCAGATTCCACCTCTTGATAGGAGGAATGTCAAAGATTTTGAGGCCAAGTTTTAACTCCCTCCTCCCCCCAGCACACACATAGCCTGGGAATAGTTTTTCTGAATTTGCTTATTTTGTTTTCCATATTAAAATACAGAATACAGGATTTCCTCAGAGGAAGTAGATTATTCTCTCCCACATTCCCAGAAAACGTTTTTCAGTGTCATTTTGGAGATGGGATACTAGGCTGAACTAGTGTATCTTTATATTTTAATTTAAAAATCACCAAAGAATATTAAAGAAGAAAAATTAGACTGGGAAAAAGTGTTTTTGGAAAAAAATAATTTTATTATAAGCTGAAAATAGACGACATGACTGAAGTGATTACGAGCTGTTGCCAAGAGGCGGGAGGAATCTGGCAGGTGAGAATGTGTGATCCCACGGCAGTAAGAATCAAGGCTGCAGCACACGCTTAGTTGTTGCTGCTTGATTTTAGAGAACAAACTGCCAAAATATTGTGGAGAGATGATCTGAATGTCAAATCATCCTATATTTTTCTAATAGATTCCTAAATATACCCAGCACATACTTTCTTACTGAGCTTTTTAAAATGGGGTCTCAGAAAACAGGGAAATACATGACCATCTACCGTGGGGCCAGATAGTACTAGAAAATATGACTTGCTACTTAAGTTTACCAAAAACATGTATAAAGCTGTTCATAGCAGCACTATTTGAAGTGGCCTCCAACTGGAAGCTACCAAAATGCCCCTCACAGCAGATGGGCTACAGTGTGGTATTCACAGTGGGATGCTATACTGTATAGAGATGAGAATAATCTACAGCTATACCCAACGATGAATCTCACAAACAATGGTGAGGGAAATAATACAGATACGAAAAAGAACATACCATGTGATTTCAGTTTTATGAGGCACAAACCCAGCAAAACTTATCTTTGCTGTTGTAAGGCCAGATAATAGTTACTCTTGGGGGAAGAGTGACTGGAAGGGGTGAGGGAAAGGCCTTCTGGTGATTTTCTGTTTCTTGATCTGGGTGCTGGTTGCACGGGCACGTTCAGTTGTGAGGCTGAACTCTTCCGATACATGCACTTTTCTGGATGTACATTTTGCTGCGGCAAAAAATTAAAAGTAAAGTGTTTATACTCAAATGACCACCAGGCTAAGACAGAAGAGTGAGTATTATTGGAGAACACACAAGAACTCACATTGAGACTTTCAGCACTCATACCCAAATGACTGACTTTCTTGGGCTTTCTAGTGATATGTTTTAATTCAGCAAGATATTTTCATTTTTATTACAGTAAAATGCGTATTGTCACCTAAATCTCCAAAAAGTTCATTTAACTCTGGTCTTTGCTTAAAGGGAGAAACAAGGAATATAGGGACCTTTGGAGGCAGAAAATTGCTCACTTGTCCCTTTGAAAGGACCCATGACTGCAGAACGGGAGAACCATTGGCTGTATCAGCTGGGGAGGACAGGGAGTGGGGAGGACAACGAAAATGCCTGTATAAAGTATGGGCTTTGCCAGATTCCCCATTCCATTCCCTTCCCTTCCCTTCAGGTCCAGGGCTCTCTCTGGCCAGGATCTTCTGGGATTCCAGTTTTCGCTCCATCTTGCATCCCTCACTTCCATTACCCATGTCCTCTTTCCCCAAAGTGTTCACTTGGAATTCTGTGAAAACTCGTTTTCCGTTGAGTGTCCTCCTTGTTTTACTTCCTCCACTGGGGCTAATGGCCTCCTGTCTTGGGGGTCTTGGTCTTTTGTGACAACCACCCTCAGCAAGTTTCCTTGAGGCCCATTTGCTTAAGGGCCATGGAGTCTTTTGGGAATGCATACCAAGCTTCCAGACTCCCTTGCCCTACAATAAACTAGTTGCAGCTTAGGTTGCATATGGTACACGGCATGTTTCCCATGCATGGGCAGGGAAGGAATGGGGTTCATTGGTTATTTTGTTGAGTTGGCAGCAGCTCCCTTGGAGAAGACTGTGTCACTTGTGCTGATTCAAAAGAGTGTCTAATGATGTGAAAAAGCAGTCTTGGGCCAGGGCTTGAGCTGAGCAATGTCTTGAATGCAGCCATAGAAAATGTTCTCGTGGGCATCGTGTACACATCACTGATCAGGAAAGTTTCCCTTTGGTTTGAGCAGCACTCTGCTTCCCCTGTCTTGGTGAGGTGAGCAGCACATTTGATTTCAGCTCCTGGGGCCTTCTGCAAACCACCGCAGCTCTACTCCACTCCTCAGCTGTGTTTGCTTCTCTGTTCTCAGAGAGCAGCATTTTCACTTGGTATAAACTGTTAGGCACTGACTGAGCAAGCAGATTGGTTACTAATAAGGAAACTGGCACTGACAACTTTTCAGGCTCTGATGAGAGAAAAGAGATGTCTTCACATCAGAACGGTTTAACTCTCAATGTAGCATAGCCACTGGTTGAAATTTAAAGAGAGAGAGAGAGAAATTTAATTGTCAGGCTGTGGTGTGTGGTGTCAAAGCTACTTAGATTAGGAGAAATATGTCTTTTCAACAATTTAAAGGCCACAGCTCTCATCTGTTTTTTCTGGTATGGGCAGCTCAGACAGGATCCAGAAATCCCAGATAACTCATAGTTCCATCAGACACTCAGCAGAGGAAACAGGAAGTATTTGACTGTAAAATTAGCTATGGAATGTTCCCTATTCGTCATATGACTCTATTAGCTCAGCTCATTCCTGTCAGATTAATGGATATATCAGAGATATTTAGAATTAGAAGGGTCTAGAGAGAGAATCCAGTCTCCACGTTCTCATTAAAATTTTTTTTTTAATTAAAAGTTACAAACAAACCTAGGCCCAGAGAGATTAAGTAACTTGCCTGAGGTATTTCGTCAGTGACAGAGCTGGGACTGGAGTTCAGTCTCGCAGCTCCCAGCCCCCTAATTCACTGTACCACTCTGACGACCCACTTCCGGTAGAAGTCTTTGAGAGTCAGAATGACTTCTTGCCTGAAAGGTAGATGTCTCTAGGATAAGGACTATTTGGGGGATAATCAAGAAAGAAATAAGATGAGTCAAATATCTTTTGCCCCATGCCCTCCTTTCTCCGTGAATCCAGAATGTTCAGCCATTTTAAGCATCCATTTGGGGCTGGGACTGGACACCAAGGACTTCTAAGAAGCCTGCTCCAATCTGAAATGGCTCTGGGGAAGTTGGCTATGCCCTAAGCCATTCCTGGTATATAGGGCCCTAGTGGGCATTTGGGAGCATCTGTAGTTGGGGGCTGCTCTGATTTAAGCCTAGCCATTCTATTCTTCGTGGGACCCCCAAGGCCACTCCAAGTCTGCACAATTCCCAAATACCCAAGAGAGTAAAAATGTCTCCCTTTCTCCGTGAAGTCCTAGGACAGAGGCAAACCTTTCAGAGACTTTCTGCTGGGGTTTAAATTTATGTCTAGCAGACTTTGAACATTAGGAGCCTGTAGTATTTACCTAGATAAATTGCCTTTCCCGTGGCATTGTTTATCCTCGGAAGACATCCATAGTGAGTCCAAGAGAAGATTTTGCTATCTTCTGTACTGTAGATGATCAGAGTTTTGCTGGGTGGGGTTTACAGCTAACAGTGATGGAGTGAAGGAAGTCACAGGCAACACTGTGTGCCACAAACAACATCACAGATCCTGGCACAGTTAACTGAGCTGACAATCTGAGTTTCTGAGCCTATCTCCGTGACTAGTGCAGCTGTCAGAACTAGAGGGGCAACCTGGGAATCCGGGGGATGCTTTAGAAAGATGTGAGGTTTCAGACATCCAAGCTCTTCCTTTTGCCTACACACATTCTTAATGTCTATCTTCCATTTCCTAATTTATTCGAGTATTTTTTCAACATTTGCTGGAGACTCTTGGAACACATTGGTAAATGGCTATTATTTAGCTCCTACTCTGTGCCGAGCACTTATACAAACATTGTCTCAGTTGTGCTCAAAATACTGTTTTGTGTTAGATTCTCTTTCTTACAGATCCTGAAACTGTGGTTCAGAAAAGTTAGGTGAATTGCTCAAAATACACAGAGATACAGAGCTGCGACTCAACCTGGGTCTTCTGATTTGGGGTTCTGGGTAGTTTCTACCATATCTGACTATTGTAATAGTGTATCATCAATGACTGAAATTGTTGACAGGATAAATGTGTGGTTATTTTACCAAAAAGAACGCATTAAACTCAAAATCTTTGGTTTGGTCAACATTCTAGTTTAACTATACTCAACATGTAAACAATAGTGATTTGATGTAATGGATAATAAATGCAGTGCCTTTTGTGATCTACCTAGAAGTGTATTACACATCTTTTGACAACAGATTGACCTTCATTGTTTGGTCCAAGCTAATTTTAAAATTATTTTCTTGTTTCCTGGGCTCTTATCAATTTAACAGAGAAGTAATCTGGATAGCAAACAGAATCCAGCCTGGGACCACTGTGGTCATAACCCTAAGGACCCCAGAGTAGGCAAGAGTAAACCAGCACCACAACATCACTGACTAAAACTGCAAATAGAAAAAAGCAGACAGTATGCATCAGACATGCTGCAGAAATAATTAAGAGTCATATAGTCCTAAATCTGGGAACCATCACAGCTAAGAGGACAAGCTTTGCAATCTGAGAAAGCTGGTTCATAACTAGGCTCTGCCTGTCATGTACAAGCTACAAGCAATTGGGAAGTGAGTTAAACCTGAACTCACTTCCTTCTCTGCAAAATGGTGGGGGTTGGGGGTGGCGGGCAGTGGAGTATAATGATACCTCCCTCATAGGATTGTTGGGATGCCCCTTAGCACATGGTGGGGCACATGGAAAGTGAACCGTTAAGTGGCAGCTGTTGTTATTATTATTAAATATGATGTATGATGATAAGCAAAATAATAACATAGGTTTATACATTTTCACTCAATAAATTAAATTTATAATCAGGCAAGCTAAGGAGTGTCCTGGATTAAACATCTGATGAGAGTTTAGACAGGTTGACCTTTACAGTTCATTCCAACCCGAGGGTCTTGATTTTATCAGCCGTTTTAGGGGGTTGAGTACTAATTCTAAGCAGGATGCTGGTGTCATGTTATTTTCAATTAAGTGGAATATTAATGAATAGAGAAAATATAACTGAGAGAGAAAACCACAGATTGGACACTTGCATTTATCTCCACTCTTGTGCAAAACCTCACAGTAAAAGAATTTAAAATGTGTGAACCTATAAGAACAAGAGAAGAGGAGAGGTGATGAGAGAGAAAAACAAAATTGTGGAAGCTGGAAAGCAAATGGAAGTGAGTAACATGCTGAGTAGATTAGGGACAGTTAACAGCTGCTTGTCTGCAGAGGGGAGCAGCTAACAAGAAGCAAGGAGAGAAAAGCAAGCCAATGTTTATGTGGAACTTGGAAAGGCTTAGAATGGGAAACACCTGGAACTGCTGAAGGCAGCGTGCTGAGCAGGGCTGAAAGCAGGAGGTTTGGTTGCAAGTTTGCAAAAGGAGCACTGGGACCCCAGGTCACTCCTTGCCACTCAGCCGGCTGGCCACCTGAGTCCACCTCTCTCCCAGCTTTTCCACAATCACCTCTGGCCACCTCATAAGAATTTTTCTGATATTGCCACAGCATTTTTTAGTCCACTTTACCCCAAAGCATGGTTACAGAACCTTCTCCTCATTCACCAATACTTACTAACACAACATGAGATAATGATGTTCAACAAACTTTACTACAGAGAAAAGGGAAACCTAAAACAAGATACCATATATCACTATTCCTGGATTCTGTCATCATGTCCCTGTGAAGAAGGTCCTCCTGGTTCTCTCTTTCCTCTGTCTTTAGCCTCCTGCCACTGGAACAAAGGTCTACTCTTCCCCATGTTTGGAAGACTCCTTTATCTTGTCATCCTCAGACCTACACTGAAGGTAAGGGAAAACCTGTTGACAACGTAAGAGATAATATAATAGTTGACAATATAATTGATGCATCTTGCCCAATCTGAAGATAGAATTTGCCATTGTTAGAGTAATAAATGCTCTCCATGTGAAGCGTCACCACTTGGAACATTCCTTCTGTTCAGGGCTCTGCAAGACCAGTAAGTAGCTACTTCTATGCATGCCTAAAAAAGACTCACCAAAGCGAACTGCTAAGAATAAATGGGGAAGGACCTGTCCCCAAAGATGTATTCTATATTCTACCCAAAAAGCAGATGGTTCTAACAACTCTCTAGAATCAGTTTTTTTTCAACCCCAGATATATCAAGATTGAGACACAATCTCTGAGCAACAACAGACTGTGGGATCCATCTCTAAAATGCTGTTTGGTTTTCCGATACGTTTTCTTTCTGATTTCCTGAGACAATATTTGTTGCTCCCTTACTGGTGTTTTCATTCTTGTATGTTTATACAAACAACAATAAGATTATAGCTCTTGTCACAGCATACTGTTGTTATTTGTTGGTGAGACTGTCCATCCCCGTAAGCTGTGAGCTATTTAAGGGCAGAGAGTATTTTGCTCATCTTTATATTCCTGGCACATAGTAGGCACCCGGTAATTCTGCTGCTGAATTGACTTGGCTGTGGTAAAAGAACAAAATGCTTCTCCTTAGTCAGCATTTGTTTTCCAGGATCCATTCCAATATACTTCCAACTCAAAAATGTGATTTAAGAAATAGACAGAAAGTAAATTGAACTGAATGTTTTGCAAAAACACCTTGTCTTTAAAGGCGTAAAAAAAATCAGCCACCTTCCCAAGATAGCTCTTCTGTCCCACATCTTGAAGCAATGAAATGATATGTGCTGTGATTAGAGAGGACCCCTGGAAAATAAATAAAAATCCAACTCTAGTAATGCAGCCATAAGCTAGGAGGGAGATGACGAAGGATATCATTATCATCCTGATATTTTTAGAAGTTCTTTGGTGACAGGTCAGATTTTTGAGACTCGGGAAACGATAAAAATAATCTTGTTATTCCACAAAGGAGGTTCTATATATGTCAGGCCAATTTTGAGCACTGTTTGAGAATGTTGAGAAAATATTTTTGAGTGTTAGTGAGATGATAGGCTTTGAGGGCAGACCCAGCCTTGCTTTATAAAAGATTTATCTTGGGTGGGGCATTGAGAGATTTTAGTGATGTGGGCATCATAAAAAATCTGCAGTGGATGCAGGTTTTTATTTCCCAAATTTGCAAGTGGAAGGTCCACATAGTAGAATTTCATAAGATATGTGGAAAACTGAAAGTTACCTTTGCAATTTTTAGAGGTGCTTGGGAACTCCTCCTTGCCCCCACAAGATGACCATGCTATCCAGATGTTAAAAGGCACCTTCGGGGCCGGCCCCGTGGCTTGGTGGTTAAGTGCGCGCGCTCCGATGCTGGTGGCCCGGGTTCGGATCCCGGGCGCGCACTGAGGCACCACTTCTCCGTCCATCCTGAGGCCGAGTCCCACGTACAGCAACTAGAAGGATGTGCAGCTATGACATACAACTATCTACTGGGGCTTTGGAGGGAAAAAATAAATAAAAAATAAAATCTTTAAAAGGCACCTTCATTTTTCCTTACTTTTAGACTGCAGGATTCTGTAGGATTCCTTTTGCAGCTTCCATTTGTAGCTATTGCTAAGTGGCCCCATAGCCATGCATCTAAAGGGGCTTAGGGCTCCGGGCTTCAGGTAGAAATGACCCTCTGCTTATTTGGAAGGTTTGCTTCTTTAAATATTCAGCCATCTGACTCTCTAATTGTTTAGGATTAGTCATAAGTTAAGTAGGACAGAGAAGATGCTATATATAGTTTATTGCGTATCCATTCAAGAAATTTAGGCTAAGTTTTATGTCCTAGTCACTAAAAGAGAGACCCTTTGTGTTTATTTAAAACATTGTGATTCCTGTTTCATTTAGAATATATGAGTCTAATGTAAAAAATAATTCTATAAGATTTATATGTAAGTTGCTCTTTTCCTCATACTTATTTTGCTAACGTTTAATTTCTTGTTTTTCTTAGGTCTGTATTTGAGCCTTTGAAAGTATTCCCTTTGTGTTTTTTTTGAATATTTTTAAAAACATGTATTAAAAATATAAGTCCACACATCAAGGAAACTTTTTACACTTCTTTGTAGTGGGAAGGTGATCACTATCAGTACTCTGAGTTTATTTTACTGAACAGTATAATTTTGATAAATTGGATCTCACTGAGGCCAATGAGTTCTGACTATAAAACTGAAATAATATTAAAGTGTAATATTGAGAAATATGTAGGGGCCAAAAGAAAAAGTCTATATTACTACCTAACACACAATTGACAATAGGACTTCTAAGAGGCCTATGTCACTCATAGTGTGCCCCAGGACAGTCTGACACCGTGCATGAATGACGTCAGGGGTTGCCTCTTTGAAGTGATTTGAGGAGTTCTGAGTTATTTGCTTCAAAGTGGCCACTGCATCAGTACACCTGCCTCAGGGCCCACATGTTCCTCCATCTGCCAAGTCCTCAGATTTAGGCACTGCAGGCCTCCTGCAGGATGCCAACGTGTTATTGAGAGGGACAACACATCAATACATAGCATCTGGTGTTATTAGTTATCAAGTTAAGTGGCCTGTCTCCTAAGGGTGGCTCAGAGAGAAGAGAGAAGGAGCAGGAGATCTGGAGAAGCAGCGTTGTTCTAGCCCAACTGGAGGGAGCGCAGAGGAGTGGGCAGCAGTGTTGGGGGAGGGGAAAGACACCACTTAGAAAAGGAAGGAGGAAGGACCGTGTGGGGACTAGGGGGACCACAATGGCTTCACAAGGTTGCTATGAGGCTGCAGTTTCCAATTTGACAGAGCCGCTTGGAATAAAGAATATTTTCAGTGGGAATTTATATAAGCTCTCTCCAGTTTCTCATGGAGTTTCTGCAGGTCGAGGACTCTGTTGTTATATTAACAGGAAACTTACCCTCTTGAGAAACTCCTCAGCTCTGTGGCACCAAGCAGGAGTCTGATGCAGATAATTTGATTGGTCTAGTACTCCCTGGAAAGACAGGTGTTGGGAAGTTCTCTTTGGCAGGCATGAGCAGCATCTCCTCCAGAATATTCCTAGAGTTCTGCATTCCTGACAGCCACTTGTCCTGGAGGCATTCTCCTCACTGCAGCCTGAGACAGAAATGCAGGAGGAGTATCTCACTATGAGTTGGGCCTTGCAAAAGATGTCAAGAATGAGGGTGGGTCAAATGTGAGGAAAAGGGCTGCAGTTGGGGGTCCCAGTGATCACAACCAGTGCCCTTTGGATGCTTACACTGCATTGGTGCCAGTCATTTAGGGTGTGTCTTTTCAGGTCCTTCAGTGAGCCCTCCTTGGTGAAGTGTGCTGACAGATTGCGATGTTCATGAGCCCAAGTAGAGAAGGAGGCTGTAGTTGGCCAGCCTCCTCCATCAGATTCCCAAAGGAGCGAACCTATAACCATAGTGCAGTGCATTTATATAAACATCTCACTGGCTCCTGGCAGAGAATTTTTCTTACTTTTCTCTTTCTGCCCAGTCAGAGGCATAGTATGGTGGGAGAGGCCCATATAGAGTGATATAGAGTGATGATGCCATGCATTCAATCACATTCTAGCAATTAAAAGCTCATGTCATTCAGGACAATTAATTTAGTCTCAATGAGTCTCATCTCTAAATGCAGATGATTGTAATAATTGCTTCATGGAGCTGTTGACAAGAGAAAATAAGGTCAGAAGTGAAAATCTGACATTTATCAAAATAATGTTCGTGAGATTCCTGGTGACATGGATTGGCTTCTGATCAGATAGCCTTTCTGAACAGAAAAATTCCAGGGTTCCTTCTGAGTGGACTAAATTTTGGAAGCATTTCCCATGGATTTTAGATATGAAAGAAGTCTTAGAAATTATCTTGTTCAGCCCTAATACTTTATTTTGTATTTTAAATTTATTTTTTATAAAAGAAATGTCTGCATATGGTTTTAAAATTAAATATTTATAATGAAAAACAATAGTTTCCTACCTCCACTGCACCTCAGATCCCACTCTAGAAGATAATATCTTGATGAATTCAATGTTGGACATTATCTTGTATCTCCTGCTCTGATATATGGAATTTAGTTCGTTATACCTACCATTTCCTTACCATCCTCCTAATATCGTCTTATCACTGTTTTTAGTTTCTTCATGGGATAACTTTATAACTTCAAAAAATATACAGTTTTATTTCCAAATTTGTCATGAGGCTATAATCCTTGACTTCACACTTTGAAAGATGAGGTCATTAGCACCCGCCCTTCCCTTCATCCCTCTTCACTGCTTCCCACCTCTCAGTTTCCATCACGTGAATTTTTATGTCTATGTTGCTCAAGTTGATGACATTTACATTCTCTTTTATGATCATAATTAAGTGTCTCATGCCTTATTTATAGGTTGTTTATAAAAGCTTAAAATCAATAAGCTGTTTCCCTAAGTATGGTTAAGTAAATGTGGTTTACTGTAGAGCCAAGTGGACCACAATGATTACATTGCCTCTCGTACAGGATCTTGTTTTTCTAGGAGGTGCTAACTGAACTTTTTTTCTTTACCACAACTTTACTCTTGTCATTTGCTCATTTAAAAATTTAAAAATTATATTAGCTATTCTTCAAGTCCTCTTTTCTTCCCCAGGAACCCTTCACTCTCCTCTTCTGATCTATACTGGTCGATTTCTAGATTTGTGTTCATTTGTTATTCTGGAACTTGTCTTCTTTGCTTTTCTGGGTTGACTCTCTTGTCTCCTGGATCCCAAGACTTCTTCTTTTTCTTTCTTTCTTTTTTTTTTCAATTTACTTGATGAACTTAAGCACATCCTCAAATAATTTGCTAAAAACAGGGCTGCTCCTAGGTATATGAGGCCTCAGACAAATACATTTTTGTAGGACCTCTTTCTATATAAATTATTTGATTTTAAAAGTATTACAAAATTCAGGGGCCCATGTGGAGTATAGCATTTTATTGAAACTAATTTGGAATATTGAATAGAGATGTGATAAGTATATATTTAATATTCAATCAGGGTATGTGAAAATTCTTCTTTATTGTCTATGTTCTTTATTGTCAGATGCACTGTTCCTGGCTATCTCCCACCATGAGAAAAAATGTAGCAATACTGTTATTACTCACCATGCCATGCTCTTGGGAACATGTTTGCATTGAAACAATATAGATCTGTATTTCTGCAATTCTGTAATTCCATTTATTGAATGCTGGTTATATCCTTATTTAGGATGCTGCATCATCCATCATGCCGCTCATGAATATTGGCTTCCAATGACTCCCTCAAAGGTTGTTGCTGTATTTCATTGATGATAACCATAAATGCAAGTCTTTGCCAGAGTATACAGGAAAAAATGTGAACAATAATTTGTTTTCTGGTTATGTTGAATTTACCATTTGGAATTTTATAACATAAACATAAAGCAATACATCATCCAACTCTGTCTTCTCTTGAATTCTTTATGTGGTAATCATTGCATTCCTAGAAAGTGATTATTTTAATGTTAACTGCACCCTGCCTTCCATTCACTGCCACCGGGGGAGAGGACAGTAGGGGAAATGAGAAGCGCAGCCTCGCTGGCACAATGTCTGTTCCTCATCAGGCGTGATGACTTAAGCTGACCTGGGAAAGCATGATGTCCTCACATCGATGGAGGTAGAAGAGATGTCAGTCGGGGCCACAGAGAGTAAAAGATGCCTACTGCCACGCTGGGTTGCCCTTGGTACTAAAGGTCAGAGGCAGCACCATAAAACAAAGCCAGGCAAGAGCTGACCCATGGGCCCCCCACGCACAGCTCAAGCCAACAGTCAGTGGTTTTACCTTTGGCGGCCCACAACCCTGAACTCATCCTGTGTTCAATGTTTGAGAGTCACAGCCCAATCTCACATGAGTCTGTGAAAGAAATATGACACAAGGCAACAGGAGCAATCCACTTGCCAGGATGCCTATCTGGAACAAGAGTCAGCCCAGTACCTCAAGACAACCCCGTGGCATGAGTCTCAGAACTCCTTGGAGCATCTGGGAAAACTCATGCGCAGGGTGGATGGTAGAAGAGCACCAGGAAGGGGATGAAAGGGGACTGGGGCCCATGTGGGTCCCAGACCAGGGTAGGGTGCCCCACCAGGAGGGCTCTGCTGGCCCTGGCTGGTCCCAGGCACCAGAAGAGGCCTTAGGAAATTTCAAAGAAGATGCTTCTGGAG
Source organism: Ceratotherium simum simum (assembly GCF_057802395.1). Taxonomy (NCBI): domain Eukaryota; kingdom Metazoa; phylum Chordata; class Mammalia; order Perissodactyla; family Rhinocerotidae; genus Ceratotherium; species Ceratotherium simum. The sequence continues at coordinate 20,027,583 of NC_141930.1, forward strand.
ACCAGATCCCATGCAGAACCAGATGTGAACTTGGTTCACCCTACTCCACACTGCTAAGTCCCAGGCCCAGGAGGGGACTTAGAACTTCAAGGAAGACACTCCTAAGGGGCAGGAGTCTCAGGGTAGTATGGCTTGCAAGTGTGAAATATAATATCAGTTTATGCATTTCTAAAAATGACTGTTTCCACCCTCATCCTTGATTGTTGGGTTGAGTATAGAATTCAAGCTGGCAATCTCAGAACCTTGAAGGCCTTTTCTCCACTGTCTTTTCGGATCCAGTGTGGCTGATGATGAGAGGTCTGATGCTGGTAAGATCCTGTTTTTTTATAGGTATCTTAAATTTCTCTCTTTCTTGCTGTGGCTTCTTGGTATTGTCTCTTTATTACTGATGTACTGAACTTTTATAAAGCTGGGTCCAGATGTGTGTGCGCACGTATGTGTATGCCTGTATGTGACTTAGGTAACTCATTGCCTTGGGCACTTGATTGGCATCTTAATTTGGAGACTCATGTCCTTTGACTCCTGGAAAATCCTTTGTGATATTTCTTTGATGATTTCTTCCTCTTTGTTTTCTCTTCCTGTCATTCCTACTGATTGGCTGTGAGGTCTCTTGGATTGATCCTCTATATATCTTACCTTTTCTCTCATTTTTTCACATCTCTTTGTTCTACTACCTGATGGTTTTATTAGACTTGAATCTACGATTTATTTGAATTTCAGTCATATTTTTATTTTACAGTAATTTTGCCTTGTTAGCTATTTGTATTTTGTTTATGCAATAACTTTTTTACTCTTTCTAGGAATATTAATTAAGGAGTTTTTAAAGGTTAAATTGTGTTTCTAAATTATGACTATTCCTTCCCAAGTTATATATTCTACTTGCTTATCTTGGTCTCTTTTGTGTTGTAGATTTTTCTCAAAGTCCAATGATCTTTGGCTTTTCCATCATATTTAGGAACCAGACAATAAGCTGATCTTGAGCTGTGTGTCTCTGTGTCTCTGTGTGTGTGTGCGTGTTTGTGGCAGGGGAAGGGGGAGTAGGCAGTGCTTACAGGCTGGCAGTTTCCTTTAACATGATGGGTGGGGAAGTGGGCAATAATCCTGGGGACCCGTAGTTGCCAGATTAGAGGTCTTTTCTTTATGGGCATTCCATTTATTTGGAAAAGAATCCTCTCATTTCTTGCACAGTTGCTTGTGTTAGTTTGCTATGGCTGCCAGAACAAAATACCACAGACTGGGTGGCTTAAGTAACAGAACTTTATTTTCTCACGGTTCTGGAGGCTGGAAGTCCAAGATCAACGTGTGGGCAGGTTTGGTTTCTCCCGAGGCCTCTCTCTCTGGCTTGCAGATGGCAGTCTTCTCACTGTGTCCTTTCACAGCCTTTCCTCTGTGCATGCACTTCCCTGGTGTCCCAGCAGCATCCCTCGCTTCTACCCACTAGGTGCCAGTCATGAAATCAAAAATGTCTTCAGACATTGACAAATGTCCCCTGAGGGTAGGGCAAAATTCTCCCCTGCTAGTTGAGAATCAATCTGTGGCTTTCTCCAATCATTTGCTACAACTGGTGTTCCAGAATCCCAAGACTCTCACAGTGTCATAGGCAGATGGCGGTATTTCTTTCTTTGTTGCTATAGCCTGTGGCTTCCTCCACTCTGTTTAATCAGTCACCACCTCATCCTATGCTTCCCATCTTCTAGAAATTTGATGTCCTGCATCCACAATGGGTTTTCATGATTAAAAAGGTTATCCTCTTTTTTCTTTAATATTTTAGGAGGTCTTAGGACAGAATATAGATAACTATGGATGGTCAGTGCACTATCTTTAAGTAAAGACTCTCCACCTTACCCCCCAAATTATAAATGAGAAAACTGAGACTCTGAGAAAGGAAGTAATTTGCATACAGTTGCATCTAATAATAGTAAAAAGACAGGATTGGAATCACTTCACTTGGCTCCCAGTCCAGTGCCCTTTCCACTAACTCTTCTCCACTGTTTCAGCATGATTTCTTGGTAAACGCACTGCCATTCTCTTCAGAGAGACTTCCTCTCTTTAAAGGAAAAAGTCCCCAACAAATTATTGGATTTTTAAAAATAATAAACTCTAGTAACAGCAAAAGCTTTTGGGAGGAACACTTTACCCCAAACTTTTGAATTTCCTTTAAAAAGAAACAAACTCCAATGTCAGTAAATAACTGTTTAAAATTGGGAGGGTTGAGAGTAGATGGCTACTCTGCTCCATCCTCTATTAAAGGATTACAGATAATACAGTAGTCCCTTCCTTCCTTCCTCCCCCCCTTCCTTCCTTCCTCCCCCCCCTTCCTTCCTTCCTTCCTTCCTTCCTTCCTTCCTTCCTTCCTTCCTTCCTTCCTTCCCTGTCTCTGTCTCTCTCTCTTTCCCTTCCCCAAACTCTCTGGCCGAGAACAATGGTGTGTGTGTGTGTGTGTGTGAATGTGCACATGCATTGGATGCACTAAATTTGGGTTTGCTCAGAAAGGAATAAACAGAATTTTAGAAGAATAGTCCAGAGCACAGCCCTATTACCCAATGCTTCCTCTAAGAACAGCACACGCTCATTTGGTTTTGCTGATTTTCATCCTTTGCATCCACAAAACACTGTGAGGTCTCTTCTAACACCTTGACAGATGGTGATTTGACCCCATGCATCCCCACCCCGTTTGGGCTGACAGTACTGGCAGCCTGCTGCCTGGAGGGCTCCTGCTGCCCGTCAAAGTCAGCTCTGATGAGGCTTTCAAAACACACACATGTCAGGCGCAAGAGCACTCACTGCACTGATGGGCCCAGACCCTCTATGAGGGGCTAAGAACTCTGTCCGCTAGAATCCATGGCCTTGACCAGCTGAAGGCATTGGATCCTAGGGAGCAGAAAGGGTGCTGTGGACTGTGAGTCCAGGGATCCAAGAAAGGGAGAGAGGATTGGAGACCAGTCTGCAGGGGACAGTAGAGCCTGGGAAGGAGGGCAGCGTTCAGTCATTCTTCTGTTTCCGCGTGGGCTAATTTGTTTAATTTCTTCAAACATTATAAATTCTCTGATAGAAGAGATTCCTCCATATTCTTTTTCAATACCCCCCATAAGGCCCAGAAGATAGTTTCTGAATTCTAGTTGATTGGTATATGTATCCTATTCTCTGTTTCAATAGTACTGGGAATGGAGATTTCATTCATTCAGGTATTCAACAAATATTCGTCGAGTGCCTAATTTGTGCCAAGCATTGTTTTAACTCTGGGTTAGAACAGTGAGCAAAACAGACAAACCCCCTGCCTTTGTGGAGAGGCAACAATAATCCGATAGTTAAGTAAGATAGATAGAATGTGAGCGCTAAGGAGGACAGTGGAAAGCGGATTTCAAGTGTGTGGGGAGAATAGGTTAAGGTTTTAGATAGGGTGGTCAGAGAGGCCTGAGTGAAGATCTGTGTGGACACCTGGAAGAAGTCCTTGGCTAAGAGATGAGAGGCACTTTCTGTCTGGATCGCTTTGTAGTAGACTCAGCCCATCACTTACAAAGGGCGTGTTCTTGTTTGTTTGGTTTTTATGAAACATCTTTCTTCACCTCTCAGAGGAATTGATGTCCTCTTGCTTCTGTCTCGGCCAATCCCTTCACTTAGGCGCTGGGCTCCATCTTTCCCATCTCCTTAAGATGCTTTTACTCATCACTATGGAACTCTCACCTTTCCGCGGGCTTAAAACTTGCTTTAGGGTCTTCCTTCTTAACAAACAGTAAAACACCCTTCCCGAATGCTGCATCTACTTCCTCCTACCACTTTATCCTCTTCTCTCTTTTACAGCAAAAGTTTTTGGAAAAATGGTCCCAATTTACTGTCTTGACTTCTGCTTCTCAACCCATTGCTAGATGGCTTTTCTCCAAACCATGAAGATTATACTTGTGAGGGTTACTGTACGGATTATAAAGATGGTCGGTCAGCCTCAAACCACCTTTCTAGACTCTGCTTTGGGATCCTGGGAGCAGGAGTCTGCAAACTCTATTTCTCCTTTGTCGTCTGTTCTCCACTGGGTCTTGCTGAGAGGGGATATTAGAGGGAGACTGGCAGGCAGGAGGAGGCGAGAAGGGTTTGCTCTTTCCTGTTTGCTTGCTGTTTTGGTTAGCATCTCCCCAGCAACAGCCCCACACTCCAGATGTCGTAGTTGGTTCCAGTCTCCTGCTTCTACCAACACCCCCAGAACCACCCTCAGGCTCTCCTCCTCAGAGGCCCCAGCCCCTGCTCTGCTGGGTCCATCCTCCAGCTTCTAAGGCACGAGCTCCAGCTGAGCAGGACCCTCTCCCCCGAGTCCCAGCTCCCTGAGGCCTTCTCTGTGCTCCAGAGGTGTTAGCACCAGCTGAAGGGGACCCCCTCCTGAGAGGCCGGAGCCCAGCTCCCTGGGGCCTCGTCTCCAAGGGTCTGGATTCCAGTGGCTCTCCGCTCTGCCCTGCTATCCCCTGGCCCCCAAGGAAGGTTGTTGCTTCCTGCAGTTACAATCTCTGTGCTTCCTTAATATTCCTTTTGCTTTTTCAGCTTTCTAACCCCTGTTTACCCAATTCCTTATATTAGATTTTCTCTGTTGAAATAACTAGTGTGGTTTCTCTTTTGCTAACTCAACCCTAATTGACAGTCACCAAGAGGCTCCAGGTTGCCAAATCCAATGACTATCTCTCAATCTTTTTATCATGGCACTTCTATGGAGCATTTTACTTTTCTACTACTCTCTACTTCAAGAATTCTCCTCTCCCCTGGCCTCATGATACCATTCTTTCTTGGTTCTTCTTCTTGCTCTTGAACTACCTCTCCTCAGAGGTGGCTGGAGATCACTCCATGATCACTCCCTTAAATCTTGGCTTTCCTCAGCTCCCTCCCTGGTCTTCTCATCCTGCTCTGCCTAGGTCATTCTGAGCCATGGCTTCAACCTCTTGCTGAGGATTCCAGTTCTCCAACCTGCCCAGACTTGTCTCCAGAGCTCACACTCCTATTTACAACTACTGGTTAGGTATTTCTACCTGAATATTCCTCAGGCTCTTCAGTCTCAATATTTCCCAAGTAAATCTTGTCATCTTCTCATCCCAAACTACTCTCCTGCTATGTTCTCCACCTGCCCCATTGCCCAAGACAAAATGACAATATTCGTTTGGACTTCTCCCTCTGCCCCACATCCTGCCTTTTCTTGCACTTAACATTTCTTGAGGCCATGGCTTGCATCTCCATCCCCTGCCATAGTTCAGATAATGAGAGCTAACATTTATAGAGCTGTGTTCCAGCTCTATACTGTGTTCCAGAAGCCACAGTAAGGACTTTACATCCCACTCATTTAATCGTCACAACAATAACTCTCTGAGATAAGTACTATTATTATCCCCATTTCACAGATGAAGAAACTGAGGCACAGAAAGGTTATATGACCTACCCAGTCACACAACTAGTAAATCACAGAGCTGGGATTTGAATCCAGGAAGGCAGGCTCTTAACCATGCTGTCTAACAGCCTCTCAAGCACCTGGGGCTGATCTCAGTGTGCCTGAATGGGTTTAAAGGTTTCTGACTGGTGTTTCTGCTCTTGTCTTCCTCAGCATTGTGCCTGGCACACAGTAGGCACCCAAAAGTGTTTATTATCGTCATCATTTTACATGTTTTCCCTCTAGTCCATCTAGCCTGGGTGTGTTTTCTGAAATACAAATCTTCCCTTGTCATCTCCCTGCTTAAAGCCTCAGTGACTGCCCCTCAGCCCAGGATCACGTTTCGGGTTCAGAGTCCTCCAGGAGCTGGCCCTTATCAACCTCTCGAGCTTCACCTTCGAGCACTTTCCTCTCTGCACATCTTCATACACTACAGGAAACCAGCTGTAGCTCCTGGAACACCAGGAGCTTCCTCACAGCTTTGGTTCTTTCCATCTGAGGCTGCCCTGACTGGAATGACCGCCCTTCCTCTGCTTGTTGGCCATTCCTGTTCTTCCTCTCAGTCTCTTCTCAGGTATTGCCCTCTCTGCAGAGTTTTCTCAACTCTCCCTCCTCCCCGCTGTCAGAGCAGACTCCTTTCTCTGTGCCCACAGAGCACTCACCATAAATGTTGTTGCTGTTAACATGTCTTCCTCAGGGGGCAGTGAATACCTCAAGGGCAGCAGGGATTTTACTGGTTCATTTTTATCTCCAGCATCTAGCATGGGGGTGGGACATGGTAGATGCTCAGTAAATATTTTGGGAACTGGTAAGAATTGTTTTCAGTACGCTCTGGCCGGTTGAGTTCAGAGGTTGAAACCTAAATTGGGGCCTTATTCTGGGCATAGCTGTATCAGCTGAGGGACACACCCTGGGGACAGGAACAGAATCAGAAGTCACCTGTGTCAGGTTAAATTTGGCAGGGTGATCTTGGCTGCCTACAGTCGCTGGGATAATATAAGAAAACTTTGACAAAACAGTGTCACCTGCTCTTGGCCTTGAGAATCCTCCCAAATGGTGGGGAAATAAGAAGCAAGACTCACAGCAAAGGCAGCGTGCTAATCAGCTCCCTGTGTCTTGTCTCATGTTGTAAGAAAAAAGAATCATGCAAATGTTGTATAATTGTTTGTCTTCATTATGTGAGCTTGTTCCTCACTTCATTATGCACAGAATTTGCAAGTTGCTTTATGCCTTCCCCCCATTTCAAATAGCTGATTTGAAATTTCAGGAAAGGTACATATTAATTAGCAGGACTTCGTATAGCAAATATTAATTTAGAAACTGGTGTGAAGCGTAAACATCAACTTATAACATCCATTATAGAAGGAGAAGCTGTACAAATGTTTTCAAGGCCCAGAGATGTGGAGAGGTTGGAATCTATTTTGAGGATCTGGATAAGGACATTTGTCAGTAGATTGTCCCCATTGCTCCTGGGAATGGCAGCGAAGGATGGACAGAATGGGATGTTCGCATGGTTTATACAGAAGAGGCGTGAGGATTAAAATTAAAGAGGAAAAACTAGCAGCAAATAGCAGAATGATGATGGATAATGCTTGGAGAAGTTTCCAGGGATGCTCCCACTGAGCCCAGGCTTTTTAGTTAGTGTTCTCTTGAGTGACATGAGCAGAAACAGTGTGGTAGTTGTCACGATCACACCCCGTAGTTAGTGCCGAGGACAGAGGCAACCCAGGAGCATGGCAGAAATGTGGGGCCTGTTCCTTCAAAACCATGTGGCCCCCCCCCCCTCCCCAGAGCTCCTGGGAGGCCTGAGGGAGAAGCAGAGGGAGAGAAGGGAGAAGTTCTTTGGGGATCCCAGCAGCCCTCCGCATATCGGCTGGGAGACATCAGCCAAGTTACTTGCCCATTCTGAGCCTCTGTTTCTTCGTCTATGGAATGTGGATAATAATATCTACTTCCTAGCAGGGTTCCAGCGAGGATCAGAGATAAGGAAAGTAAGGCTTCTGGAAGAAGTGCAAATAAAGGAAGCCATTGTTACTGCCAAAAGGGAGGGAGCTGCCCAAATTCCCAGAGGAAAAGACTGAGCGGCTCGCTCCTGAGAACATGCTCAGCCCCTTTCAGGTCCCCCCAGAAGATTTCCGATAAAACCCCAACAAATACAAACATGGGTTGGCATTTTTGTATTTTATCAAAACCCCAAAGCCCCAATTTTCAGCTACTGCTCATGTTTATTCTTAGTCTTATTCCTGATTCTTAGTCCAGTACGTGGCGACAGAAGGTGCTCAGTGCTGGAGAGAGGGGACGAGGTTGCAGGGGCCCCGGCCTTGCTGTGGGGATATTAGTGAGACTTGGATAGACACAGGGCCCTGCTTTGAGCCACCTCTTCTTGGTACTCCCAACCTCATCCTGATCAGTCTCACCACCCTGGCCCTGCACCAGGGAGGCCACCTGTGTATGTGGGAGTGGAGGTCCCAGTGGTACCATGTTCCATGATCAGGAGCTGCTCCCATAATTAGACACAGAAATGGGAGCAGGAGGAAAACAACAGCTTTTTTAGAAAAATCCAAGTCACCCAGCTTCAGTTTACCCTCTCCTCATCTCTCCCCCGAAACAGCCCTAGGAAAAGTTCAAGGGCCCAGGAATATGGCTTTTAAGAAAGCACTGAAGGAACCAAATAAATATATTTATGCCTTTTCTAAATTTAGATCAGTGGAGAGACATACTGTTTATAAGTGCTTGCAAGGTGTAAACATTAAGAAAGTAAGAGGAAGCTGAAGGGCTGGGGAAGAAACTGTATCTCAGAGTGTCTGGTGGAACACGATGAACGTGAAATTATCAAGGAAATGAAGTCCGGAAGAGGCCTGCTAGTCTGGGGCTGGCCTCCTGGGAAGCCATGAAGGCAGCTGTACTGTGCTGTCCCCACCTCCTCCCTCTGCCTGGGACAGGGGCATCCTCCGGGGATTGATTCAGGGAGACAGATAAGATGAGTAAAAGAGGATTTTTCAAATTTATGATGAATGATTATTTTCTGTTGCCTAAGCTTAGAGCAGAGACCAAGGGTGGAACAACAGCAAGGGTGTGGAGGAGCAATTAGGGGCGAATAGACTGAGCACGGGGTATGCAGAAGACATGAATTCCCAGCCAGCTTCATGTGAGGGGTTATCCAGGTCAGATCTGGAGAATCTGACAGGTCCAGAGCAGCCTGTGGGGCAATGGAGGCTCCACCAGGACATAAGGGACTTACTGATCTTGGAATGGAAAAGACAAGTATATATTCGTGTATTTTATTTTATTTTTATTTATTTATTTATTTATTTTGTGAAGAAGATTGTCCCTGAGCTAACCTCTGTGCCCATCTTCCTCCATTTTTGTATATGGGACGCCGCCACAGCATGGCTTGATGAGTGGTGCGTAGGTCTGTGCCCGGGATCTGAACCCACAAACCCTGGGCAGCCGAAGCGGAGGATGTGAACTTAACCACTACACCACTGAGCTGGCCCCATTGTGTTTTATTTTTAATTAGCAATGTTAATTGTTGTTTTTAACCCCTCCTGAAGATGCAAAGTTCCCCTTTGAGTGCAGCTACTTTCAGTTAAATCAATACATGATTAGATTGAGAAGAGAAGTTTCACCATGGAAATAATGCTTAATTGAGCAGACATTTACGGAGTAGAGAGAAATCCACCAAACATATTTCCCAAGTCAAAATGATGCTATTCCTAAGTAAAAACGTATCTTTGTTTGAAAAGATGGGGAGGAACCTGAAATGCATATTGCTGAGTGAAAGAAACCAGTCTGAAAAGGCTGCATATGGTATGACTCCAGCTATATGTCATTCTGGAAAAGGCAAAACTACAGGGCCAGTAAAAAGATCAGTGGTTGCCAGGGGTTGGCGGGAGGGAGGGAGGAAGGGAGGAATAGGTGGAGCACAGGGGATTTTTAGGGCTGTGACATGATTCTGTGTGATACTGTCATGGGGGATACGTGACATTATGCATTTGTCAAAACTCACAGAATGTACAACACAGAGTGAACCAATGTAAACAATGGACTTTAGTTAATAATAGTGTATCAGCGTTGGTTCATCAGTCGTAACGAAGGTACCACACCAGTGCAAGATGTTAATAGTAATAATAATAACGGGGGAAAACTAAGGGGGAGAGTAGAGGGAGAGAAAGAGGATATGGGAACTCCCTGTACTTTCTGCTCAATTTTTCTGTTAGCCTAAAGCTGCTCTTAAAAAATAAAGTCTATTAATTAAAAACAAATTTTTAAAAAATCAGCAGTATGGCTGAAAAACCTCTGGTATTAGAAGAATAAAAACAGTGATTAAACTCATTTTATTTCATTAGTAAACTTGTATTAAGCCTAATGATTACTGGACACAATGCTCGGCTCTGAGGAGCTGAGATTTAGATAGAATCACTACCCTCAACCATAACAACAACCACATCGTTAGCCCAACAACATTCATAATGTTTATTGAATGCTTCTTATATTCTAGGCCCTGAATTCACTATCTCATTTAATCCCACGACTTTAAGAGGAACAAATCAGGAAACTGACATTTTATAATGGTTTGACAAATAAGGAAATGTTTGGAAAATTTAAATAACTTGTCCAAGTTCAGTCAGCTAGGAATTAATAAATTCAATACTGTACTGACAGCTGCTATACTCAGAAATCTAGTGTGTCCTCATAGGAAGGAGGAGCCAGGTAACTTTCTTTATTCTATTTGCAAGGCTGCTTTGAAGAGTTTTGTTCACAGCAAAATCTTCAAGTAAAGATATTAGAACAAATTCCGTTATAAACAGGAATCAGATATGGTGTTCTGCCTCAAAAAGCTGAATAACTCTTTTTACAGAAGAAATCTATCAGATTATATAATTGTATTTCTCCATTCAAATAAAAAAAAATCCCTTCATTGCAATTATTGTTGTTGCTGGGAAGACAAAAGTACATTAGCACAAGGCAGAACTTTACAGCTATTAAGAATCAAGTACAAAGAAAACAAGTTGGAAAATGAGGTGAGGCTCAAATATGAATCTATATTTAACTTTATATGAATAGGAGCATTAAACTGCACTGCAGCTTGAGCCCGTGAAATCTTTTCCATTAACCCTGGGAACATTGTTGCTCGGATCACTTCTAAAATTTATGCAAAAGAGAACAGTGAATGTTGCAAATCAGGCAGATCCTTTCTTTCCCACACATAGGTTTCATACAACCATCCTTTCAAGCATTTGTTGACTTACAGTTATGAGACCACCTTGAATTGGTGTAAACTTTCTCTTAAGTAGGACTTACACAGTCAATCTCTAACAACCAACAAACACTTACCATGTGTAAGCAGTGAACTAGGAGTTACAGACTACAAAGAAGTGGGAAGTAAGCTCACAATAAGCTGGGTGGCAGACAAACAAGCACACACACATGAAAAAGTAACAGCAGATCTCATAATGGAAGCTAACATCACATTCTCCACAGATGCCTCAGAGATGAGATGAGCTTGCAGCAAGGTTCACAAAGGTCTGAACCAATAACTGGTAACATCTTTGAAACCCACAGCCCCTGAATGTTGGCCTCTGTCATCTCTGTCCACCCCTGCAGCCCTCATTGCCTACTGCCTCTTGAGTAACCAAATTTCCTTTATGAAAAACTCATCACCCATTGCACTCAGTTTTGTCTAGAACACTTCTGCCTTTTCACACCTGAAGAAGGTCCTCCTTTGCAAGGCGGGCCCACAGATTTCCCTGGGCTAAATTACTGTAGAGACCAACTCTTTCCCCTGACCAGAAGTGTGCAAACAGACGTGACCATTTCACGGGTAGTGAAGGAGGGCTCAGCAGCTCCTTGGTGTAAGGTGACCCTTTCCAGGGCAGGTAGTCCTCAGAAGCAATAGAAATAGACATCTTCCTATACCTTGAAACCCTCTCTTCAAGGGTGAAAAGTGTCATTTTTTAAAGTTACTCGCAGGAGTGATAGAAAATTACTTGGTAGCTCTAATAATGCACTTAAATATGGATGGCAAAGAAAGTGTAGCTAGACTCCTCATAAAATCCTTTGGCTTATTCTATTTCCCAACTAGTCCCATAATAAACATGCTCGTAGTCAGATAAAGTCTGGGAAATGCCGAAGACTTAGGGATTTACACTGCAGAATAAAAATTTTAAAACACTAGAAAATTCAGCAGTAAAAATGTGTTTAGCTTTTCTTTAAACATCACCCTCGCCCCTCACCCCCCTCCTTTATATCACCAGTAACATTCCTAGAGCTCTTTGGGAAATCTTTCTTTAGAGTCAAGAAATGTTCCTGAATATAAATACCTATTCAGGGTGCTAGGTTGATGGATTTCTTTCTTATGACCAACTATTGTAAGATGATTATTGCCTGCAAATTGCCCTTCATGACAGAAAGTTCACACACATCCTTTCGCTGCCCTTCATCCATTATCTGGAGCCTAAAACAGAAAATGCGATGTATTATGATGTAAATAGAAAGGTCAGTCATGTCTATCAAGACAAGGGCTTGTTAGAAAAGCAGAAACATGCCCCTTTTCAGATGCTCTGAGTCATCTCCCCAGGGTCAGTTACTTCCTAACTTCTGGAAAAATGAAGGGACAGGTAACAAAGTCCTTGCCATTTTCTGAGGAAAGGAGATAAGGCACCCAATGATGACTTTTGGATGCTGAGAGAATTATTGACCGATGGGGAACTGAAAGGAAGCCCTGCCCCCCACCAACCCCTGAATAGGAGTGTGGCTGCCCACAGGTTGAGTCCTGGGCTCCTGGAGGAATCCATAGGCGATCCCGCCGTTGTCTTGTACAGCTCCCACCATCACTGGCATGGCGTGCTCATGCTGTAGAGGCCCAGTGGTGATGACCCAAAGACCACAACTCGTTTGTCTGCCTTCTTGTCCCTCCAACCTACATTCCACACTGCATTCAGATAGGTCTTTCCAAAATGCATGTGTGTTTACTTCCCCTGCCTCTGAAAACCCATTAAAATGATCATGTAAACCCCAGAGAAGAGAACAGGGTAAGGACCATAAGCAGGTGAGAGGGTTTACCAAGCTTCTGAAATAAGAAGAGCAGAAAAGATGAAGTGCTGTCTGAGGAAGCAGCTGCAAAGGGTCTGCAAAGGGGTATCTGCGGAAGGAGAGCAGAGAAGGTGGAGTGGTTACCGAAGAAAAAGGTAAGGAAGTCATTGCAGAAGACACACAGAGGGGCGGGCGGCCCAGGAAGGAGCCCACCTGCACGGCCCAGGAGGGGCTCGGGGCCTGGAAACTCCAAATATCACCACAGGCAGGAATGAGAGAAGGGGTCCAAAAAGAGGATACTTCAAAGTCTGTATCTGGAAGAGTCAACTCCTCTACCAACCTTTCTCATCCCATTTGGAGAATGTTGAGCATTCAAATGTCTACCTATTAGGCAAAAAGCAAATAAAGGAACAAACATTTGCAAAATATATTGTTATTGGCTGAATTGTGTCCCCCCAACATTCATATTTTGGAGTTTTAACCGCCAGCACCTCAGAATGTGACTGTATTTGGAGATAGGGCCTTTAAAGAGGTGATTAAAGTAAAACGAGGTCATATGGGTGACCCTAATCCAACATGACTAGTGTCCTTATAAGAAGAGGAGATTAAGACACAGACATGCACAGAGGAAAGACCACGTGAAGACAGGGAGAAGACGGTCATCTGCAAGCCAGGGAGAGAGGCCTCAGAAGGAACCAACCCTGGTGACACCATGATCTTGGACCTCTAGCCTCTAGAGGTGTGAGCAAATAAATTTTTGTTGTTGAAACCACCCAGTCTGTGGCACTTTGTTATGGCAGCCTTAACAAACTAATATATATATTTTCTTTAACTGAAAGTGAACAGCTCCAGAGAAAAGTTCTCTGTAATGTGACATTTATGGGTGTCCCCAAAGTAATGGCTGTTTCACTATCTGATCACCCTAAAAAAGGAAGGCTGCTTGGTGACAAGGTTCTTATCCTTCACAAAGAGTTCCCAATCAGCTTTGTATTGCTTAATTCTTAAGTTTGAGAGCGAAACCATTCACACATAGGGTTTCCTTAAGAGATTTAAGGAAAGTCTCCAACATAAAATAGAGAAACCAAGATAAATAAATTTTTTAAAAATGACCATGGATGGAATAGACAGTTCAAGAAAAGAAAGCTTAGGGGGCTGGACCGTTGGCGTAAGCGGTTAAGTGCACGCACTCTGCTGCGGAGGCCAGGGGTTTGCCAGTTTGGATCCCGGGCGCGCACGGACACACCACTTGTCAAGCCATGCTGTGACGGCATCCCATATAAAGTGGAGGAAGATGGGCATGGATGTTAGCCCAGGGCCAGTCTTCCTCAGCAAAAAGAGGAGGATTGGCAGATGTTAGCTCAGGGCTGATCTTCCTCACAAAAAAAAAAAAAAAAAGAAAAGAAAGCTTAGAAACTTTCTACTTAATATTCTTAAACAAATTTGAGAAAAATATTACACTATAAAGCAAAAATAGGAGCTATGAGAAAAGGATGGAGAAAGAATAAAGAGCCTGAATGTTGAATATATGGTTGTAAAATAAAACTAATGGAAGAGCCAGAGGATATTTAAGAGCCCTCCCAGAAAGTAGAACACAAAACAAAGAGTCCTAAAGGAGAGAAAATAATAAACATAGAGGGCCAATGGAGGAGGAACATCTTATAATAGAAGTCCCAGAAAGAAAGAGCAGAGAAAATGGAGGAAATTATCATGGAAATAATACAAGAGATTTTCCTACACTTGAAAAGCAAGAGTCTTCAAATCAAAATGGTTAAATGAAAAAAGACACAACATCATTGTAAAATTTCAATATCAAAGAAAAGACCCTAAAATCTTCAAATGAGAATGAGAGGGGAAAAAAAGGTCCTCTAAGGAAATGAGAATCAGAATGACATTGGATTTCTTATCAGCAGCACTGCATGTTAAAACACAAGGGAACAATACTTTCAAAGTTCTGGAGAAAGATTACGTTAAACCAGGAATTGTATACCTTGCTAAAGTTATCACTCAATTATCTGGGTTAGGGGCCAGCCTGGTGGCATAGTGGTTAAGTTTGCACATTCCACTTTGGCAGCCTGAGATTATCCAGTTCGGATCCTGGGCACGGACCTATTCACTGCTCATCAAGCCATGCTGAGGCGACGTCCCATATAGAAGAGCTACAACTCTACAACTATGATACACAACAGTGTACTGGGGCTTTGGGGAGAAAAAGGAAAAAAGAAGAAGATTGGCAACAGATGTTAGCGCAGGGCCTCAAAAGACTGTTAGCGCAGTCTTCCTCAAAAAAAAAAATTATCTGTGTTATATAAAACCATTTTCAGAAATGCAAGAACTCAGAAAATGTACCTACCATACATCTTTTCTTAGAAAGTTATCTGTGGATGAGCTCTAGCAAAATAAATGCAGAAATCAAGAATGAATAAATCATGTGATTCTGGACAGTGAATTCAATTCAGAAAAACAGTAAAGAGAAGTCCCAGGAAGACAGCTGTGCCTCAGATTTAGAAAGTGGCAAGTCTGAAAGCAGCAGGTTAGAGTGCTCCAGGAGTGGGGTTTCAATAAGAGGGAGAGGACTTGATGGATTACTGTCATGATTGAAAATCTGAAAAAATAATGGGAATAAAATTAAGATAGTAATTCTAGGAAAAACCAAACTGGGAATATAAAAAAGGTAATTGGTAATTGTAGAAAAACAAAAACAAGAAAGGAAATATAATCAGAGTCTATGACTTTGTTTTGCAATGAACAATCTTTACATAGTCAATAATTAAAAACCATATTGATTTTTAAATTTTAGATAAATCTAGAGTCAAAGCACAAAAGACTTAATTATGGTTATAAAAATGTGAACACTGACAATCTAGAAGTAAAGTACAGTTGAGAGAGCCTGGGAGGTCAAGGTGTAGGAGGGTGTGTGAAAAGTTGAAGGGATACTAATATTCTCACTTTACAATCTGGGGAGTTAAGAGATATTGTTTATATTTAAAGGACTAGGAAATGATTCTGTGGATGTATTACTTAAAGGTGCAGAGGTAGGATGTAGGAAAAAATTAAAAAACAGGTCGTTAGGATGGTGATCAACAATGAGGAGTGAATAGAAATTGTGGTACACCTCCTTGATGGAATATCATGCAGTCAATAACGTGGATGTCATTTAGATATAGGAAAATGTTTGAGATATTATTTTAAGTGGGAAACACTAGAGTATAAAGTTTTAGTTATAAAATGTTATCTAGTTATTTCTGATGATAGGCTTGTGGATAATTTATCTATACTTCATTCATTCAACAAATTTTCTATAGTTCATCCATTTAAAAGGTTTATTAGGTTGGGCTGGCCCCATGGCTTAGCGGTTAGGTGAACGCACTCCGCTGCTGGCGGCCCTGGTTTGGATCCCGGGCACGAACTGACGCACCGGCTTCTCCGGCCATGCTGAGGCCGCATCCCACATACAGCAAGTAGAAGGATGTTCAGCTATGACATACAACTATCTACTGGACCCTTAGGGGGAAAAATAAATAAATAAAAAAATTTTAAAAGGTTTGTTAGGTATCTACTATGTTTTGGCTCTGCGCTAGGGGTTGGAATAATGGATATGGCAGTTTATAAAGACAGTCAAGTCTCTGCCACACAGCTTATGGTCCAGCAAGGAAGAGACATATTGTACCACTAATGATTAAAAAATGTGAACTTTATGATAAAGGACATCCATGATGTTAGGAGAACATAGAGCACAGGTCCTAAACCTAATCTAGGAATCTAGGAAAGATTCCTTCAACCAATTACTTTTAAGTTTTAAGTGAGTTTTTTTTTTTTAAGCAGAGATTCACAATTAGGAACACACAGTTATCTCAATTATGTAAAATGTATGAGCTGAGCAAAAATTCTCAAGGGAAACAACAAAATATTAACTGATGTTATCTTGAGATTCTGGAATCTGTGGAATTTTGTATTCTTCCTTATGCTTTTCTGATTTTTCCAAGTTTTCTACAAGGAGGATGAATGGCTTTGATAATCAGAAGAGATTAATAAAAGTTTCTGTTACTGGTGAAGCAGTTAGACATTTGTCCTGTTTGAGATCCTTTCCCTAGCCCTACCTATGGAAGCAGAAGGTAGTTGGTTGCTAATCTATCTGAAATACAGCTACAAACAATTACCAACCCCCCGTCCACCCAAGGCATTTTTAAAGGCTGTCATTGGAGGTGGTGGATTCCTTTCAACAAACGTTTCAGTTAGCAAACTTGGAGACTGTCTTTGTTTTGTCTTTGTCTATGAACTTTGCTAATAGAAGCGCATGTTGTGATATTCCTCAAAAGTGCAAGGAGATGCAGATGACAGGAATAAGTGCCGCAGTTGCCTATTATTTCTAATATTTCTTTATTCGTTGGAGTACTGTGCCATGTCTTTTTAAATTTAACTATATCATATATTATGTTTTTATTGAAAAATGTGGTTTAAAATGTGAAGTAATCTCTGTTTTTGTGCCCATGTTTCTTGAATTGTGTTTTTAGGTTCTAAAAGCATTTAAATTGGTTCTCCAATGACTCCTTTCAAGAAGTTATTCCTACATGTAAGATTAAATTTGTCAGTGGTGATTTTTATGGACTTGAGTATTTAGTTTACTGTACATGTAAGTCCTCTGCGTTATGTTATTTCTCCAATTACACATTTGTATCATTATTTTGAGAATGACATCACTCTATATCAAGATTTCTTTTTTCTAAGGTGAGCTAAGGTGGAAAATCAAATTAATGTATTTTAAGTTGGCAATGCATTTAAAAACCTCATGTTATAATTACCAGATTCAGCTGAAAGGTAAATTGCAGTGTGTGCACACAGAGATTTAAAATCAGGTGCTGGGGCATCAGCATGCGTAGAGAATCTTGGTGTTCTCATGCATTAGGAGAGAGATCAATATAGGGAAAGTCTAAGAAAAAGTACCTCAGGATTGGTGTGTGAATATGTTGATTTACCGAAATTCATCTTCTCACTTCAAGTTGTTTGTGTGTCTCTGCTGGAAAAGGAAGTTCAAGGATATTGTTATATTATGGAAATAATACAGGCTGGTCGTCAAAAGAACTGGGTTCTAATTCTGACGTTACCACTAACTGTTTGAGTGGCTTCCAGTAAGTCACTTAACCTCTCTGGTTCTCATTTAAACCAAATGATCTCTTAAAGTTATTTCTAATGTGAACATGCAATGATTTGATGAGATCTAACTTTTGGATAAATTGTGGTGAGTAGGGGGTGCTCTGCACAGTCCCTCCTCCTTTGGGATCTGGGCCTTTTGTTCCTCACTGCTAGTCAGAGCCACTCTGTCCCTAACCAACTACCTACTCTAGGGAAATCTCACAGCAGGGATTCAACAGTGATGAGGGAGCTATACTAAAACAATATCTTCCATATGGCCCAATAGGAGAGAGATCTGAAGGGGTGTGGGGCTAGTCCAAGCGCAAACCATGTTGTGTCTTCCCTGGAGGGGCCTCCCAGGCCTCCTCAGCTAAAGCCATGGTCTTATCCCTTTCCTAGTTCTTCTGTATCCATTTACCTGCACTTCCCCTTCCAAATCTACTTTCACCTCCAGATTGACATCCAAGCTGAAATCTGCCAATGAGGATAGAGAAGCGTTCATAAAGGAAAGTAAACAAAATAGTTGAGATCCATTCCAACTTAAAAGAGAAAAAAAGCCCACAATAACAAAAACTGAGGTTCTATGTGCTCTCTAACCAACATAAAACACAGCTTTCCTCTAAAGGCTCAACTTTTTTCCACAATCACGATCTTCTATTAACAATTCACATCTTTCCCAGAACACACATGTCTTTCTCTGTTCTCTTAAGTCAAAAGTACGTTCCATTGCACAATGATCCAACTATGGGCTGACTTCTCTGGAAACTGCCAGAATTTCTCTTTCTACCTTCCTTTTGTTTCTAAGAGCAGTTGTGGATTAGTAAAGACCCAAAATAGGAGTTGAAATACTCATTTCATCATTTGTCATGTTAGCTACAAAGGAAGCAGCAGAGGTAACCAGAAATGAGGAACAGGAAATTTCTGATAAACAACTCTGATGGTTATCTAGAAGCTGAATTGAATCATAGACACCAGAGTTTGGAATTGCTTTTTGAATTGCAGAATTAGAGGTAACTGCCTCCCACCTATATGATAGTGTCAATTTAATTTGAAATTTGAGTGTGGTTTTATAGGCATTCAATTCTGTGGTAGTGCCAGAGAGCATCTATTTACTTATCAGACTCCCATGGAGCACATTTGGATTTGGAAAAAGAAATGATTAAAAAACAAAACAAAACAACCCGGGTGCTTCTGATATGGATACTATCATGGATGTTAATAGTATTTAGAAGTAAAATGAATAAAATTACCTTTTTAAAGTCCCAATATTCATCAATGAAAATATGCAACTGATGAATTCAGCCCTGTTATCAAGCAGTTTAAGCCTTTTCCAATAGAATATGAAGTTAGAATGAATGCCTCTCTCATTGGGTTTGTATTGAATAGACTAAATAAAGATTATTTAACTCATGCACCTCTTACTGGTCCTCTCTCTCTCTAATTTGGGAATAGAAAAGTCCACAATTAATTTCAGACACTGAGAGGAGAGACAAAGGAGGAGCAGCGAGGTTCTGGGAAAACTTAATATCTCTGCTGCACCCCTGACCACAACCACCCTGGTTTGTGCCCCTTCATCATAGGGGTAGCTCTTGCCATAATTTAAAAAAAAACTTAGCTGCGTTTCAAGAGACTTATTGGTCTTGCCTCTGCAGACTCATAATTCCTTCATCTGTTTTTGGGAAGAAAAAGCAGATAGAGGCTTAAGGGCTGGGTGTCCCTGTACTCCCATCTCTTTGTTCTTCATTCTTATCCAGGCAGAAAGGTGATAGGACACTTTGTCTCTAGCAAACGGATATTTTCAGATACTGAGGTGTTGCCTGAGACAACTAATCGGAGAAGTTAGGAGGGAGAGGGAAAAGGAGGATCCAGATCCACCCCTATAACTGGTTGCCGCTTTCCCCACAGGACTGTGCATTGATAGACCTCCCTTCCCTCGCACTTTCCCTTCCTCTCTCCTCTCATTTGCTGTCTCTTTTCTGCCCTCAATTTGGCCTTTCATAGTAAGAGGTCAGTATGTTTTCACACTTGGGAAATTTCATTCAAGAATTTTTGTCAATGGACAAGTCATAAGGAGCCCTTCCATTTTAAGGCTCGTTGACGTCACTAAGGAGGCGATAAATATCTGTTGATATAATTGGATGTGAGATTCAGTGTTGAGATAGCAAAAATTCTGCCCCTCGTTCCCTGGCAGGGCCCTATGATTTATGCAGGAGCAGAGGCAGCACGCAATCGAGCTGTCAAGAGAGCGTCAGCTTATTAGGCAAATGCTGCGTGGTTTCTGAAGAGGGTCGACGCTATAAAATCTCACTCCAGGCTCTGGTGTGGAGAAACTCAGAGCCCAAGTCCATTGAGAGACTGAAGAAAAAGAGAAGAGGGAGAGAAAAAGAGAGCGGGGACAGAAAGGAGAAGGGAAGAAAATCCCTGAAAAAGCCCCGGAGACGTTCCTCTGCAGAGAGGCGGCGGCGCCCGGCTCACCTGCAGAAGCGCCTCAGAAGGTAGGGAGCGCATAGACGGAGACGCGCCTCCAACTTTGCACTGCCTGAGCTTTCCACGGTGTGCGCCGCGGAGCGAGCTGTCCCTGTGCGGGCGTGTGTGTGTGTGTGTGTGTGTGTGTGTGTGTGTGTTTGCTGACTGTGCCTCAAGATTCCAATAGTAGCTGGGATGTGGCAAAAGCAAACTTAGACGGCTGCTCGTCGTTACCCGAGCTGGCAGTTACTCCTCGCTGGCTGCGTGGACGAGCCCCTCATCTGTCCCGACCCCTGAGAGAAGGACGCAAGGGCAGGGGTGGAGAAAGGGGAGGAGGAGGCAGCAGTTCTCAATTTGGAGGAAAACCCTGAAACATCAAGAAATTGGGGGAGGAGCGAGAGCGGCAGAGATCTTTAATTTGTAGCTCTTCTCTAGAGCTCGGGGAATCAGTTTTGGGGATCGTTAGAAAGGGGACTCAGGGACTGTCCCTTCGGAGGTCTCTGAAGGAGAAGGGTCACGCCAGCCTGCTCCCCAGCTCTCTCCAACTCTAGAAGTCCTAGTTCGGGAGCTTCAGCACCGAGGACAGCGCCCACCCGAGCCCCTGAGCCACTCCTAAGCGGGTCCTACGAAGACCTCCCCCCTCCCCAAGTGCACCTCCCAGTTGAGCTAAACTCTAACCAACTCTTTCTTTCTCTCTTTCCTTCTCTCATTCCGCTCTCTGCCCATCTCTGTGCCGCAGCTAGCGCCCCTAACATGCGGCTGCCGCTGCTTGTGTCCGTGGGCGTCCTGCTGGTGGCTCTCCTGCCCTGCCCGCCATGCAGAGCCCTCCTCAGCCGGGGGCCCGTCCCGGGCGCCCGGCAGGCTCCACAGCACCCGCAGCCCCTGGATTTCTTTCAGCCGCCGCCGCAGCCCCAGCAGCCGCAGGCTCGGCCCGTGCTACTCCGCATGGGGGAGGAATACTTCCTCCGCCTGGGGAACCTCAATAAGAGCCCCGCTGCTCCCCTCTCGCCCGCTTCCTCCTCTCTCGCCGGCGGCAGCGGCAGCGGCCTTTCTTCGGACGAGGTGGCCGCCAACTTTTTCCGCGCATTGCTGCAGCAGCTGCCGCTGCCCCGGCGCCCGCTCGACAGCCCAGCGGGTCCCGCGGAGCGCGGCGCCGAGAACGCCCTCGGCGGCCGCCAGGTGGCACCGGAGAGGGAGAGGCGATCCGAGGAACCGCCCATCTCGCTGGATCTCACCTTCCACCTCCTCCGAGAAGTCTTGGAAATGGCCAGGGCCGAGCAGTTAGCGCAGCGAGCTCACAGCAACAGAAAACTGATGGAGATTGTTGGGAAATGAAACGGTGCGTTTGGCAAAAAAGATTCTGCATTTAGCACAAAAAGTAAAAATAAAAAAGTAAAAACAATACAGTATTCTTTACCATAGCATTGCTCTGATAACCATTTGTTTATTTTTATATAGCTTGAAACGTAGAGGATGTACAGCGAGAGCCTGTACTCCTTAATTAGCATGCACAAAGTGTATTCACGTGCAGTAACAGCAACACAATGTTATTTGTATTGTCTACTTTTAGTTTCCATTTCCAGGTGTCTTTAATGGTGTTTTAAAGAGAGTATAGACCCAGGAGGAAACGTTTTGAAGAAGCTGACAGAAGTCACCCAATTGATTTTGTTGTGGTCTGAGCCAAAGAGAATGTCATTCTCTTGGTGGGTGAGACAAAATCTGTAAGCTCTTTGAATCAACTTTTCCTTGTAAACGTGTCAGTAATAAAATGTCTTTCCAATCCTTGGCCAATTTGGTTGTGTAAGAGAATGTTGAATATTTATATTTTTAATAAAAGCTGCAAAGGTAATCGTGACTTTATTTTTCCTCTTCAATGTTCATAGGGGAAATACTCTCAGCTCCTGGTTGCCTCCAAACTGACTTCAACACAAAAAAACCCACAAAACTTCTTTCATTTTACTTTCTACTAAAAATACAAACATATGTCAGTGGCTTACACAGATCCAGCAATCTCCTTGGGCTCATCTCTGTACCTCAGAATACTCCTCTGAGATTGACTTAATTTGTGAAGTTGCTTCCAGCTCCAAGACTTGGTAATTGTCAAACTGGAAGATTGATTCATAATGGAAATAACATTTAATCCTGATTAACTATAAGATGTGAAATAATTGGGGAGAGTGGGGAGGGAGGAAAGGAAAAGAGGAGAAGGGTTGAGGCAGGGCATTCCTCCAAACTATAGGGCCAGCAAGCTGCATTTTTCTTTTCTAAAAAAAGGCTACTACTTTGGTATCCTCAAGTATTTTTTTCTAAGCTGTTTTCCAATGCCTCCTTCTAATAGGAGAAACTTGATAGCCTCTCCACTTAAAACAACTAAATTTAGTTGCTAGAAAATGGGACTTGGGAAAATTTTTCTTATAAAGAATATCTTGACTTTAATAACTTGATAAATATCCTTCTCATTTCTGTGTATGCCAACCCTAATCACTTTAATTCTTGGAAATATAAACTATCTCTATTCACTTCTAAAATCAAACAGCACATCTAATTAGTTTTATAATGCATTTGCCTTTGGTAGTTTAGTTATAACTTAACAAATTCAATTGAATGTTTAATACTTTGAAATTATTTTGGATGTATGAAGATGCTTCTTCCCTTGGGACCCTTTAAATACACTTGACTAATGGATTAATGAGATAATATGAAACACTGAATAAATCATTATAAGACTAAGTTGTTAAAAACAGCATTTATTTAAGAGTTCATACAGAGTAAAGTTATACTTATGTTCTGAAGGAGGCATTATGGTGGGAGAAATAAAGCATGATTGAAATATATACATATATATAAAATGTGAATTACGTGTGTATATATATTTAAATACATGCAGTTGCTCTGAGTTGTGCATTGATTGGTGCCACAGTGGATACATGAGAAAGTAGACAGTTCCTAGTGGAAGGTCTTTTTCAGTTAAAGTGACTGATATCTGCACATCTAAAACTAAGATTAGAAAAATGTCACAAGAAATGTTCTAGGCTTTCAGCCTTCTGGACTGTGAAAGTGTCACCAGAGTCAAAGAACATTTCTGGATATACATTCAGTGACATCTATTATGGAAAAGAGGTGACTTGTGTGAAACATTTCACACTTTTGGTCACTGCTGTACCTTTTGTCCATACATTGATGAATCAGTCACTCTGAACTGGCGCTGAACCTCACTGACCACCTGCATGGTTGAAGGGAAAGAGGATAAGAGCGACTATGATATAACAACAAAAGCAGTGCCTATGAGAGACGAGAATGTAGTGCCCACTGTTTTCAACACTTGCCACTTGTTACTGACGCACACACACACACACCACACCTACACACCCTTCATAATGTTTCCCACACAATAAAAGATTTGCATAAGATCAAGTTTCTTTTTTTGAATATCTTCTGCAACTATTTTCTCAAAGTATTGTTTTCCCTCAATGTGTTAGATAAGTCATCTGGAATTCAAGGGTGTTTTTTGCAGAAATCCTGTTCAGAGGTCCCTTTCATCATCTGCATCATGTTAATTTCATCTGGGTTCCCTGCTGCCTGTGGTATCTCAGCCAGGCAGACAGAGGGGCAGCAGTTGGAATGAACATCATTCATTCAGGGAGTTCAACCAGGAAAAGGAGAAGACATGGCGAGCTGGCTCAGAATCAGCTCCATTCCCACTGCCTGAAGCTGCAGCCTGTCCCTGGAGGGGAGGGTTCTCAGATCCAATCTGCAACAGAAGAAAATTTGAATCAGAGGAAGAAGAGGCTAGTCCTTTTGGGATTGGTCCAGTCACTTTTCTACTGAGGAGAAAGGATAATAATAATAATAATTATACAGGACACAATTATTATTAGGGATAGAAAGCAAGCTCAGGTTATCTTGGCCATGGCCAAGAGCCATGAAAGTGACTCACACTCATGATCCAAAGAGGGGCAACAGTAATGCATGCAGTGGCGGGAAGTTCTTGGGAAAGAGTCCAGGCTATTCGACATTTTTTTTAAGTCCACTTGTACATGATTTACTGAGATGAAAGTCGCATTGAAACTAACAGGAATTTGGGTTTAGAAAAGTCTGTGGAATAAATAAAATCCTAATTTAAATGACATTGCTACATCACATGACATCCCAGGACATATTATTATAATCTCTTCACTGCTAAATTAAGAATTTCTATCAGGATATGAATATATATATTAATTTTTGCAAAACTGCAGGCTTAGTTTTGAGCAAATCATGAATGAAAGGACTTTTTTTCTCTAAGCGATAAAATCTAATAACATCAATATTTCTAAAGCGATATCTATCTTTTATGTAGACTTCTCTATAAAAGGTATCTATTTTATAGATACTAGACAGATACAAATTGTGATTTTGAAATAATTGATCAATTTAATCTCATAAGTGAAATTTATTTATGTTGTTTCGAGTTTAAAAAATAATAACAATGCAATGAGGGACAATCATAAAGAAGTCTTGCTGAAATGCAATTTGATGTATATATTCAAACTCCTTACATTTTTTTTTTTTTTATAATTTTATTTATTTACTCCCCCAAAGCCCCAGTAGATAGTTGTATGTCATTGCTGCACATCCTTCTAGCTGCTGTACGTGGGACGCGGCCTCAGCGTGGCCGGAGCAGCGGTGCGATGGTGCGCGCCCGGGATCCAAACCCGAGCCGCCAGCAGCAGAGCGCACGCGCCCAACCGCCAAGCCACGGGGCCGGCCCTCAAACTCCTTACACGTAAGGGTACCATGACAAACACAGTTCTTCCTAGAACTACAAAGACAGGCTAATATATTCTGATGACTTCACTGGAAAATTATCCCACTGGATTAGAATGCCACTGATTGATATCAAAGCAATGAGGTAGGCACATGCATTCAGCTCAGAAGCCCCGGTGATCTCAGGAAGCTGCTATATGAATGGGCAACACATGGCACAGGCAAAGCAGAACTGTGGTAAGTATGTTGCTTTGTTGCCACTCAAAATAGTTTTGAGTGAAAAATGAGTGTTTGTCCTACGCTTTACCAGATTTTACCCTAAAGATATGTTTTGGGGTAATGTTTCAAGTTCAGTAAAATTATCCCAAGTCTTTATGGCTTTGAGATTATCCCTCCCATTGCCTTGTTGCTCACTGATAGGAAGTTAAGAAGGGCCATGAACTCATATTAGCCTAAGTAGAATAAAACTGAAGCATGTAGTTTTCTATGAAGGAAGAGTTAAGACATCAAGTGCAACTGGGCTTTTTAGAAAGGCTGCTAGTAGATTCTGTTGGTAACGGGTTAGCTACCTCAGTGTCTTTGGAGTTGAGGTGGAATAAACATCATCCTCACAGAATCCTGTGCCTTTTGGTGCACATCAAACTCTCCTCTTCCCCATCATAGTCATCTTACTCTCATGAATCCTAAAACAACCCCCAGTGATCTGGGCATATCACTGATGTGTAAAGTCCTTTTCTCTAACCATTCTATAGGGGGGAATGTTGAATTCTGCCTAGATGAACAGACCATCAGGGTCCATCTTGTAGCCTCTCTTCCTTGAAGGCAATTCCTAATCTGGAAGGAAACTTCCATGACAGTTGTTCTGAAATATCTAAAGGCTGAGACTGGAAGGGTCAAGTATTTTCTGCAGAGGGATATAATCCTTGTGAAACTGCTGGTGGCTAACAAACCATTTGGAACTGCTTTTGGAATCTGTATATATTTTTGTGCTTTTCTGTACTCAAGATTAGAATCTATCTTCCATTTAAAATGGTTTAGCTGTTAATACCCTACAGCCTCCAAACTTGGCATTAAATAGTTTGGGTTTGCTGCGTTTACACCCCCATGTTTTCAGTCAGCTATTAGATTTTCCTCCAAACAGTGTGGAGTGATGTTATCTTTCAGAGGAGAAAGGCCAGTGCGAGAGTGGGGACCAGGAGCAGAGATTATCCTGAGTATCTTTAGGTGATTACACCATCTCCTTGGTCTTGTTTATGTAAACTGGAGGACCCACCAACCATCTCAGCAAGGAAGTTTTATGCAAAGAGGCTTAGCCTGGCTCTGAATCCCAGACTAACCACTTATTAGCTGTATGACTCAGACAAGTCACTTAACCTCTCTGAGCCTTAGTTTTCCCTTTTGTAAAACAGAGATGAGACTGTATTTCACAAGGTTGTTGTAAGGACTAAATAAACAAAGTAATACCCCTAAAGCATTTTGCACATGCCTCAGTTACATTAAGCGCTTCATAAATGTCCATTTCCTTCCTTCCTTCCTTTTATTTTCCTTTGATTTCTTTCCTGTTACTATCAAATGTCCTTTGAGAGGAAAAAAATTAATGTTGGATTATGGTACAAGGGTATCATTTCACTGAGGAGGAGCAGGGTGATTAGAGGTGCTTCCATCCAAACCTGTGTGATGGGCAGGCATAATCCTTGACAAGTTCTGTCACCTAGAACCATTTCTTGTCGATGGGGATTAAGGAGCATGCACTCTGCAAGAGGCTTGTGGACATCTGTCTCTGTGTGCAGGACAGTTCCAGGTTGTAGACAGTGTTTGCTTGGCCAGAATGTGTGGCTGCATGGTATTTTGGAAAAAACTTGAACTAGTGGCAAAAATTTAAAAAATGGGGAGCAAGGATGTAGAGAAGTAGAAACTCTGGTGCACTATTGGTGGGAATGTAAAATGGTACAACTGCTGTGGAAAACAGTATGGTGGTTCCTCGAAAACTTAAACGTAGAATTACCATATGATCCAGCAATTCCATTTTTGGGTATATGCCCCAAAAAACTGAAAGCAAGGAGTCACATAGATATTTGCACACCTGTGTTTATAGCAGCACTATTCACGACAGCTAAGAGGTGGAAGCAACCCAAGTGTCCATTAATGGGTGAATAGATAAACAAAATGTGGTATATACATACAATCGAATATCGTTCAACTTTAAATAGGAAGGAAATTCTGACACTTGCTATATCATGGATGAACCTTGAGGACGTTTTACTAAGTGAAATAAGTCAGTCAGAAAAAGACGAATACTGTATGATTCCACTTATATGAGATATATAGAGTAGTCAAATTAATAGAAACAGAAAGTAGAATGGTGGCTGCAAGGAGCCGGGAGTACAGGGCAATGGAGAGTTGCTGTTTAATCGGTATAGAGTTTCAGTTTTGCAAGATGAAAAAGTTCTGCAGATTGGTTGCACAACAATGGGAACATCCTTAACACTACTGAACTGCACACTTAGAAAGGGTCAAGAGGGTAATTTTTATGTTATGTGTTCTTTACCACAATTAAAAGTTCTTTTTTTAATTAGAAGACCTCACATTAAAATTTGGATTTGCAGGTTCTTTTGACAAAGCAGAAATTTAGTAACCCAGAACCTGCATGGAGAGCTGAGCAGCACTGCCCCTTTGGACTGGGTGTGCTCTCTCTCTCCTCTTTCCAGTGCCCACCACTGCCCTTTACCTCCCTGCT
Organism: Ceratotherium simum simum; assembly: GCF_057802395.1. Taxonomy (NCBI): domain Eukaryota; kingdom Metazoa; phylum Chordata; class Mammalia; order Perissodactyla; family Rhinocerotidae; genus Ceratotherium; species Ceratotherium simum. Next base: position 20,055,095 of record NC_141930.1, read on the forward strand.
GCAAGGCTGGTTTCAGCGGCCATTTATTACCGTGCTTGTACAGTTGCTATGCTCAGAGTAGAGCTAAGAGGAAAGCAAACTGTGTCATGTATTCATGCTTCTACTATCACTTTTCTTTTACCTGGCCTGCTTTTTCATTAATGTTACCTTCTTGGTCTCTAAAGGCACACAAGCTTGTTGCTCTTAACAGAAGGCTAGTTTTTAGTAGGAAGGTGTCAAAGAAAAGAGTAAAATGCTCAGTGGTCTTTGGCTTAATTTTTATGCTAATTGTGATCAATTAAAAAAAAAGCCAACTGCTTCTTGTGGCAAGATTCTTGACAATCAAAGCATGAAGCTGCCTTCAGTGTTCAATTGCGGCCAGATGTGTCCCTGGGTGCTTAGTACAGGGGATATAACTGGGTGCAGATTGGTGAACATGCTCTTGTTCTGGCTTGGGGGCAACACCAGCAGCCCTCTTTACCTAAATGCACCTTGCACCACATGACTCACCGAATGAACAAAACTAAACAGATGATTTCCCAATATTCACTCGGGCACAAGTCTGGGTAAACACATTCAGGAGGGAAATAATTTTTTTAGCTGGCCCAAAGTGAAAGAGTGAGCTCTGCCAGGTCATTTTGATCAGTAACCAGTGAGTGCCCTCAGGCTGCCTCTAGGCTCCCCAGGACCTCCATGAAGTGCCAGCCTTAGCCCTTCCCCAAAACATCTTTCTCTACACCACCCACAATCCTGATCCATTAAAAAGTACCTGTCCTGTTCCATTTTCTCAGGGTTATCCAAGTGATAGTAATCGACCTGATAAACTGAATTGCAACTCAGACATTAATGGATGATGATGGCTTAATGTACACCCCTGCAAGATAGCATTTTACCTAGAGATATCCATGCCTTATCCTGAGGGATGACTATTGTGGACATGTTAGCCACTATGCCAGGCCATTGAAGGGGATCTTGGGGGCAGTGAGGAAATTTGTGTCCAGGCCCCCACACTTGGGCCTCCATCTCTTCTCTGCCACCATGAATGCCAATCACAAATTCAACCGGACAGAAGGACCTGGTTACCACTGTATGTTAAATGCCATTCCTTCTAGGCCAATCCAAAAGAACCCTTGTCCATCTATAATAAAATCCATTTGCCTTAAAGGAATGTGGATAGGAGGGGTAAGGCTAGACTTGAGGCTGTTGAGCGGGCAAACACCCCGTGTCTATCTTGCAACTGCTAGGCTGGGTCAAAGAATCAAAGCCAGATGTTGGAAACAGGTGTGGGAAGGAATGCTGAGGTCACATTTAGAATGTTTATTCAGAAAGACTAAACCCAAGCATGACCTACTCCCCTACTTAGCATTCCTGAACCTCAGGCCTTTGGATAGCTTAAGATTTATGGATTCCAGTCTGGAAGAGAGAGTATAGCCAAGAACCTGGGCCAGTCATTGATGCCCGAGAAGTAACTGAGGCATGATCCGTGACTCCCAGCCCAGGGTCAAAGCCTGGAAACTCTGTTGGGCAGGTCTGCCATCATGGGCATTTCTTTCACAGGAATGCTGATATTTCTGCTCGGTGGCAGAACAACCAAGATATGTTAGAAACATAGCACAGGGCTTTGAAAATATAGCACGCTCTCCATGAATGCTACAGGAAGAAGGAAATAGGTACCTCCTAAAAGAGCTCTGGAAGGAAAACTCTCACCAAGAAGCATTCTTTCTTGGGAGGATTTACAGCTGTATACACTAAGGGTTGAAGGGATGGATGAAGGGAGTGGATTGGGGGCTTCGTTGCCATTAACTGCTTCCTTCTTGCTAAGGGAAGATTAGCAACCACAGTAATTTCCTCAGGCCTATGAAACAAGAAGAAACTAAGCTCACTCACTTTTTCTTGACCTGGAGGAAGATGCACAGTGTATGCTGTTTGGTTTGTTTTAAACATGGTGTCTAGGAGTTGATGGGGTCAGGTGGGGAGCAGGAAGGAGAAGCTAAAAATATTGATAACACAGCCTGGCAAAAATGTAAAGCCAGGCTTCTTCTCAGATATGGACCTGAAGATTGTGTGTCCAGTACACAGTGTATGTGTGTGTATGCACCCTTTCTGAAAGGAGAACTGAGTTACAAAGAACTGCTAATTAGATCATTCATTCCTCACAGACAAAGGGCTTGCTTTGTGTTAAGCACATAGTCCAAACAGGTTCTCCTCAAGAGCCATTGGAGGTCAATAGTGTTATTATGCCCAATTTATGGATGAGAAAACTCAGACTCAGGAAGGTTGAGAAACTTGCTCAAAGTAACTCTAAGGAGAAAGTGCTGAGAGTTGTTAATAGTGACTACAAATCCAGAGAGAAAAGGGGCAGGGATAGGGCAGACTCGGGATAGGCCAACTCTACTTCTGGAAGTCAGATAGAGAGAGGCAGGCTGGTCAGCAGCAGGGAGAGCAACTAAAGGAATGGAGCTCTCATTTGCAACGGACAGCCATGTCCCTGCAAGCAGTGGAGGCCTACAAACGACCTCTCTGTGCGCTGTGAGGCTGTGCCAATGCGTCATGAGTGGGGAGTCAAAGCAGAGGAGCCCTCGGTTACATTAGTTTTGCTTTAGTCACATCAACTCAGGTAAAGTGGGGATTCACTCACTTGTCCTAGATGCGGGCGTGGCCTCCATTATACTGCACTCCGTGGTGGAGGACAAGACAGCACTGCGCACCAAGCTCCCAGCTGCTCTGTGATCTTGAGCAACTCACTCATCCTCTATGATCCTCCACTATAAAATGGGGAAGTTTAACAATTCTGACTGTACAGGGTTGTTGTGAGTTTTAAATGAGAGAATCTCTATGAAAGACTTTGTAAATGACAAAGCAAAGTACACACATGAGTTACAGCCATTGCCACGTGGCATTGTTTTTTTAGATGCAGCAACATGAGGGTGGATTAATTCTTTGTTTTGTGTGCTGTAGTGGGGAAAGGGGCATTTCATGGAAATCACTGAGATACATAAATACAGACAGAAAAAATCCACAGGATGTACAACACTAACAAGTGTCTTAGGTTAAACCAGAATAAGAAAAAATTTAAAAACACAAGAAGCAAAACTCAACTAGCTATGTCCTAACAACCCCCTCAGAGAGCTCTCCCTGGTGCCTGCATTACTGATTTCATGGATTGCAGAGCTGTAGGCACGGGTTGCCGGGGGAAATGAATTCATTACACTGCTCACACACAATTTACATTATATTTCCCTCTTTAAAATGGAGACAGCCATTTTAGCTTCTTATCAAAGTGACATTTACTAAGGATGCTATTCGATCCTGAGAAATGTAGTCTATAGTTTTAGTATAGATATTTTTTGGTCCTTCTAGAAAGGCCTCCAAATTGGCAGTTAGGATGTCACTTTCCCAGCAAGAAAAAATGCCCAGAAGAAGAAAATTGCAGTTGTTGGATACAAATGAAAAAGCGTTAATAACGTAAATATAATAGCTTCATTAAAACTTACTGTTTAAGAAAAATCTTATTCTCTCCTACAATTTTTTTTATGTAAAAATGCCTGCATTTCATTATCATAACTTCTTATAATTTCCAGGATCATTAAGTCCTGGACAATGTTATACAGCCCAGTCCCAAGCACAGATCAGTTTTCTCCTTATTTATTTATTTATTTACTTATTTATTTATTTATTGAGGAACTTCAGCCCTGAGCTAACATCTGTTGCCAATCCTCCTCTTTTTTGCTGAGGAAGACTGGCCCTGGGCTAACATCCATGCCCATCTTCCTCCACTTTATATGGGACACCGCCACAGCATGGCTTGATAAGCAGTGCTTATGTTCGTGCCCGGGATCCGAACCTGCAAACCCTGGGCTGCCAAAGTGGAGCGAGTGAACTTAACCACTATGCCACCGGGCTGGCCTCAGTTTTCTCTATATTCTTCCAAGCTGAAATTTCAGCACAGTCAGGGTACCTGGCATATCAGCGATTTGTAAACTTCGATCTCCTAATTTGTAAAAACACAAGCAATAGCTCTCGTAGGGATTTCTGTTTGAAAATAATTTGACACCCTGAATACCTCAATTAAATTTAGAGAATATAGTTAAATTTTCATTCATTTCAGTTTGTTTTGGAAAATTAAATAGATCATTTCAAAGAACACAGGACCTATAGTCACACTCATGGGAAATCATGTGCTTGGTTTCCTGCTTTATTTTTTTAAATGTTCTATAATACCTTGTGAAATTAATCTAACTCAGAAAAGAAGCTTTCCAGCCCTCTAGCCTCAGGCACCTCTCACCTCTCAGTCTCTGGTGGCAGCTGGAGTTGATATTTGCCCTTGAAATCTGAGTGAATGGTTTGGTCTTAAAGGTCATTTGCATGAAAATACTTTTACATTTTTGCATGTGACAATTTGTGGAGACCCAGGGCTCCACTTGGCTGCTTCTCCCCCAACTTTGGCCTATTGTTCATCCTAGCTTAAGAAAATATGAATTTTTTGTTGTTGAGTTGTATGAGTTCTTTATATATTTTGGATATTAACCCCTTATCAAATATATGATTTACAAATATCTTCTCCCAATTGGTAAGTTGTCTTTTCGTTTTGTTGATGGTTTCCTTTGCTGTACAGAGCTTTTTAGTTTAATGTAGTCCCATTTATTTATTTTTTCTATGGTTTCCCTTGTCTGAGGAGACATTTCCAAAAAGATACTGCTAAAACTGATGTCAAAGAGTATACTGCCTACGTCTTCTTCTAGGAGTTTTATGGTTTCAGGTCTCATATTCAAGTCTTTAATCCATTTTGAGTTGATTTTTGTGTATAGTGTAAGATAATGGTCTACTTGTGTTCTTTTGCATTTTGTTGTCCAGGTTTCTCAACACCATTTATTGAAGACACTTTCCTTTCTCCATTGTATGTTCTTGGCTCCTTTGTCAAAAATTAGCTGTCCATAGACGTGTGGGTCTATTTCTGGGCTCTCAATTCTGTTCCATTGACCTGTGTGTCTATTTTTCTGCCAGTACCATGCTGTTTTGATTACTATAGCTTTGTAGTATACTTTGAAATCAGGGAGTGTGATGCCTCCAGCTTTGTTCTTTTTTCTCAGGATGGCTTTGGCTATTCGGGGTCTTTTTTTGTTCCATGTAAATTTTAGGATTCTTTGTTCTATTTCTGTGAAAAATGTCATTGGAACTTTGATAGGGATTGCACTGAATCTGTAGATTGCTTTAGGGTGTATGGATATTTTAACTACGTTAATTCTTCCAATCCACGAGCATGGAATATCTTTCCATTTCTTTGTGTCTTCTTCCAGTTCTTTCAACGATGTCTTATAGTTTTCAGTGTACAGGTCTTTTACCTCCTTGGTTAAATTTATTCCTAGGTATGTTACGCTTTTTGTTGCAATTGTACATGGGATTATATTCTTGATTTCTCTTTCTGCTAGAACACATGCAACTCAACAACAAAAAAACAAACAACCCAATTGAAAAATGGGCAGATGATCTTTGTGTGTGAGGAAGATCAGCCCTGTGCTAACATCTGCTAATCCTCCTCTTTTTTTCTTTTTTTTTTGCTGAGGAAGACTGGCCCTGGGCTAACATCCATGCCCATCTTCCTCCACTTTACATGGGACACCACCACAGCATGGCTTGCCAAGCGGTGTGTCGGTGCACGCCTGGGATCCGAACTGGTGAACCCCGGCCCGCCGCAGTGGAGCACGTGCACCCAACCGCTTGCGCCACCGGGCCGGCCCCCAGATGATCTGAATAAACAGTTTTCCGAAGAGGATATACAGATGGCCAACAGGCACATGAAAAGATGTTCAATATGTTAGGGAAATGCAAATCAAAACTTCAATGAGATATCACCTCATGCCTGTCAGAAAGGCTATTATTAAAAAGACGAAAAATAAGTGTTGGTGAGTATGTGGAGAAAAGGGAACCCTTGTGCACTGCTGGTGGGAATGTAAATTGGTGCAGCCACTATGGAAAACAGTATGGAGATTTCTCAAAAAATTAAACATAGAACTACCATATGATCCAGCTATTCTACGTCTAGGTATTTATCCAAAGAACACAAAAACACTAATTTGAAAAGATATTTGCATACCTATGTTCATTGCAGCATTATTCACAATTGCCAAGGCTTGGAAACAACCTAAGTGCCCACAGAGGGATGAATGGATAAGGAAGGTGTTATGATCTAACTAATATATATATATATTCGATATACATTTAAATAGATATATATTCAAAGGAATACTACTTAGCCATAAAGAGATGAAATCTTGCCATTTGCAACAACATGGGTGGACCTTGAGGGTATTATGTTATGTGAAATAAGTCAGATGGAGAAAGCCATATACTGTATGATTTCACTAAAATGTGGAAGATAAAATAACAAGGAAAACAAACACATAGATGCAGAGAACAGATTGGTGGTTACCAGAGGAGAAGAGGGGCGGGGAGGGCAAAAGGGGTAAAGACAACATTTACAGAGCTTGGGTTGAGGACTAAGATGGTCATGGGTTAGTTTTCCTTGGCGACCCTTTCTGCACTGGCCTTGACCTCCACACATCCCTTCTGCTGTTTCAGAGTGAAGAGCTCAAAGCTGCGGGTGACCCAGATTGTTCCCAAGTTTCTGCCTCTGAGCTCTTGATGTGCTAAATAGGAAGGGTCTGGGAACACTCGGGACAGGAGAAGAGACCATCTGCACCTTTTCGTCAACACTTGGACCATCTCCGCCAAGAGGACAAGCCCAGTGCCGGAAGTGGCTGGCCTATGACAGGGTGACCTCTGCAGTTCTGTGGAAACTGGTTTAGACAGGACAAGGAGGGAACTAGGGCATAGATGTGTCATGAAAATGTACATAGACATTAGATGAAAAAGCAATTTACATCAAAACTAAAAATAGGGCCCCACAGACCAGTGACAACTAATCATGAGATCGGGAAGTTCAGCCTCGTCACTTAAAAGCATCTGGCACCTCAGCCATCCTGGCCCTTGCTATGCAAGCCCTGTGCACGGCTGGGGGAGGAAGGAGAGACAGGTGTGTTGGATTTAGGCTGTGAGGCTTTCCCCATGGACAGCCATTTGGAATGCCATAAGGATTGTCAGCATCTTCCTCCTCCAGGCTCCTTCTCACCTGCCCCTATCTTTTCTAAGCTGCCTCAAAAGAGAGTATATGTGAGTGAGGACCCTCTCTATATCCATTCAAGCAGGCAGACACAAAAAGAGGAGAGATAGAAAAGAAGTTATTTTTTTTAACATTTGGGATAAATTCTTCAAGAAAATGTAACAATGCTATGCAGACTCTGAACTCACCTCCTCCCGCGGACACAGCCAATTTACAACTACTGGTGGAAAAATTACCCCTGAGACAGAACTGAAAACTGGATAAGAGGAACTCCTGCAACAACGGACAATCCTAACTGAGGTGGAAGAGGCAGAAACTCCCTTCTGGAGAAAAAAACGCCACCTTCACAAGCCACCAGCTTCATGGCCGCCGGGAGCAGCCCACAGGTACGCACCCTCCCTGGAGGCGCGGGGCCCTGAGCCGGGGGGAGCGCCCCCGCTGTGGGCATTTTGTGGACCCAGCACAATCGAGACCAGTGGCATAATATCTGACTGCCTGCTATTAAAACATTGGGGAGTACCCCCAGAAAAGCTGGTTCACAAAGAAACTAAAACCGGCTCTTAAAGGGCCTGCGCGCAAACGCACCCGTTTCAGAAAGCATCCTAAAATCACCAAAAAGAAAGGTGCATAGTGCTTTGGTGAAAAGAGACTCACCTGATAGGCCCTGAGTGCATCTCGGTGAGGGGTGAGACCTCTCCAGGGACTGGGACATTGGTGGCGGCCATTGTTGTGGCCTGGTGTGGGCGTGCTGACACAGATGCCATTGGAGTTCTCCCTGAGGCCTGCTAGCCCAGGGTCTGCCCCACCCACTAGAGCACCGATGTAATCCAGCTCAGCCAGGGCGGGCAGCCCACCCTAGAGACTGGCCCCACCCAACAACTAGCCCTCAGGCAACTTGTGGGCCTGCATAGATTGGTGACTGGCTTCTCTGCAGCCTGGCAACTGAGCCGACTTCAGTGGGGCAGGGCATGCACAAGGAGCGGGTGGAGAGTATGGGGCGCTGCTGGAGTGTGTGGGGCTCCCACCGTGGAGAGACTGGGTCCACGTCGGGAGGTCAGGGCGCACACACGGGGCAGGACTATGTTGACTGTGTGTGTGGACCTGTGGGCGGCAGGGCTTGTCAGCTGCAGAAGACTTGTGCTTCTCAAAGACCCACATAGGGGGTTTGCCCCACCTTCCAAAGTCTGAAACAATTGGGTGCTCCCATGCCTGAGGCCAGCCCCACCCAGCTGCAATACTCAGAGAGCTGACAAGAGCCCTAAAGCCTGGAGGCTTATGGCAATCGTAAGCCCCTAAGCCTAACCACCTGCCACGCTGGGGGTCTATTCACTTAAAAGAAATACTGCAACACAAATGTGGTATTAGAACTTGGAGCCAACTGTGCTGGGGCTCCTCACACCTGATAAAGAGACTGAAGGGCCCACAACAACTACAAACAGCTGAGCATTACAACAGCTGACCAGGAGCTTAACTCTGCCTACCTGGGTGCATACAGGGAGAGGAAACAGACCACAACAGAAGGACACACGTAGCCCACATAGGGGTCACCCCTGAAACATTGAGAACTGAGGGAAGCACACTGCAGGACTCCTAAGGCATCACTTGCATAAGGTCACCTATCCAAGAGCAGGAGATGTAGCTGACCTACCTAATACATAGACACAAGCACAGGGAAAGAGGCAAAATGAGGAGGCAAAGGAATACATTCCAAGTAAGGGAACAGGACAAAACTCCAGAAAAGGAACTAAGTGAAACAGAAATGAGCAAGCTACCCAACAGAGAGTTCAAACTAAGAGTGTTAAGGATGCTCACTGATGTGGGAAGAGGAATAGATGAACTCAGTGAGAATGTCAACAAAGAAATGGAAGATGTAAAAAAGAACCAATCAGAAATGAAGAATACAATACTGGAAATGAAAAATTCGCTAGAGGGACTCAAAAGCAGAGTAGAGGATACAGAAGAACAGATCTGCGAGCTGGACAAAAGAATAGAAGAAATTACCCAAGCTGAACAGGTAAAAGAGAAAAGAATTAAAAAAAGTGAGGACAGTCTAAGGGACCTCTGGGACAACATCAAGCGCACTAACATCTGTGTTATAGGTGTCCCAGAAGGAGAAGAGCGAGACAAAGGGGCAGAGAATCTATTTCAAGAAACAATAGATGAAAACTTCCCTAACCTAAGGAAGGAAGCAGACATCCAGGTACAGGAATCACAGAGAGCCCCAAACAAGATAAACCCAAAGAGGCCCACACCAAGACACATCATAATCAAAATGTCTAGAATTAAAGATAAAGAGAGAATCCTAAAAGCTGCCAGAGAAAGACAAGTTACATACAAAGGAAACCCCATAAGGCTATCAGCTGACTTCTCAGCAGAAACCTTACAGGCTAGAAGAGAGTGGCACGATATATTTAAAGTGCTAAAAGGAAAACACTTACAGCCAAGAATACTCTACCCAGCAAGATTATCATTCAAAATGGAAGGGGAGATCAAAAATTTTCCAGACAAGCAAAAATTAAAGGAGTTTGTCACCAAGAAACCAGTGCTACAAGAAATGTTAAAGGGACTGATTTAAGGGGAAAAGAGAAGACCAAAAATAGGACAAATTATCTATTTCCATGATAAGAGGCCAATGGATACAAATGCACAAAAAAAGAGATTAGATGTGATACCAAAAACATAAAATGAGGGAGGACGGGAGTTAAAGAGTAGAGCTTTCAGACAGAGGTCAAACTAAAGAGACCATCAATTCTGTATAGAAGGAGAAAGGAACAGAGAAGGACTACTAAAACACTGAGAAAAAAAGTTAAAAAATGGCAGTAAGTACATACTTATCAATAGCTACTTTAAACGTCAATGGACTACATGCCCCAATTAAAAGGCATAGTGTGGCTGATTGGATAAAACACCAAGACCCATATATATGCTGCATACAAGAGACACACTTCAGACCTAAAGACACTCACAAACTGAAAGTGAAGGGATGGAAAAAGATACTCCACGCAAATGGCAATGAAAAGAAAGCTGGGGTAGCAGTACTCATATCAGACAAAATAGACTTGAAAACAAAAACTGTAAAAAGAGACAAAGAAGGGCATTACATAATGATCAAGGGAACAATCCAACAAGAGGATATAATGCTTGTAAATATCTACGCACCCAATGTAGTGGCACCTAAATATATAAAGCAATTATTAACAGACATAAAAACAGAAATAGACAGTAACACAATAAAAGTAGGGGACTTTAACACTCCACTTACACCAACGGATAGCTCATCCAAACAGAAGATCAATAAGGAAACATTGGCCTTAAATGGCACACTAGAACATCTGGACCTAGTAGATATATACAGAGCATTCCATCCAAAAACCAAAGAATACACGTTCTTTTCAAATGCACATGGAACATTCTCCAGGATTGATCACATATTAGGCCACAAAGCAAGTCTCCATAAATTTAAGAAGATTGAAATAATACCAAGCATCTTTTCTGACCACAACGGTATGAAACTGGAAATCAACTATAGGAAGAAAATCAGAAAAGCCACAAATATGTGGAGATTAAACAAAATGCTACTGAACAACGACTGGGTCAATGAAGAAATCAAAGAAGAAATCAAAAAATACCTGGAGACAAATGAAAATGAAAATACGACATGCCAGAATTTATGGGATACAGCAAAAGCGGTTCTAAGAGGGAAGTTCATAGCAATACAGGCCTATCTCAACAAACAAGAAAAATCTCAAACAGTCTAACAGTGCACCTAAAGGAACTGGAAAAAGAAGAACAAACAAAGCCCCAAATCAGTAGAAGAAGGGAAACAATAAAAATCAGAGCAGAAATAAATGAAATAGAGACTAAAAAAACAATAGAAAAATTAATAAAACCAAGAGCTGGTTCTTTGAAAAGATCAACAAAATAGACAAACCTTTAGCTAGACTCACCAAGAAAAAAAGAGAGAAGGCACAAATAAGTAAAATCAGAAATGAAAGAGGAGGGCCGGCCCCGTGGCTTGGTGGTTAAGTGCGCGCGCTCTGATGCTGGTGGCCCGGGTTTGGGTCCCGGGCGCGCACCGAGGCACCACTTCTCCGTCCATCCTGAGGCCGAGTCCCACATACAGCAACTAGAAGGATGTGCAGCTATGACATACAACTATCTACTGGGGCTTTGGGGGGAAAAATAAATAAATAAAAAATCTAAAAAAAAAAAAAAAAAAAAAAGAAATGAAAGAGGAGAAATTACAACAGACACCTCAGAAATACAAAAGATTATAAGAGAATACTATGAAAAGCTATATGCCAACCAATTCGACAACCTGGAAGAAAGGGATAAATTCTTAGAATCATACAACCTTCCAAAACTGGATCAAGAAGAAGTAGAGAATTTGAATAGACCAATCACCAGTAAGTAGATTGAAACAGTAATCACAAACCTCCCCAAAAATAAAAGTCCAGGACCAGACGGCTTCCCTGGTGAATTCTACCAAACATTCAAAGAAGACTTAATACCTATCCTTCTCAAACTCTTCCAAAAAATTGAAGAGCGGGGGAAGCTCCCTAACTCATTCTACGAAGCTGACATTACCCTGATACCAAAACCAGACAAGGACAACACAAAAAAGGAAAATTACAGGCCAATATCACTGATGAATATCAATGCAAAAATCCTCAACAAAATACTAGCAAATCGCATACAACAATATGTTAAAAAGATTATACACCATGACCAAGTGGGATTTATTCCAGGTATGCAGGGATGGTTCAACATTTGCAGATCAATCAACGTAATACACCACATTAATAAAATGAAGAATAAAAAGCACATGATCATCTCAATAGATGCAGAGAAAGCATTTGACAAGATCCAGCATCCATTTATGATAAAAACTCTGAATAAAATGCGGATAGAAGGAATGTACCTCAACATAATAAAGGCCATATATGACAAACCCACAGCTAATATCATCCTCAATGGTGAAAAACTGAAAGCTATCTCTCTAAGAACAGGAACCAGACAAGGATGCCCACTGTCACCACTCCTATTTAACATAGTACTGGAAGTCCTAGCCAGAGCAATCAGGCAAGACAAAGAAATAAAAGGGATCCAAATTGGAAAGGAAGAAGTGAAACTGTCACTATTTACAGATGACATGATTTTATATATAGAAAACCCTAAAGAATCCACCAGAAAACTTTTAGAAGTAATAAACGAATATGGTAAAGTTGCAGGATACAAAATCAACATACAAAAATCAGTTGCATTTCTATACACTAACAATGAAGTAGCAGAAAGAGAAATTCAGAATACCATCCCATTTACAATTGCAACAAAAAGAATAAAATACCTAGGAATAAACTTAACCAAAGAGGTGAAAGATCTGTACACCGAAAACTATAAAACATTGCTGAAAGAAATTGAAGAAGACACAAAGAAATGGAAAGATATTCCATGCTCTTGGATTGGAAGAATTAACATAGTTAAGATGTCCATACTTCCTAAAGCAATCTATAGATTCAATGCAATCCCTATCAAAGTTCCAACAACATTTTTCACAGAAATAGAACAAAGAATCCTAAAATTTATATGGAACAACAAAAGACCCCGAATAGCTAAAGGAATCCTGAGAAAAAAGAACAAAGCTGGAGGTATCACACTCCCTGATTTCAAAATATACTACAAAGCAATAGTAACCAAAACAGCATGGTACTGGCACAAAAACAGACACACAGATCAATGGAATAGAATCGAAAGCCCAGAAATAAACCCACACATCTATGGACAGCTAATCTTTGACAAAGGAGCCAAGAACATACAATGGAGAAAAGAAAGTCTCTTCAACAAATGGTGTTGGGAAAACTGGATAGCCATATGCAAAAAAATGAAAGTAGACCCTTACCTTACACCATACACAAAAATTAACTCAAAATGGATTAAAGACTTGAATGTAAGACCTGAAACTATGAAACTTCTAGAAGAAAACATAGGCAGTACGCTCTTTGACATTGGTCTTAGCAACATCTTTTCAAGCACCACGTCTGACCGGGCAAGAGAAACAATAGAAAAAATAAACAAATGGGACTACATCAAACTGAAAAGCTTCTGCACAGCAAAGGAAACCATCAACAAAACGAAAAGACAACTTAACAATTGGGAGAAGATATTTGCAAACCATACATCTGATAAGGGGTTAATCTCCAAAATATATAAACAACTCATGCATCTTAACAAAAAAACTAACAACCCAATTAAAAAATGGGCAAAAGACCTGAACAGACATTTCTCTAAAGAAGATATACAGATGGCCAAGAGACACATGAAAAGATGTTCAAAGTCATTAACTATCAGGGAAATGCAAATCAAAACTACAATGAGATATCACCTCACGCCCGTCATAATGGCCATAATTAACAAGACAGGAAACAACATGTGTTGGAGAGGATGTGGAGAGAAGGGAACTCTCATACACTGCTGGTGGGAGTGCAAACTGGTGCAGCCACTATGGAAAACAGTATGGAGATTCCTCAAAAAAATCAAGGATAGAACTACCATACGATCCAGCTATTCCACTGCTGGGTATTTATCCAAAGAACTTGAAAACACCAATGCGTAAAGATACATGCACCCCTGTGTTCATTGCAGCGTTATTCACAATAGCCAAGACTTGGAAGCAACCTAAGTGCCCATCAAGGGACGAATGGATAAAGAAGATGTGGTATATATACACAATTAAATACTACTCAGCCATAAGAAACGATGAAATCCAGCCATTTGTGACAACATGGATGGACATTGAGGGTATTATGCAAAGTGAAATAAGTCAGAGGAAGAAGGTTAAATACCATATGATTTCCTTCATTAAGTAGTAGATAATAACAACAATAAACAAACACATAGAGACAGATATTGGATTGGTGGTTACCAGAGGGGAAGGAGGGAGGGAGGAGGGCGAAAGGGATAATTCGGCACATGTGTGTGGTGATGGGTTGTAATTAGTATTTAGGTGGTGAACATGATGTAATCTATGCAGAAATAGAAGTATAATGATGTACACCTGAAATTTATACAATGTTATAAACCAGTGTTACTGCAATAAACAAAAAATTAAAAAAAAAAAAGAAAACCATTAAGGATATAGTAGACTTGAACAACACTATCAATCAACTGACCTAATTGACATTTATAGACCATTCCACCCAACAACAACAGAAAATACAATGTTTTTGATTGCACATGGAACATTCACCAAGTTAGATCATATTTTGGGCCATAAAACAAATCTGAATAAACTTAAAAGGATTGGAATCATATAAAGAATATTGTGTTTCCATAACAGAATCAAACCAGAAATCAAATAGAAAGATATCTGGAAAAATCTCCAAATATCTAGAAATTAAACACTACTCATCTAAATAACGCATGGGTGAAAGAAGAAACCACAAGGTAAATTAGAACAAAAATTTTTTTTTGGTGAGGAAGATTGGCCTTGAGCTAACATCTGTGCCAATCTTCCTCTATTTTTTGTATGTGGGACACCACCACAGCATGGCTTGATAAGCGATGTATAGGTCTGTACCCAGGATCTGAACCTGTGAACCCCGGGCTGCCAAAGCAGAGCACACAAACTTAACCACTACACCACTGGACCAGCCCCTAGAAAATATTTTGAATGACATGAAAATGAAAATACAACATATCAAATCTTGTGGGATATAGCTAAAGCAGGGATTACAAGAAAATTTATAGCATTAAATGCCCACATAAGAAAATAAAAAAGATTTCAAATCAATAATCCAAGCTTCCACCCTCAGAAACTAGAAAGAGAAGAAAATTAAACCCAAAGTAAACATGAGAATGAAAATAATAACTGAAATGAATGAAATAGAAAATAGACAAAAAAAATAGAGAAAAGCAATAAAGCCAAATAAAACCAATAAAGTGGAGGACTTACATTACCTGATTTGGAGACTTCTATAAAGCTATAATAATCAAGACAGCGTGATACCAGTAGAGGGACAAACACACAGACCAATGGTACAAAATGGAGTCCAGAAGTAGACCCACACATATATGGGTGTGTAGAAATTTGAATTTCTACAAAGTCATCAAGGTAATTCCCTGAGGGAAAGGATAGTTTTTTCAACAAATAGTGCTGGAACAAATGAATATCTATATGGAAAACAAACAAACAAAAAAACCTTGGTCCTTACCTCATATATACAAAAATTAAAATGATCTTAGATCTAATTTAAGAGCTAAAACTATAAAAATTCTTGAAGAAAACAGTGGGAGAAAATCTTTGTGATTTTGAGTTAAGCAAAGATTTCTTAAATAGAACACAAAAAGCACAAATCATAAAGAAAAAACTGATAAATTGGACTTTATCAAAACTAAAAATGTTTGCTCTTCAAAATACACTGTTAAGAAAATGAAAAAGGCAAGCTACAGACTGGGAGAAAATATTTGCAAAACATGTCTAATAAAGGCATTTTATCTAAAACACATCAAGAAGTTTTACAACTCTCTAACAAGAAAACGCAATAAAAAGTGGGCAAAATATGTAAACAGACACTTCATCAAAGAAAATATAAAAATGACTAAGAAGCACATGAAAAGATGCTAAACATCATTAGTCATCTGGAAAATGCAAATTAAAACTACAAGAAGATACCATACACATCTACTAGAATGGCTAAAATGTAAAAGATTGACATAATACCAAGTTCTGGCTAGGATGTGGAGTAACTAGAACTCTCTTACATGGCTGGTGGAAAGAAAATTGAATAGCTATTATGGAAAAGTTTGACAGTTTCTTATTAAGTTGACCACGAACTTACCATACAATCCAGCAATTCTACTCCTAGGTATTTACTCAAAAGAAATGAAAAAAACATTTACACAAAGACCTATCTGTGAATGTTTACAGCAGCTTTATTTATAATAGCCAAAACTGCTAAGAACACAACCATCCATCAAGTGATGAATAAATTGTGATATATCTATACAATGGAATAATAGTCATGAACAAAAAGAAATGAGCTACTGGCAAGTGGATGAATCCCAAAAGCATTATGCTAAGTGAAAGAAGCCAGTCGCAAAAGTCTGCATACTGTATGTTTTCATTTAAATGACCTTCTAGAACTGGCAAAACTATAACGACAAGCAAAACACCAGCTGAGATGCAGGGAGGGGATTAACTGCAAAGGCACGTGAAGGAATTTTTTGGAGTGATGGAAATATTCTGTATCTTAATTATGGTAGTGGCTACACAATGCTACATAATTGTTAAAACTTATTGAACTGTACACTTAAAATAGACAAATTTTTTAAATCATACATCTTTCATCTCTTCATTCATCTAATATTCTGTGACTGCCTCTACTGTGTACATTCTACGTCTTTGCTCTACTGGGCGACGAGGCTATAAGCACCTTTAGGTGGACTTCAGAGGTGAGCCATCGTGGATTTTCTGGAGTTTATGGCATCAAAGGGGTAATAGTAGCTGTGTAAACATTCAGCTAAATGGTTGCCTAGGAGGAGATTTGGAAAACTGTTTGGGAAATGAGATTTATGTAAGAGTTTCAAGGCAAGAAATATATTTTGAGAAATGCAATGGGCTATCTATTTCACTGAGAATCTATTGTTATTACTGTGACTTAGAATGCTTTGTCTCAGGCCTAAGTAACCCTCCCCATGAAAACATCCTGAAATAATTTATAAAATTCTTAGTACTAGATTTTTCGCTCTGTAATGTTGTATAAATAGATGAATCTTTTCATTGAGTAGTTGCTTCATTTTCCTGGTGAGAAAACTGAGGCTCAAAGAAATTAAACGCCCAGAGTCAGATGCAGAAGTGGCAGCTCTGGAACCTAAGTCCGTTTTCCTGATTTCATTCATCTTTCCAGTACCCTGAGCCTTAGCAGAATTTCTACCCAACTTGTTTATCTGTTTTCAGACTTGGAGAATGGAATGTGAAAAGTGGATATTCTATTCTTGGAACAATGAACAGCTATGATATGGTAAAGATTTTAGGGTCTCTTACAACTACAACTTCATGCTCTGGTGAAATATATGAGCTGTGGTTCTTTATAGAGGCAGAAATTGCAGAGATTTTAATATCAAACTCCCTATCTCCAAAGCAATTGGCTCTCATGGTGGGGGGGGAGGGGTCCTCTGACCTTGAGGCAGCTGCCTTCGTCCAGCTCAAGTATCAGCCAGAGCAGCTGCCAAATTAATCATCAAATAGGGAGACATTTCTCTGGACATCCCTATTCCCTGATGAGCTCCCAATAAATGGTTTGGACAAATTCCTCCACACAAGGCCACTAAGCCTCATTGGGAAGGGGGGAAGGAGAACAGGGAGGGGCTTTCACTGCTGCTGCTCCCACTTCTGAAAAAATCTACTTGCCACATATATTCCCAATAAACTACTCAATTGTCCATGGCGGTGGGGGGTGGGGGTGGTCCCTGTGTTGACACCCAGGTGTATTTGCATGAAAATAGCATCGGAAGAGGAAGGGCAGTGGATGGAAGCAGATTGGACCGGGAAATCGCCACAATGAGGCATGCCCAGGAGACGAGGCTCAAGAGACTGCTTTCCAAGGACAGCCGACCTGTTTCACAGAGTCCTTCTCCCCACCTTATTATTGCCCTGTCTTCTGAGGTTGACTGGGGAGTGGTGAAATTTTTTCAAAATAAATTTAAAAATTCACACATAAAGTAGATCAAATGTTATTCCTACCAAACTCTCTTTGCACTGATTGAGCATACAGCAGGCATGGCCCAAAAGGGTGGAAACTCAGAGGGTGATTTTGCAGCTAAAGACTGGTTCGTGTAGAGGGGCTCTGCAGTGTGACCTGTGACCTCTTCCACAGGGGTTTTCTGAGAGGAATAGGGCATGACAGGGTTCAAAGTGTGTCCTGCAGGGGGATGAATGGGAACCGGGGCTTTCTGTGAGATCCAAATTTGCCATAGGGCTGAATCCAGACCTTGTTGAGAAATTATTTTTTTCTTTGAGAATGAAGGCAGGGAAGGCAACAAGGCTCCTCTGATCTACAAAAAGCAGAGTCCCCGTTCACCACCATGGAGAGAGCTCACGTTGTTGCCATGACCAGTTTCTAACACACAATCTGCCTAGGTGATTAGGTGAAGAGAGAAGGTACCTGATAAAGTAGAGATCGTATGGCACCAGAAATCACAGGCAGTAAAAGCAAGGGCAGGTTTCACTGTGTGAATGGCTATGAGGAAAGCACCTGGAAACAGAACATTTGCCTTCTTAAAAGGTTTGCGGTTCTGCTGATGGGGGCTGAGGTGAGTTTACAGAGCAGCAAGTGAGCCTGAGATGCTTCTGAGTTTCTAAGGCAACCTCATTGCCTGACAGGGGATCACATAGTGAAGAGAGGTAAGGCCACCAGTAACTCAAGGAGAACTTTTGTTTCATATCCTAAATGTTCAGGGAAAGACTAATGATGAAGCACAAAATTCCAACAAGCTAACCTTGCATTGGACAAATATTAATCTAGTGAGTTAGGTTCTGAGGTGGTGAAGAGGAACGAGGCCTGCAAAAAATTCAGAGGCTAGGACTCTGATACTATGGTGAGGTCTCTACTGATCTGTCCATATTCCCTTTCAGGGATCAGAAAGGGTTACTCCATCATGAACAGGTTTTCTTTGTTACGTGAAAGGACCTTTCTCAAACACTGAGAACTAAACAAACAAGGGTCTTTGCAACAATGAATGTCAATTCACCCTACTCTACCCCGCCCCCACCTGTCTCACACTCATCTCACCAGACAGGCATGTGACTGTCAGCGTGTATGACATGGGCTCAGTGGATGGTAGACAAGAAGGATGACTCTCCCCTGCAGCCTCAGAGAAGCATTACAAGAATAGATGGTGACAAAGCCCCAAACCTGAATTCTCAGAATATAAACTGAACTCTTCAGACAATTATTCAGATCCACGATTAGGATATTCCAATAAAGCACAGAGTTTTCTCTCTCTCCATTTGTCCCACCGAGTCCATGGCCAAAACTTCCTCCCACCACTCTTCACCACAAATAATGACAGGAGGAGGAGTTATACATCTGAGCAGACTATAAGGACACTCAGAACTTTCTAGGGTGTGCAGGTTTCTGGCTGACTATTAGACATTGGGGCAGGTCCTACTCATACACAGTTACAGACATGACAGGGACCCATGGAGATCCTATCGCCATTGCTGAGCAGACAGCTAATGAGGCAGAAAGAAACTATGATGGGAGCTTCCAGAAGAGTCAATGTCAACCCAGGGAAAAGTCAATGAGCCAGAAATAGCTGAGGCCGTTCAGCACCAGTCACTCTGAATTGCTTCTGAGCTACAGGCACAGGGAGCTGGGTCTCAGGTCAAGCAGAGTCATTTACTCAAAAGTACATGGGGTTTGAATCTTTAAATATTATTAAACTGATAATATTCAAAGGTTATTAAAGGAGTAAGATGTCAGTCCCTAAGCAAACCTCAAAACAGGAATCAAGAAAAGGCTTGACTATGAGAAAGGTGTCTAAAAATAATATGCTGTTTGTTGGCTGTATGACTTTTTGTTGGTTCTAATTTTTCATGGCTGGTAGATAAACATTGATCTTCTGGCTCTGATTCATTCAGATCTCACCTGGCTGCAATCTCCCTGCTGTTGCTGCACCCAGGGGATCTCTCCCTTAGGGCCCTCCTCTCCCAGGAGAGACACTACAGAGACTCTCAAAGAGAAAGGAGAAGTCACCTAGTCCACTTGCCCACCAGTGCAAGAACTGCCTGGTATCCCTGACAGGAATCATCTGGCCGCCTCCTGGGCACCTCTGGTGTAAGCAGATGGAATGCTGCTACTTAATCCATGGAAACCCTACATATTCCTGAACAAGTCCTTTGCTGCTCCTCCCTCTACTTTAAGAGCAGTGAATCCTCACAGCATTATGGAGACCTTTTGAAACTGGCCTTCCCAGTGGCCATTTTGGAGGGTCTACTCCTACTGGATTACTGAATAATTGCCCACTGAGTCACTGTTCTGAGTCAGGATTCCCCTCCATGCAGGATTAGATAATGGAGCAATTCTCCTCAGGAAGGTGCCTTGAGGCCACTGCATGTAGGGAGCTTGAGGCCATGAGTATTGTCTAAGAATTTGGTTCTTTTTAGATGGCGAGCCTCAAAGTTGGGGAGAAATTCATCTCTGGACTTACAGAAGAGGAACATTACGGAAGAAACTACACGAGATGTTAGTCAAGGGAAAAGAAAATATTTCCTACCCATTAAAGTAAAAATCAAGCACTGAATCTGACGCCAGATGTAGTGAAGTATAAGACAAGCCACAAGTGCTAGGCAGATTCCTAACTCCTGTGAGAAAACAAGAAGAAAGCTTCACTGATATTATCACAAATAATATTTTTCAACACCATTTAGATGGATTTTTCATTTTGGTTTGAAGCCCTATTACATGCTCTTATTATGGGATATTTCACTACTGTTTTCAGAAAACAGCTCCTCCTCACTCCACTTCCACTAACTTTGTAAGAATTTCCATAAACTTTCTAGAAAAAAAGTTCCCATAAAGTTTCTAGGAAACTTTCTAATCCATTTTTTAACCTTAAAACTACCTCAAAAAGTTTCCTCACACCAAACATTTATTTTTGTCATCTTTCATCTGTGAAAATAAATACATGGCACAAAAGCATGTTACTTTTAATTTTCCAAAAATCATTTTCTTTTATTACCTCATGAAATTGATGTTATGAGCAGATACAGTCAAGATAATAAGTAATTTTCTGATTTTTGAAAAAATGCTGTTTGTTGATCATAATCCCCTAATGACTCAGGAGCAGAGAACCAGAGAGTATTTCTCTGACAGCCCCTTGTCTGGGCGACACTCACACCCACATATCATTTAAGAACGCTCATTGGTATGCACTAACCATGAACATTCTTTCTTGTGAAGAAATTGTAGAAGATTTCTTCTATGGAATCTTTGAGCCATGCAAATATCTAACCCAGTGTTAGGAAGAAGATGAGGACTTCAGACTTTCATTACAAAAAGAGAAAAAAAAAAGGACTAAGTGACCCTTTAAAAAAATCCAATGGAGGAAAACCTGTGCTTTCCTGCTCTCAGGAACATGCTCAGGAAGCACTGGTTTAATCAAGCCAAGACTATTTTTGTCTAGCTGTAGCCAGCACACTCCCAGAATCCATGAACCAGAGGTTATTTTCCAGAGCAGACTTAAAACTCAATTCAAACGTGCTCCTTGGCGGTTGCTAGGAATGACACAAAAGATTAGTCTTTGGAAGCTCAAGGAGGACACAGAAAAGGCTGAGCAAGGGCAAGTGGCCTTTGCAAAGGAGAACCAGGGACACCAGCCAGTCACTGCAGACAAAGCAGCTTTCAACTGCATGCCTAAGGGCCAGGCTTGCTTGCTCCGCTCCCCTGGAAAGCCAGGTGTGAGGTCACCACGCACGGGCAAAGTGAAGTCAAGTTTTTTTCTTTTTTCTTTTATGTAAGGCTTAAAAACAAGCCAATATAAGGCTTAAACCACAAGCCAACATTGGGGGGTGAGTTGTTTCTGTTTCTCCCAAGGCCACCGTTTCTCTCTGCCCCTTTGGAAGCCCTTCCTTCTTGCTGCGGTTCCAGCAGGAACCTGGGTGACAAAGGGAAGCATTCAGACACAAGAGCATCAACACTAACCTGAGAAGTAGCTGCAGGTGAACTAGTTTCCTTACCACTCACTGCTGCCCTCTCACTGGCTGCGGCTTCTGCCACTTCTGCTTTCTGCACATTCGAATCCTCAGAACCAGGAGGACCTAAGTGCCCCAGACCTTCGCTCCCTGGGGTGGAAGGTGGGTTGGTGGTGGCTTTCCGAGTTTGGCCTTTATACCAACTAGGGTAAAGCAAGGGATCCGCAGTGTCCGTTGCTGCAGGGACTGGAGTTTCAGACTCTGTGGTCTGCGAAGAGCCAGTGGGCACAACCTCCCCCTTTATCAGGACAGATAAATTCAAAGGTAAAAAGAAAGAAGAAGAAGAAAAAAGCAGTTGATTTTAGTTCCCTTTGGTTTGAAACTGTGAGCTCTCTGTGCAGTGCCTCATGTAGTGCGTGTTTGATTCAGTCCACCCCCCGCAAGCGCTAAGGAAGGAATGCTGACAGTGTCCCCTGCCTTGGCATCTGTGTGTGCCCCTTCTTCTTTTCCAGGCTTGTCTGTCACTAGATGGTAGGCAGACAGCAGAAGCCTAAAATAAAGGTTGCTTATAAAATATCAGATATGGGAGAAAGGTCAAACTATTCACCAGAATTAATTTTTGACATTATGTGTGGGCCCCCAAAACCTCTTTTCTAAAACCAAAAATTGGTCTTATTGATCAAATCCAAATCTCATCTAGTTATCACATCTCTTTCAATTTCAGTGCAATTGGTATACCCAGAATTTCAAGATTCTAGGAACTATAAACAGTATTTTAGCCTGGTTTCCTATGGAGACAGAACATAGAATATAATTCCATCTTTGAGTCCCCCCGCTGAGGTTTGGTTTCTGTAGATAATTTCGATCCACCTTGAAAGCAGGTACAAAACCAAGGCTCCTTTTTGCTGGGTCTGCATGGCCCACAAACTCAACAGATTGGGACCTGTCTGCTGAAGGTGTCAGGGAGTCGGCACATAGATATGAAAACTGGTGACATCTTAGAAACATAAGGTCAGCCAACCAAGTACAGCATCTGAGATAAGCTAATTTCCTAAGAAATTTTAAAAATAATTCTGTCAACACATAATCTCATCAAATGACAAATACATAGAAAACTAGGCTTCATTTGTTTGCCCACTAAACGAAAGACTTAGTTGTATATCAAGGTAAGTAATAGGGACATAAACTAGCATGGCTTCTCTATTTACTTCCTTTTTATCTACAAAAAAATTTAAAGATCTGAAAGTAAAATCATTTTTATTTCTCACTCTGTATTATTTCTCACCCTACACCCTATATCTGTATTCAGAGCAGATCCAATCCTCATGATACCGGCTCTCTATGAACTAACATGTTGCACACATACACAATTTCCAGACAAAGATCATCTCAGATTTGAGGGTGTTATTGGTGGGAAAATCATGTTGAACTAAGTCTTGTCAACCAGTTATAACAACAACAAACCTATTGAATCACCTAGAGGACATTTCTCCCTGACACTGTGACTGCCCTGAAATCTTTTGTTTTCCACATACAAATGTTTGGCATATAGTCACCTTTTTCTTAAGGTAGAATAAATTGCTTAGGCTGTTCAGCAAGGAGGTACAGCTCAGTGTCCTGTAGGAAGGAACTCAGGAACAGTTACCTGTGTCCCCGGGGCATCGGCAGCAGGTGGCAGGGCTGCAGGTGGCTCTGGAGAGGAAACTGGAAGTGGCTCTGAGGGAGCCTGGAGCTCTGAGGCCAGCTGAGAGGGCTCCGAGGCTTTCTCTGGACTTTCATCTGCTCCTGATGACTCTGTTCGAAAACTGTCTACCTTTTCCACTTCCACTACCTCTTCTCCTTCTCTATCTCCTTCTCCTTCTCGTTCTCCTTCTCCTTCTCCCTCTCCCTCTCCTTCTTCTCCTTCTTCTTCCTCTTCTTCTTCATCTTCTGGTAAGGTAATGTATTTTTTAAATCATTATAATGACCACTGCAGCCATGAAAACAATTAATGGCCAGTACTTAAAACCCAGGTTAAGGTCAGAGCTAGAGAAATCCTCTCCATCAGACACTTGACAATCGCCCAAGTATGCTGTGCTGGGGCTTTGTGCTTCTAGTTAAATGTGGACAGGACAAATGTAAAGGAGGACCAAATCATCACCTTCCTCCTTGCTCCCTCCCCAGTACAAAGCGCAGTCCTCACCACCACTGTGACCCATCCATCCACCTCCCAGAGCCTGTTCACATTTATCATACTCTGTCACATCTGTAAGCTCCTGGAGGGCCGGGATTGTCACTTATTTATCTCTGTCAAATTAAATGGAAATGCAACTCTCCTCTCTATCTCAGAAAACATACAAACCCCATGTCTTGCTTTAATTTCTTACCTCCTTTGATCAGTGAATACCAACTTTTGCCACAATTAATGCCATGACTCTTTTCCTAACCCATGATCTTAATATTCCCTCAGGCAATATTAAGGACTGACAATATTAAGTAATTTTTAAACAAGATCCATCCTGAAGATTTGCTTCTAAAGTTACATCTGTGGACACTGATACAGCTTCATGGCATTATTAGTGATCTAGCTAAGGAGACTTGTCATCTAGATGGGATAGGATGAATCAAGACGAAGTTTTGGTCAGCTCCAAGGTTATTTTTCTCTTTTCAATTATTTCATCAGGATAAATTTCCAGGGGTGGGATTTCTGGCCCAAATGGTAGGGATGCATTTGTAACTCATGGAAGACATCTGGTCACAAAGACTCAGTTTTATTTCCAGGTTGTGAATTATTCTGTGACTCATTACTATTCTTGCCCTCTAAAGTTTGATTAAATGGATATGCTACAATATCTATCCAAATGTCAGAAATGTTTTATTGTTATCTCATCTTTAACCTTGCACCTAATGACACTACATCATGTGGCTAACACCTTGCGTAGGGTTGAAGCTGAGATATCATCATTACCATCAATGATTAAGTATTTGACTACTCAGAGTCAAATTATCATGCCAATAATGGCATTGTAATAGGCACTAAATAAACACTGTCAACAAACTATATGATTCTGGAATGACATAGAGCTTCACATTGGATTATAATCCTTGTAAAATTGTCGACATCCATTCTGGAAGTGATTCTGAATCCCCCTTTCCTCCCACTGAACCCTTCTGCAGCTTTCACACACCTGCAATTTTGGCCAAATGGTCACAAGAATAACAAACCTCTGTAAAAATCAATTTCACGTATTATTTTTTCTTCTCTATTGAGGTTGACTGTGAAGTGGTTCATGTTCTCATAACCATGGTCTATTTTCTCCATCTGAAATGCCTTTGATGCTTCAGAAATTCTGCAACAAAGACAAGTTGTTACTTTCTGTCACTGTTTAAAGTCTTACAGCCTCGAGTAAAAATGAAAAGTATGCATTTTTCCATAAAATGAAAATTACTTACTTTTGTAACAGAGTTTTGGCATTCTGTGAAAGCAAACAAAAGACAGGCTTACTTAAATTCTTTTCATCAAAGATGGTGTTGAGACTTAATTCTTTCCTTTGCTGACTCTGAAAATCTCATAGCTTAGTTTCTAAGTGCTATAGATAACTGCTGTTTTATACCACAACCCTCTTACGTTTAAGCAGTGTCATGGTCCCTTAAATATATGATTATGAAATTATTTAAACAGACAGAAAAATAAGCACATAATGGGCTTATATTTTGGTTGGTAAAATAGATCAAAATGAGACGTACATAAAATAACAAAAATGTGACGACAACTAATTCTCCACCTTCACGGTTAGATTCCTCTGGCGCCAACAGGAGACTTACCTGCAAAAACACTGCCATTTCTGGCTCATCCATGAACTGGATTCCCGACTCAACCAATTTTGATACATTCTCCAAATGATCAGAATACTTTTTGATCAGAGCACGGACGTGTTCCAGTTTCTCCTCTTGGGTTCGGGTAATGACTTGGGACATTTCATTCTTCCTCTCCTCCAGGATGCCATACAGGTAATCAAACTTCTCACAAAGTTCCTGTTTCTGTTTTCTGCAGCATTCCTGTGAGTTGAGTTAGCTAATGTTAGAAAACGTTTGAAAGAGTGTCTATTTGGAGAAATCACCTGGATGTTTTCAGAGACAAGAAAATTTACTTAGGATACTTTTTCTTTACCTTTAATCTGTCCCTTAGGTATAGATACCTACTATGTTGACGCTTTTAAAATCTCATTTTTATCCAATTTGATACTTAGACAATCCGAAATCAATCAAATTGGCTAAACGGATCAATGATTTTTTAATCTTATATTTTTTATAAATGGAGAATTTCATAGAAATTAGGACAGGTAAAACTGTCCTAATTTTACCATTGGTTATACAGCTTATAGGTTTATATTTTGCTTCAGAGTGAGCATGTATGTGTGCATATGTTAGTGTGTAAGGAAAAAATCATGGTACTTCCTGTACCGTTCAGTCTCTCTCTGTTCTACCTATACTGCTACTGTTTTAGTTTTAGTCCTCCCACGTGGATTCTGAAGCTTCCCAATGGCCTCTGCATAAGGGATCTCTCTCTTCAAGCCAACTCACACACTGCAGTCTAATTCATTTTCTTGGAGTACAGTGCTTTTTCTCTGTTATGACTCCCCATTGCCCAAAGAATAACATTAAACCTCATGACTGGCTTTCAAGCCCATCCATGACCTGGTTCCAGCATTCCTTCATAATAGTCTACTATTCTCCACCACATACCCTATGTCCAGCAAAAATGAACCACTCACTTTCTTTGCTTATGCTCTCCCCTCTATTTAGAATGTTCTTCCCCAATTCACAGTTGTAAACTCTAAGCAGTCTTTAAGGCATTTTCGAAATACCACTTCTTCCATAAAGCTTTCCTTTATGTCTATGACTAAATGTCATCTTTTAGCCTTCTGAAATCCCATGATAGTTACCATTTATGGCATATACCTGTATCCACCAGGTCCTCTATTTATCCAATACCAAGAGGGGAAATACTGGATCTGGTCTTTGATTCTTGGAGAAAAAGACCATATGGGAAGTCAGGCTGGTACATTTGCATTTGCATTGTGTGACTGAAGCATCTCCAGTACCATCCAGCTCCCTTTACTCTGAGTCCATGTTTAAATCATAATTAACTTTCCAGTTGGCCTGGTCATTAGTCTTTTGGTTTTTCAAGCTCCAGTAAGCTTGGTGTGTGTGTATGCCAATCTCCTTGGATCTGACCATCTCTGGGTCCAGGACCTTTACAGCTGAAAGCAGGTTTTGAGCCATGACGATCCAACCTAGCTCTTCTGCCTGGTGGGGGCATCTTGGGAATCCAGCCAATTTATCTCTGACATCTCTGACCTTTGTGTGACCTTTATTACATTTTTTTCATTTTAGGAAACATTGGTCTCTTTGATGTCATGTATCACTTTCTTCCTTTACCTGAGTTTCTTAAATATCTAAACTATTGTCTCTTTGAGGATAGAATCTGGGTCTGCCCAGGAAACATA
This sequence comes from Ceratotherium simum simum, assembly GCF_057802395.1. Classification (NCBI taxonomy): domain Eukaryota; kingdom Metazoa; phylum Chordata; class Mammalia; order Perissodactyla; family Rhinocerotidae; genus Ceratotherium; species Ceratotherium simum. Next base: position 20,082,375 of record NC_141930.1, read on the forward strand.
TCACCTTGGAAAATAGATGTTCAGTAAATACCTGTTGAATAGATTTTTAAAATTTATGTTTCATTTTCCCCCAATTTCTCTACTGTTCTCAGAGTAAGGAGGAAAAAAGGATGACCTAAACCAAATTGTTGATTACAAAAATACTCCACAAATTTGCAAGAAATACATCGCTCACTCCACTGCCTCCCTTGAAACACAGTCAGTTCTCACCACATTTTCTAACCAATTATAATGCATGAAGGAGATCCAACGGTTCAAACCATTTTAATAGTAAATGCTAGTTATTGCTGTCATCTGCTCATTCATTCATTCATTTAACAAACAGTTCTTAAGGATGTCATTTGTATCAAGCACTGTGCAAGACTTGGGGGACCCAACAATGAATTAAATATAGTTCCTGCTCTCAAAAAGCTCCAAGTTCACTGAATGATAAAGACTATGCGCCAACAATGTAACATAACCTAGTGGGCTGAATAATTGAAATATCTTAGAGATTTATACCAGGTTTTATAGAAGCATAAAGGTGGGGACTTAATCAATGCTTTGTGTGGGTGGGGAACATTCGAGGGGAGCAGGGGGTTTGGCTCAGGACAAGCTTCTTAGAGGAATGTGCTGGAGTTTGGCCATAAAGGATGAGTAGAAGCAGAGGAGGTGCTAAGACGGGATGAAAATGCGTGGAGTCTCGGCAGTTTCAAGCAGTAGGACAAGGGCCCACACAACATATCCAGACATGGAAATTGCAGGGCTTGCCAAATTTCCATCCATTTCTAGGCCTTTAGCTTGAGATCTGGACCTACTACAAGGCCCAGGGATTGAAGCCTGTTAGTATCTCCCAAGCAAACTTTCCTTCACTGTATTATTTGCTGTTCTAAGCTTACAGACAACCATGTGCCCACTGCATTCCTGAAATATGCCTTTGTGTGATCATACAACAGTTTCTAGCTTATTTTTCTAAAATGAATTGTGCACTTGAAATATTTACAATGAATATTATATTCAGACATGATACTGGTAGAATGTTTTTTGTTTAATAAAAGTTTTCTTCCATATAATTTAATATGTGTGAGAACATTCAAGTTCACAAAAGCCAGATTATTTGCAGTGAGACTGATGTGAAGTCATATGTCATGGCTAGTATATTCTTTCAGGTCAAATAAAAATTAGATCACTTATTTCAGCCATATACATTTTATTTAATGGTTTAAATGGAATAACTACTTTATTCTTATATTATTTTCGATTCCAAGTATTATTTTATTTCTATTTTGGTTTTTTGATGATTCATACTAAATTGAATTTTAATAAAATTTCTGTCATTTTAATAGCAACTATCATTTGCAGTTTGCAGGGTAGGAAATGCTACCCCTTGTATAGTATATGCTTAATTACTATTATTATATGCCTACATACTGTGTAAAGCACTTACAATATTACCTGGCACATAGTAGATACTATGTCAATGTTTATTAAATTTCGATCCAATTTTCCTTAATTTGAATTATTCAGTTGTGGAATTTTGAAGCTGCATGGACTATCAGCAGTCACCTGCTCCAAACCAATCATTTCATTCACATGGAAACTGAAACCCAGAGGAGTGAAGTTCTTTTTTCAAGCCTTCTGCCATTTATTGTTGGCGCCTGGCCTAGGGTCAAGATCTCTGAACTCCTGGGTCATTGCTACTCCCACCATGCCCAGCTGGGACGTACTTTATAAAAAGTTGAAAAAAAATTTACGCGAACTGCTTATGAACTGAATATATACCTTTTAACAAATCCACTATCCTGAAAGTAGGCTTTTAAAGGCAAGAAACCTCACATTATTTCAGAATTATACTCATTAGTTCATTCTTTCAACAAAATTCAGTTAAGTGCTTACTATATCCAGGTATGAGATCTAAAAACCTGCCATAATTTTCCAGTGCTCAGGAGAATGGCAGAAAATTATTATATTTTCTAATTTCTAACAAAAAAACTCATTTCTTTTTTTTTCTCTTGCTTAATGTGCTTTTAATATCATTCTATGCAAAATATGGTAAGAGTTAGACAAATCTCTTTCTGAAATAGGAAAAATGCCTGCTTCTTCCTTGGAATTATGAAATTGGTACTTACAAACTTTTAGAAATTAAGATGTTCAGGTTAACCTAATGTCAGATGCAAATGAGAAATACTCCATGAAATTGAAATTCTTCTATTTTTTTATGCTCTCTGAGGTAGAAGCAACACAGGAGAAACTAACATGGGCACCCCTCAATCTTTCTTGGCTACAAGACCTTCGAAGTGCTGTGAAAGTCAGTGTATCACTCCACCCTCTGAGGTAATTAGGGAACACGTATATGCTATGAAAGAAAAAAAATGCTCTCCAAGGCCACCTCGCTACACGGAGTGACTACTTTGAATGTCAGTAGCCACTGTGCCTTTGTAACTGTGGATCTGAAATGCTTTCAACAGTGTCTTTCTAGTCACCTAAAAAATGGAATGGGAAAAATGTGGACTTCTGCATTATCAAAATGTCTGCAGATGGCACACTTTAAAGGATGATTTTACCTGCAAAAGCATGATAGCAACCATCTTTATCTCTTCTCCACAAAAACTTCCTCACCTCAAAGATTTCTCGTTTTTAACATGTTTTTTTACTTATTTGAGTAAAAAAGGCATGTATCTTTAAGCCCAATTCCAGGCTGTATCCCTCTCCCCCCTCCCTCACTTCTCTGGATAGTAGTTGAATCAAGATATATACTTTTTGAACTTTCAAGTTTATTTTTTCAAATATTCTCTATTTTCTTCCTTTTGATTTCTGTGGTTCCTATGTCCCCTGTGGTGTGTGTGTGTGTGCGCATGTGAGGGTGTTCAGCAATTGAAGTAACTTCCATCATAGATGTGCTAGGTGTTGGCCTCTAAACACATTCGGATGCAAAGCCTCTGACTGCAACATGACTTTCCTCCTGGGTCTGCCAGGACAGCAGTTATTTATTGGCTTCTTAGAAGAACCAAATAAAAGTTGTCTGTAATACTTTAATGAAAATAAAATCCATCCCATCTCTAGGGAGAACCCAGTATGGATGCAATATACTAATCAGGGGTGATTTTATAAAGGGAAGACTGTTCTTCCCGTATTGAAATGGTAAAATGAGTACAAGTAGAATGTTTGTTTCTGACCAGTGCCATATCATATGGATGAAAAGAAAAAATCAAGTAGTCATTTGGTTGTTTCCTTAGACGTGAGTAGGTAACCTTTAATATTCATCTAAAAACCATTATTTAGCTGTTGCCATCATAGAAATGTTAAAATTGACGACTCAAATTTTTAGCCACCCTTATATTTTAGTGGCAGTAAGATATGCGATTGCAAAGAGAAGCTTTTCATGGAAAAAAACCGACACTAGATAATCTTATACTAAAGAGTAGATAGCCTGCCCAGCCAAGTAGCATCATCCCGTTGTTTTTAATCGCTCGATCTTCAGTGGCTAGCCTTTTTCCCAGGCGCTTATTACTCTCTGAAATAATCTTGTTATTCATTTGTTTTATTGCCTAACTCCTTTACTAGAATAAAACCTTCCTGAGAGCAGGGACCTTTTCTGTTTAGCTCATCACTATTTCCCAGCATCACGTGTGCAGAATATGGCATATAATGTACACATGAGAAATATGGTTTGAATGACTGAATGAGTGAAATATGATTTGTATCTAGGAATATTCAGCCCTCACTCAAAAGTTTCTATTTCGTTCTGTTCCAAAGAAATAGGTATTTAAGTGGATACTCCAAGCCTCTGCTACATTCAACACTCAAAAGAAAATAGCAAAAAATTGCTATGCAACCTTAGGGAAGCCATTTAACCTCAGTACAGCTTTTTTATCTGTACAGTAAGGGATGCGACTGAATGATCCCTAAGGTCCCTTCTGACTCTACAGTTCCAAGACTCTACAACTTCAGGTAAATGTGGAGATATTAGAGTCTTCAGGCTATAAAATGCCTCTTTCTGTTCCTGGCCAGTTTCAGAGTGGTCACTCCAGCACTAAGACATAAATTACATGTCCTAGCCCTACAATATCAGCCTCAGCTTGGGAATGTGCCATGGCCACAACAGGAAAACCTAAGACACTTGTGACCACTGCTCTTACCATGTAAGGAGTATGGCTCTGTGACCAAAATAGAGATGAAGATAAGCTCTTAGCCCCACCACTTGTCACTGAGCAACTGTGGCTCTACTCAGCCCATTCATATCTCCACCACATTCCTCCAATATTCGAGACACACTTGTTTGGAGCTGCAGTTCTGGGTCTGGAAGTGTCCCCTCAGCTTCATTTGAAATACAGTGCTTCAAAATCCCCTTTGTTAAGCCAAAGAGGGTTTCCTTCCCCTTCCCCACCCACCCCCCGCAAAAAAAAAAAAAAGAAAAAAAAGAAGACAGTAGATTAATAATACTAAAGAAAGGACTATATTAAGGTAGGAAGATTCTCCCCAAGAAATCAAGTCTGACCTTTCACTTGTAAAGCCCCAATTACAAGCACTTGGGAGAATCCCATGAGTGAGACTAGGATGAGAACCCAAGTCTCTGCTGGGCTGCACTAGAAAAGGGAAAGACAAATTAGAAAAATGCCATCCCTCCAGGTACACAGGCTGGAGTTCAGCCCCTCTCCTACCAGCCTGGAGCCTTCCGGTAGTGCTCAGCGGGACAACTCTGCTCAGTGGCCATGGATCTCAGGACTCCCAAACTCACGCTCTTTTCTACCATTCATATTACCGCCCACTTCATGTTAGAAGAATAAGTATGTTATAATTTATGGGATTTCTAATGCTTACTCCTGGTGTTCTTGGCATTAGGGATTTTCTGGGCTAGTCCAGATCATTTAGAAGCTCCTTGAGTGAACCCTCTGAAGGCTGAGGGCCAGGTGAGCCCACCCTGACTTGAGCCTCACAGTTTAGTGAAAGCCACGAGACCAGGGCAAGCCAAGCAGCTGTTTAATTCACTGCGGTCTGCTGTGGATAGTCAGCCTGTTTCCCGGAAGAGGCTCAGCCTCCCTGCTTGCCAATATTTGGAGTTACCACAAAGCCTCTTAGATAAAGAATAGAGCTAATAGCTACTTGCATTCATTTTCAATTTTTTCCACCGCAGGGAGTTGCTTAGCGTTGCCATCGTAATTGACCAAGACCCTGATAGTCTTATTCTGATGCTATTTAACGATGCTCCAGATGCTCCAATGGTTCAAATGATCATTAGCATCATTAGAATGAGTGTGATCTTTTTTTTTTTAAATAATTTTATGTATTTATTTTTCCCCCAAAGCCCCAGTAGATAGTTGTATGTCATAGCTGCACATCCTTCTAGTTGCTGTATGTGGGACGCGGCCTCAGCATGGCCGGACAAGTGGTGCATCGGTGCGCGCCCGGGATCTGAACCCGGGCCGCCAGCAGCGGAGCGCACACACTTAACCGCTAAGCCACGGGGCCGGCCCAGAATGAGTGTGATCTTTTCAAGCTGACTGTGAGGATGATATGAGGTGACACTTATAGAGCCCCTGGTAGGTGCCTCTCAACCCAACTTAGTTACCATAACAATACTGTGAAAAAGCTTTTATTAACCCCACTGTACCATTGAGGAAGTTGAACAACAGAGAGCTTAAAGAACTTGCCCAAGTTCATATAGGTAAGTGGCAGAGCTAAAATTCAAACTCTGAAATCTGTTCTTTTAAGCATATGTTATATTGCCTTAAAAATTCTGGCATGTTTATTAAAATGATTCTTATTATATTTATACTTCATATTTGTAACTGCATGGACAATGTCTCAAAGCTGTTTGGGTAAAATTACTATTCTGGAAATACAATGGATTTGTTTTCATTGTAAAATCATTGGAGGATTTTATTAAAGTTGTCATTTTTGAGATATTGGAAATGCTCAAGATCAAATATTTATTATTCACCTTGTAGCGTTTCCCCTAGACAGACATCCATACAAAACAGGATTATTTCTAGGCCTGCCCGCCTGCTGCCTCGGGAGGGCCAGTATTAATAGCCTGCTCTCTTGGGTATCCAGTGACATAGGATAAGTGCCATTTATAAAGACTACAAGAGGGAGGTTACGTTTTCTAGGGATGAGGAATGAAAGTCAAGCACATTCTTCTGGAAGCAGAGAGCTCCTGGGGCAGTGTACCTCTCTACTCTCAGCAGCAGCCCCTCTACTCAGTTCCAGCTCATCTCAGAATATCTCCAGGCCTAGAAAGACCATGCCGGGCTCATCTAGAATAGCCCAGAGGCCCTCCAGCAACTTGCAATCCAGAGCTCTGGGGACTGAGCCACATTCACCCAGGAGGGCTCAAAAGACCCAAGGCTCCTTCACCTACCATCAGCCAACAGCAACGAGGGAAAACGCCACTCCCCTTTGACACAGTCCAGACTGCCCTTTTGTGACTGTAGTCCTCACAGCCACTCTCATCATCACTGCAAACACATATCAACTGCACACGTTATTTTTAAAGGATAACAAGGAGCCCGCAGTGTCACTGATCTAAGCTCAGCAGCTCTCCAGAGCTGGTCCCGGGCCAGGTGTCTGCCCAGCCAGCCCTGCAAGACATTACATGATTAGGGACAGAATTAGACATGTGCAAAGAACGGGCACTACTACCAGACGGCAGGTGTCAGGGGCCCGAGTGGGAAAAGGTGAGGTAACTAGGAAGGATAGTGCCCACTCTAGCGGCTACTCCATTTCTCATCCCTAAGGGGTTCTTCACCAATCAGAAGAGAGGATTCTTTAACAACAGCTCCCCACCCCCTGGCTGGGAACCACCAACAGCTTCTCAGAAAATGTTTCCAGGCAGGTGGTGAGCAAAGCCAGAAAGGAAAACCACAACCCCAGGCGGCACAGGAGACGCAAGAGCTCTGTGACCCTGACCCTGGTACAGAATTCACCTGCTTGGCAAGGTAGGACCATTTCACTCCAAGCCCAGGACCCAGTGTGCTTCACTATGTGCTGCCTCGCAGGCTGGAGCCAAGTGAGCCTCTGGAGTTTTGCCCACTGATATGGGCCTGGCTCTATGGGAGACCATCTTAGTGACGACAGGCACATGGTGTGGCCATTGGTGGCAGTGTCTCTGTCCTCAGGACCTCTTCAAATGGAGCATATCTGCACTGAGTAGGAATCATAAAATCAGCGACCTCCCCAGGGCTCTGAGCCAATCCCTACATTTCCAGATGAGCCACCTAAACTGATATGAAAGAACTGTGCTTATATAAGCCATATTCATTCATTCTTTATTTATTTTACTGGTTATTAAAAATGTCAGGCTCAGGGCCGGCCCTGTGGCCTAGTGGTTAAGTTCGGCACACTTCGCTCTAGTGGCCCAGGTTCAGTTCCTGGGTACAGACCTACACCACTCATCAGTGGCCATGCTGTGGCGGCATCCCACATACAAAATAGAGGAAGACTGGCACAGATGTTAGCTCAGGGCGAATCTTCCTCAGCAAAAAAAAAAAAAAATCAGGCTCGCTTTAGAAAAATGTGAATTATAGGAATATATAAGGAAGGCCTTGAAAATCACCTGCAGTCCCACTCTTCACTGCTTGTAATCTTTTGGTTTTGGGCATTTTTCCCCCTAGGAATGTATATGGGAGTAATTTATGAATATATACTTTCTATACTGTTTATATACTGCTTTTTCATTTTATTTCCTGAAGGTAAAAATCCCAGAAGTGAAATAAACCAGTAAAAGGTACGGACACTTTTAAAGCTCCTGCAGATTTGCAGTCTCATCTTGAAGCCTTGCAGGGGATAATTACACGCAGTCCTCTAGTAACCTATGAAAATGCTTGTAAACAAGTGTGTCATGTTTGACGAATGTTTGTATCAGGAATAATAGGGGTAATAATCCTGACCTTCATTGCTTAAGTTCTTCCTGATATCTGCACTAAATCCCTTCTGCTGACAACCTCAAACCTGTTCCTTCTTGTCTTGTTCTCAGTGAAAGAAAAAACAGCTGCTGCCTGTTGCTCCCCGACCTCCTCTATGAAGAAGACCGGTTGTCAAATTTCTCCGCGCCCTCCCAGTGTCCTCGGATGCTGACTAAATGGAGCCCCAGCGGTCTATATTTGCTCGAGGCCAAATGAGACCCACAGGACTTTCCTTCTGCTTGTGCTCTCCAGCCTCAATGTCCCCAACAGCAAGCCTGTTCCCCCAACAGAGGTCTCTGATGAGGGCCTGACCAGAGACGAGTATAGAGATTACTTCACTCGCCCACAAGCAGCACACTCCTATTAATACACGCCAGCCTCAGCGCGTCCTGCACTGGAGTGCTGATTCACGGCTTAATGATGAAGCTGTATTTGGCCTTTACAGTAAATAAATAAAAATAAAAAAGTTTATATTGTCCATTTTGGAATCTCTTTGGGATCTTCACCAAAAGAAAGCTTTCCTTCTATAAATAGATCCCAGATTTATCATGGATCTTTTCAGGAATGTGAGTATGGATAAGAGGGAGATGGATGTCAGTGATGTGTAAATCTAAACTGGGATGATTATGGTCAACGTCTTGAAGTCATCGTCTAGGAACCGGCCTTTGACTTTTGATAGAATTTGCCTTTCTAATGGTAAAATCATAATATTAGGGCATTTATCGGGTACTTCCCAATGCCAGGCACTGTGCTGAGCATTTTGCTGATGCTTATTTAATTCCTCACAGTAACTCTGTAAGTGGGTACTATGATTGTCCCATTTTACAGAGATTGAATGCACTTGTGAATGGATCTTAAAAACATAATGCTTAATTTAAAAAAAGAAGCAGAATGAGAAATACCACACAATACCATTTGTAAAAAAAGAATGCATATAAAACAATACACATTTTATAAGAATATGGGTAAACAGAACATGAAACATGTTAGAGTGGCTATTCACAGAGAAGAGAACAGGAGTAGGAAATGAGGATAAAAGGAAATAAATAGATAACAAGAGGGGCCACAGCAATGAGGACAATACGCCATGAACTGAGCAGGACAGTGCTTCAACACTCTGCACCTGAGGTCCCAGTGAAAAAACAACTCCAAAGCTTAGAGCAGTTTACAGAGCCAGGGACCTGGACTCAAACAGAGGTCTCACACCTGTCCCCTATGCAGCATGGCTTAACTAGCCTGTGAATCTTCAATTTTTAAAAAGATATCTGCTGCATAGCTAAATCTCTTTAGGCTTCAGCACTTACACAGTTTATATTTAATGTTGAGAAAAAGTGGATTCACAATATTTCTTACATGCCATACCTAAGTGTGAGCTAACCAGCCAGTCATTCATCCATTTGTCTATCAAGTTTTTATTGAGTGATTATTGTATCCCAGGCACTGGGTCAGGCAGAGGGCAAATGGAGATGAAGGAGCCAGAACTCCGGCCTCAATGAGCTCCCAGCTACTGAACCGTTCTCTCCCTGAGAACAGTCCCTACTGAACAGTCTTTCTCCTCCTGCTGGCCGCTTTGCAGCCCCACTGTCAGAACACAGATACGCTGCTCAAATTTGCACATAACTTTCCAAAGCACTAACTAGCATTTCTTATGACCATTTGGATTTCCACAAAGAAACTGAGCTACGATGGTGGACAACACTCATTTTCATTACTGGGTATTGATTTTTCTGGTAGCTAATCTTTCAAAACGTGTTGACCAAGACAGAACAACACATGTAAAAACCACTCTAGTAAAAGTGGTAAAATCTGCCTTGTTGACTCATGTGGTAACTTCTCTTCCTGTGACAGGAGGTGAATATTTTAGAGACATATCAGGAAGGAGGTCCTTGTATAAGGAAAGAATGGGTGTTTCTGGTGTGGTGTTGAGGAAGACAGAGAACCCTAGGATTTTGGGCTCGGTTTACACTCCCTTGGAGTCACTCAACTTACCTCGATAGTTTTACAGGTGTCCTCCAACTGGCTGATCACTCCCTGGACTCGGTCATTGCTTCCCACAAGGACAGCAATGCCATCACTGAGCTCGGACTAATGAAGAGAAAAGACGGATGCAAGATCTTAGGGGTTTTCTAGTCAGCACTGATTGTGGATTAATCGAAATAGTGTCCTCATGGGCTCTTAACCTAGGGTCCATGGAACCCCTAAGGAGTAACAGTGAGCCTGTGAACCTCCTGATCTTGTCAATAAAATTTTGTATGGATGTGTATATAAATGCATTTGTCTGGGAAGAGGTTTCATAGTTTTCATCAAATTTTTAATGGAACTGTGGCCTTGCTAAAAATATTAAGAATGCTGAATTATAGGCCACAGATAGAGAATAGCATATTCAAGCTAAAGAATTCTAAATATTGTTTATAAACGGAATGGAGTTCAATATGCAATATCAGGGACTCAAAACGAATTATTTGCCTAGTGCAGCTCAGGATCAGTTTTACTAGGGAAATATTTATAATAAATATTCATTTATTCACTTAATCAACATATGCTTATTATGCACTTTCTATGTCCTAGGTGCACGCAAATATTCACATACTACACTAAGTCATTACAAACTTGAAACTGCAACATTCGACTGGTTCTAGGGGAAAAATTTCAACTTGAAATTCTTCTCACTCTTTTGACTCGAAGAGATTCCATTGTTTATACTTAACCCCTTCCCAAGGTCAGCCTATGGAGCACCAGGGGGCACTAATGGGGACTCAGGAGACCTACATGCGTGGTCCAACTCTGCCTTTAACTTCTCTATGATGGTGGGCAAAACATGTAATCAATTGGACCCTAATTTTCTCACATATAAAGTGAGGAGGTTGGACCAGAATAGTGATTGTAAAACATTTTAAAGCTGCAGAAGCCTTTCTTCAAGTGGAGGCTGATATGGACTCCTAATAGATAAAAGTGAAGCTGCTTTGGCCAAACAGGAGCGAGGTGCAAGTCCTGCCAATCTGTCCTCTGTCCATCCCACGTGAGTCCCCAGGGCTCCGAGGGAAATAGTGTGAAACTGGTGCTATTCAATTCTAACAGGCTATGACTTGGGGGACGGGGGGAAGGAAAAGGGGGAATAAATCATAAGTGGATGGTAAAATGAATAAATGTTATAGATATCTTGCTAAATCCTGCTTCTTTACCAGTTAGTACTCACTGGTTGTAACTGGAGTTGCCCAAAAGTTTGGCTTCCAAATTTAATTCTGGCTCTGATCCTCACAGTAAAACACTGACCAGATGTGGAATCTATGATTCTAACAGAAAGAAGCTGAGATGCGCAGCTGCTCACATTCTAGGTGCCTAGAGTGGCCGCGTCCCTTTGAGCACACAACTCCAGGTTTACCTGCATCAAATGGATAAGTTCCTACTTCTCCACAGGTGAAACCAGGTTGGCAAGTTAGTGATAAACTGGGTGGTATGCTGTATTTGGTCAGAATGAGGCGGATGAGGCTGAGGCCCTGGAGTCGGGGCATGCGCCACACTCGAAGGAGGACTTGCAGCAACTGACCTAGGCTGAAAGGCTAGGAGGCCAGTTTAACCTAGCCTTGAGGGCCAGCACAAGGAAATATTTTAAAGTTGTTCTTTAATGAAATGCCATTCATTGTACTCTCACCCACTAGGAGTGGGGGAGAAAAGGCCTTGGGGGGCAGGGGTCAAAAGGAACTTTTCATCGGTGAACGAAGAAAAATATTCTGTGATTGGAGTAAAAAGTTATCCTTTTCTTATCTGTAGTCTGAACTTCAAATAATGTTTGAGCAGCTTGAGCTCGGACTGGGTCCCATAACATTGCTTGTCTTCAGCAACCTCCAAAGGGCACAAAAACAGCCACTCTTCCCCTCCACCCCTCTTCCTGACCCTCCGCATCCCTTCCCTCTCTTGCCCTCCCCACTATCCTCCAGAGAATCAAGCGTATGGCCACGTTTACGCAGCGTCCCTTCCCACTCCACCCTCCACGCCTGCCTAGCCTCAGGGCCCCAGTGACCCTGCATGGCTGGGGCCTTCCTCCTTCGGAGGCTGGGAGTCCATCACACAAGCACTTGGAAAGGGCTGTGGAGGAGGGGCTTGAGGAGCTCTGTTACCTTCTGCCTCTGGAACACATGAGTAAGGGGAGCCACCTGGCAATCCTTGTGTGCCCCAAAGACCTTGCACAGAGAGCAGGTGGGCACTTCACAGTTCAGACAGTAGATGTTGATGCGCTCCTCTTCGTGTTCCTCACACATGGGCTGGTCCGACTTCTTTTCTGGTCTGGGAGGAGATAGGCAGATGGATATGTCAGCTCCCATTGGGACAGAGGGGAGAGGAGTGATCAGCATTGCAAACCTGGACTAGTCCCTGCACCCCCATCAACCCCGTATCAGAAGACTCCCAGGGTGCTCAGAGCCCTCCACAACTGGTCTAGCAGTAGTGTGCTGACAAATTAACATCCAGCCTGGAGGTGGGGACATGGAGACTTTGATCTGTAGCATTTGCCAATTTCCATGGTCTGAGTGTTCCCACCATGGCTGATGTCATGGTTTAAAAACCAACTAGTGCAATTCCTGAAAGTTGAACACTGGGCTCTTCCATTAGGAGTGTGCTTTAGCACTGTTTCCACACGCTCACAAGTCTCTCAAGAGACACTTTCCAATTATGGGTGGAGAAGGGGAGGCTGCGGATAAACTAAATCTCAAGTTTGTACCAGCCGGGTAGGGGTGCTAGATCCCACCCCTCCAGCCTCTGGCCCCAGCAAACCCCTTTCCTACCAAAAGGAGTAAGAATGGGAGTGGGCTGAGGAGACCAAATCTCTAATTATTAACCCAGGCGCTGGCTGGAAGTAGCTGTGTGTGATAGGGGAAATGTCAGCATGTGCTTTATTAATTTGTTTGGGTCTCATCCTGCCATTAGCACAGAAAATGTAAATAACTTCCTGAGGACTTGGCAGTGGTTGAGAGTGGGTAGTATGTGCTTGGTGAATGTGAACAATTATACTGAATACGCAATAAGAAAACTGCTGAATGCTGGTCTGGGACATGGTGGTAAGTTGGAAGTGGGAATCTCACTTCCAAGTTTCAGTTTTCCCAACAGGTCAGCACTAACCAAAACTTTTCAGAGTTGCCCAGGTAATCGTGGGCCATTGAGTTTGTATGTGCTAGTGAGACGATAACCAAGCAATGAAGAATTGACAGCCGGAGAGATGGAGTGACAAGTCTTCGCTGCTTAAGGATAACCTGCTAGCTGTGTAATCACCTGCAGTAGCCCAGGCTCATAACACAGAGTAGGGCCCTGTATATTCCCCTAACCTGCAGCGTGGCTTAGGTGTTACGATCAAGATCAAAATTACGGCAAATTGTGGTGCTTTAGGTTCCCTCTGGAGAGCATGGTGAGAGATGTGGGATTTTTATATAATCTATCTAAAGACTGAGGCTGTTAATAGTTTTCAGAAGTGTTTGAAAAATTTAAATACAAATCCAAAACCTTTCTCATATTCCCAAACACATGGTTACTTAGAAGCATCTCAGATTTGGGACTGGATTTTTTTTAGTTGTTATCAAGACCCACTTTTTAAAAACTACAGGTTTTTATGGGCCATGAAATCAGTTTAGGAGGTCATGACTAGCATTGTTAAAATCAAAATAGAATAGCAAATACTCTGAACTACACAAAGTAAGGATAAGTATTGATACGTGAAACTTTTGTTTCGAGTGTACATAGATATGTATGTGTGTACATGTGTCTATACACGTATCTATGTACACTTGAAACAAAAGTATATATTTCATATATATCTACATATCTACATCCATCCATATATGTAATAGTCACTGGATCACAATATAATACTTCTGACTGTGAGCTGTGAATAAAAGTGTTTGAAAACCATTGATATTGATGTGTGGTATCATGTAGCTACAGCCCCAGAACTTAGAGAAAGGCAGAGAACACGCCAATTTGCGTCTATAAGTCACTAGGTGGAAGTAAGTGCTTGAGATTGGGCTAGCGGTTGGGAGAAGCCCTGGGTCTGGTAAGAAACTTGTATGGACTTCCAGCTTCAAGATTTCAGAAGCTGATTTTTGTAAAAGGAATTTTTACCTGGTCTTGTAGCAGATATGTTTTACATGAAGTCTATGACCTCCCGACTTGATTTCTGCCTTATGCTTGGAAGCTAATTGAGGAAAGTAAACTCCACAACTGAAAAAATTATCCCCCCTCCCAGGTCTGTCTGTTTCCTCCACTAGAATGTGGGCTTCACGAGGGCAGGGGCATGGTCTGTCTTCTTTTTTGCTGGATGTCCAGTGCCCAGAACAATGCCTTGAGCAGAGTGGGTTCTCAGTAAATATTTGTTGTCTGAATGAGTAAGAAATGAAAGAGAATTTGCCAAATTAATGGACAGTATTCCCTGTGCTCTACCATAAAACCACTCACCTGGAGAAGGCATGTGAAACATGAAGAAAGTCCTGGGTCACTTGACATGCATGAACGGCAAAGGAAGAGACCAGACAACATCCTATAGACTCTATTTATAAATGGCAAAGCCCTCCAAGGCTTATCTAGAAACTAGGAGTGGTGATTTGGTCTTTGCTTGGTCAAAGGCTTCTCCACCTCTAGAACCTTCCCTCCCATGTATCTCTACTTCATAATAAATGTCAAGCAAGTGTCTGGAGCACATTTACTGGAAAATGCCACAGGCGATGCTACTGTGGCTCATCTCCCCTAGGCATTACCTGAGGGCAGCCTGCTTCCCATGTGCTGTTCTGATGTCAACAGCTCTGACGAGAACCCAGGTATACGCAGTATATGCAACACTGAAAATGTGGAAATAGCCATAAGGCTCTATGTTTAGTTTTTGATTGTGATTATTTATTTTTTCATAATACAATACAGACTAAGAACTACTTCTCATATTCCTTATTAGGTTTTTCTTGTTTAGGTGGCAACACAGGCCCAGAGGCAATCCCCACCTATAAAAATGTGTATAATGAGAGGAGTGACATTAGCAACATGGCGGAGTGAGCTGTTCCCTGTGTCTCTCCCCCTTTGAACTACAACTAAAAGGACATTCATCGATCAGCAGAGGATACCCACACAGCACATCAGGATGTCTGAGAAACCCGAGCAGCTATATATCTGAAGGTGGATGGACTACCCCCACCTCGAGGAGGTGGTAGAGATAGGTGAGCACACTCTGGACCCCAGGCAGCCCAGCACACGTGTGCGACTACCTTCCTGGCTGGAGAGATCATAGCACCGCTGTGGCCCCAAGGGTGGGAGCGTACCTCAGTGCAACTGTGGAAACAGGTGACAGCAGCCCTAAGCCCACCATGTGATCACTTTCCCGTCTAGTGGGGGAGCCCTCAGGGCCACACAGCCCACAGAGAGTGGCATAGACTTGGACCCAGTGGAGAAGCCCCGCCCGCCAAGCACAAAGGCCAGTGCTGCTTAGGAGCAGAGGGCAGCTGAGCTGCTGCTCAGGCAAACAAGCTCCCAGCTGCCATGAACACCCATCGTACTGCTGCGGCCCCAAAGGGGGGAAGTGTGTCTCAGTGGGACTGTGAGAGTGGGCGGCAGTGGCCCTGAGCCCCTTTGTGATCACTCTTTCATCTAGTGGGAGAAACCGCAATCCCACTCAGCCCCAGGAAGTGGCTGGCTCGGTCCCAGACGGGAGCTCCCACCCAGCAAGCACAACAGCTAGTGTGACCTAGGAGCAGAAGGCGGCTGAGATCCCAGTCCAGGTGAACAAGCTCCCGGCTGCTGTAAACACCCATAGTACTGCTGTGGCCCCAAAGTGGGGAAGCGTGTCTCTGCAGGACTGTGAGAGCAGGTGGCAGTAGCCTTGAGCTCCCATGTGACCACACTCTCATCTGGTGGGAGAATCCACAATCCCACCCGGTCCCAGGGAGTGGCTTTTTCTCAGTCCCGGAAGGGAAGTCCCGCCCACCAAGTACAATGGCTGGTGTGACCTAGGAGCAGAGGGCTGCTGAGATCCCAGTCCAGGCAAACAAGCTCCAGGCTGCTGTGAACACCCATAGTACTGCTGTGGCCCAGAAGCAGGGAGCGCAACCCCCAGGGTCTGTGGGAGCAGGTGGAAGTGGCCCTGAGCCCCCCACATGACTACTTTCCCATTTGGTGGGAGACCCCACAGGGCCACTGCGATCCCAAGGAGTGACCCAGGCTTGGACAGGCACATCTGACAGGGATCACAGCAGTGGGCTCGGATTACACAGCTCCTGCCCCCCTCCAGTGGCAGCAGGCGGAACCCACATCCAGAAACTATCACTATGCACCGGCACAAATACACTCCATCAAATGGTATAAAGAAATTTATTAATACTCCAGACCAGAAGGAAAAAGACAAACACCCAGAAACCAATTCTGAAGGCACGGAAATCTATGGTCTAAATGACAAAGAATACAAGATAGCCATCATAAGAAAACTTAATGAGCTACAAGAGAATTCTGAAAGACAGTTCAATGAGATCAGGAACCAAATTACTGAACAGAGGGAATTCTTCACAAAAGAGATCAAAACTATAAAGAAAAACCAAACAGAATTGTTAGAGATGAAAAACACAATGGATGAGATAAAGAAAAGTCTGGAGTCCTTAAACAATAGGGCTGATAATATGGAGGACAGAATTAGCAATCTGGAGGATAGGAACACAGAAATGCTTCAGATGGAGGAGGGAAGAGAACTTAGACTAAAAAGAAATGAAGAAATTCTCCGAGAAATATCTGACTCAATTAGGAAATGCAGCATAAGGATTATAGGTAGTCCAGAGGGAGAAGAAAGGGAAAAAGGAGCAGAGAGCTTGTTCAAAGAAATAATAATTGAGAACTTCCCAAACGTGGAGACGGAGCTAGAATTACATGTAAAAGAAGCCAACAGGACTCCTAATTACATCAATGTAAAAAGACCTTCTCCAAGGCATGTATTAGTAAAGCTGGCAAAAGTCAACGATAAAGAAAAAATATTAAGGGCAGCAAAGCAGAAGAGAATAACCTATAATGGAAGCCCCATCAGGCTTTCAGCAGATTTTTCAGCAGAAACCTTACAAGCTAGGAGAGAGTGGAATGATATATTCAAAATTTTGAAAGACAAAAACTTTCAGCCAAGAATACTATATCCAGTGAAAATATCCTTCAGATATGATGGAGAAATAAAAACTTTCCCAGATAAACAAAAGCTGAGGGAGTTCATTGCCACAAGACCCACCCCCCCACACAAGATTTGATCAAGACAGCCCTCATACCTGAAAAAAAAGAAAGGGTTTACAAAGCCTTGAGCAAGCAGATAAATAGGCAGACAAAATCAGAAATTGCAACTCTCTATCAGAACAGATTAGCAAACATTTAATTATAACTCTAAAGATAAAGGAAAATAAAACATCAAAAATAAATATTATCACTTTATTTTAACCACA
Organism: Ceratotherium simum simum; assembly: GCF_057802395.1. NCBI lineage: Eukaryota > Metazoa > Chordata > Mammalia > Perissodactyla > Rhinocerotidae > Ceratotherium > Ceratotherium simum. The sequence continues at coordinate 20,099,695 of NC_141930.1, forward strand.
AATTCACAACACATAACAGAATAAGTTGTGACAACAACAGCCTAGAAGGGGAAGAGGAAAGGGATGAAACCTGCTTAGACTAAGGGAACAAGAGGCTATCAGGGAAGGGACTATCTCATCTATGAGATCTTTTATACAAACCACAAAGTAACCACTAAACAAAAAATCAGAACAAAAAGACAGAAATGATAAATAAAGAGAAAACTGAGAAAACCATCATAGAGAGCCACCAAACTGAATTAGCAGTCCAAAATACATGGGACAAGAAACAAGGTAAATATATAGCAACTGAAAAACAAGAGATAAAATGGCAGCATTAAGCCCTCATATATCAATAATCACTCTAAATGTAAATGGATTGAATTTCCCAGTCAAAAGACACAGAGTGGCTGGATGGATTAAAGAACAAGACCCAACAATTTGCTGCCTCCAGGAAACACATCTCAGCTCTAAAGACAAACACAGGCTCAGAGTGAAGGGATGGAAGATGATACTCCAAGCTAATGGCAAACAAAAGAAAGCAGGTGTTGCCATACTTATATCTGACAAAGTAGACTTCAAGATAAAAAAAGGTAATGAGAGACAAAGAGGGGCAATATATAATGATAAAAGGGACACTCTACCAAGAAGATATAACACTTATAAATATATATGCACCCAACACAGGAGCACCAAAGTACATAAAGCAATTATTAACAAACCTAAAAGGAGATATCAACAACAACACAATAATCTAGGGGACCTTAACACCCCGCTTACATCAACGGATAGATCATCCAGACAGAAAGTCAATAAGGAAATAGTGGACTTAAATGAAAAATTAGACCAGGTGGACTTAATAGATATACATAGAGCACTCCATCCAAAAAGAACAGATTACACATACTTGTCAAGAGCGCATGGAACATTCTCAAGGATAGACCATATGTTGGGAAACAAGGCAAACCTCTATAAATTTAAGAAGATTGAAATCATAACAAGCATCTTTTCCGACCACAATGCTATGAAACTAGAAACCAACTATAAGAAAAAAGCTGGGAAAGTGACAAAGATGTGGAGACTAAACAACATGCTACTGAACAACCAATGGATCATTGAAAAAATTAAAGGAGAAATCAAAGAATATCTGGTGACAATTGAAAATGAAAATACACCATACCAACTCATATGGGAGGCAGCAAAAGCAGTCCTGAGAGGGAAATTCATAGCAATACAGGCCCACCTTAACAAACAAGAAAAATCCCATAAAGCAATCTTAAACTACACCTAATAGAATTAGAAAAGGAAGAACAAAGGCCAAAGTCAGCAGAAGGAGGGAAATAACAAAAATTAGAGCAGAAATAAATGAAATTGAAACCAAAAAAACAGTAGAAAGGATCAATGAAACAAAAATCTGGTTCTTTGAGAAGATAAACAAAACTGACAAACTCTTAGCCAGACTCACCAAGAAAAAAAGAGAGAAGGCTCAAATAAATAAAATTAGAAATGAAAGAGGAGAAATCACAATGGATACCACAGAAATACAAAGGATTATAAGAGAATAATATGAAAAACTATATTTCAACAAATTTGACAATCTAAAAGAAATGAATAAATTCTTAGACTCATACAACCTCCCAAAACTGAATCAAGAAGAAACAGAGAACCTGAATAGACCAATCACAAGTAAAGAGATTGAAACAATAATCAAAAACCTCCCAAAAAATAAAAGTCCAGGACCAGATGGCTTCTCTGGAGAATTTTACCAAACATTCAAAGAAGATTTAATACCTATCCTTCTTAAACTATTCCAAAAAATAAAGGAAGATGGAACACTTCCTAACACATTCTATGAGGCCAACATCACCCTGATACCAAAGCCAGACAAAGACAATGCAAAGAAGGAAAATTACAGGCCAATATCGCTGATGAACATAGATGCAAAAATCCTCAACAAAATATTGGCAAACTGAATACAGCAATACATTAGAAAGATCATACATCACGATCAAGTGGGATTTATACCAGGGACACAGGGATGGTTCAACATCCACAAATCAATAAATGTGAAATATCACATTAACAAAATGAGGAATAAAAACCACATGATCATCTCAATAGATGCAGAGAAAGCATTTGACAAGATCCAACATCCAACTATGATAAAAACTCTCAACAAAATGGGTATAGAAGGAAAGTACCTCAACATGATAAAGGCCATATATGACAAACCCACAGCCAACATCATACTCAATGGGGAAAAACTGAAAGCCATCCCTCTGAGAACAGGAACAAGACAAGGGTGCCCACTCTTGCCACTGTTATTCAACATAGTGTTGGAAGTTCTGGCCAGAGCGATTAGGCAAGAAAAGGAATCCAAATAGGCAATGAAGAAGTGAAACTCTCCCTGTTTGCAGACGACATGATTTTATATATAGAAAACCTTAAAGAATCCATCAGGAGGTAGGCGGAGTCAAGATGGCGGCGTAGGCAGACTCTGAACTCACCTCCTCCCGTGGACACAGCCAATTTACAACTACTCGTGGAAAAATTACCCCTGAGACAGAACTGAAAACTGGATAAGAGGAACTCCTGCAACAACGGACAATCCTAACTGGGGTAGAAGAGGCAGAGACTCCCTTCTGGAGAGGAAAAACGCCGCCTTCACAAGCCGCCAGCTTCACGGCCGCCGGGAGCAGCTCACAGGTACGCAGCCCACCCTGGAGGCGCGGGGCCCTGAGCCAGGGAGCGCCCCCGCTGTGGGCATTTTGTGGACCCAGCACAATCGAGACCAGCGGCATAATATCTGACTGTGCCTGCTACTAAAGCATTGGGTAGCACCCCCAGAAAACCCGGTTCACAAAGAAACTAAAACTGGCTCTTAAAGGGCCCGCGCACAAACTCACCCGTTGCAGAAAGCAATCTAAAATCACCAGAAAGAAAGGTGCACAGTGCTTCGGTGACAAGAGACTCACCTAATAGGCCCTGAGTGCATCTCGGTGAGGGGTGAGACCTCTCCAGGGACTGGGACATTGGCGGCGGCCATTGTTGTGGCCTGGTGTGAGCATGCTGACACAGATGCCATTGGAGTTCTCCCTGAGACCTGCTAGCCCAGGGTCTGCTCCACCCGCTAGAGCATCGATTTAATCCAGCTCAGCCAGGGCAGGCAGCCCACCCTAGAGACTGGCCCCACACAACAACAAGCCCTCAGGCAACGTGTGGGCCTGCATAGATTGGTGACTGGATTCTCTGCAGCCTGGCAACTGAGCTGACTTGAGCGGGGCAGGGTGTGCACAAGGAGCGGGTGGAGAGTGTGGGGTGGTGCTGGAGTGTGTGGGGTTCCCGCCGTGGAGAGACTGGGTCCGCATGGGGAGGTCGGGGTGCTCACACGGGGCAGGACTGTGTTGACTGTGTGTGTGGACCTGTGGGCAACAGGGCTTGTCAGCTGCAGAAGACTTGTGCTTCTCAAAGACCCACATAGGAGGTTTGCCCCACCTTCCAAAGCCTGAAACAATTGGGTGCTCCTGTGCCTGAGGCCAGCCCCACCCAGCTGCAATCCTCAGAGAGCTGACAAGAGACCTAATAGGCTAGAGGTTTACAGCAATTGTAAGGCCCTGAGCCTAACAACCTGCCACACTGGGGGCCTACTCACTTAAAAGAAATACTGCAACACAAATGTGGTATTAGAACTTGCAGCCAGCTGTGCTGGGGCTCCCCACACCTGATAAAGAGACTGAAGGGCCCACAACAACTACAAGCAGCTGAGCATTACAACAGCTGGCCAGGAGCATAACAGCCTCCCTGGGCGCCTATAGGGAGAGCTAACAGGCCACAATAGAAGGACACATGTAGCCCACATAGGGGCCACCCCTGGAACATTGAGAACTGAGGGAAGCACACTGCAAGCCTCCTAAGGCATCACTTACATAAGGTCACCTATCCAAGAGCAGGAGACGTAGCTGACCTACCTAATACGAGACACAAGCACAGGGAAAGAGGCAAAATGAGGAGGCAAAAGAATACATTCCAAGTAAGGTAACAGGACAAAACCCCAGAAAAGGAACTAAGTGAAACAGAAATGAGCAACCTACCTGACAGAGAGTTCAAACTAAGAGTGTTAAGGATGCTCACTGATCTGGGGAGAAGAATAGATGAACTCAGTGAGAATGTCAACAAAGAAATGGAAGATATAAAAAAGAACCAATCAGAAATGAAGAATACAATACTGGAAATGAAAAATTCACTAGAGGGACTCAAAAGCAGAGTAGAGGATACAGAAGAACGGATCTGTGAGCTGGAAGAAAGACTAGAAGAAATTACCCAAGGTGAACAGGTAAAAGAGAAAAGAATTAAGAAGACTGAGGACAGTCTAAGGGACCTCTGGGACAACATCAAGCGCACTAACATCCGTGTTATAGGTGTCCCGGAAGGAGAAGAGCAAGACAAGGGGTCAGAGAATCTATTTCAAGAAATAATAGATGAAAACTTCCCTAACCTAAGGAAGGAAACAGACATCCAGGTACAGGAAGCACAGAGAGCCCCAAACAAGATAAACCCAAAGAGGCCCACACCAAGACACATCATAATCAAAATGTCCAGAATTAAAGATAAAGAGAGAATCCTAAAAGCCGCAAGAGAATGCCAAGTTACATACAAAGGAAACCCCATAAGGCTATCAGCTGACTTCTCAGCAGAAACCTTACAGGCTAGAAGAGAATGGCACGATATATTTAAAGTGCTAAAAGGAAAAAACTTACAGCCAAGAATACTCTACCCAGCAAGGTTATCATTCAAAATGGAAGGAGAGATCAAAATTTTCCCAGATAAGCAAAAATTAAAGGAGTTTGTCACCAAGAAACCAGTGCTACAAGAAATGTTAAAGGGACTGATTTAAGGGGAAAAGAGAAGACCACAAATAGGAAAAATTATCTATTTCCATGATTAGAACGTAATGGATACAAATGCACAAAAAAGAGGTTAGATATGATATCAAAAACATAAAAGGAGGGAGGAGGGTAGTTAAAGAGTAGACCTTTCAGACAGAGGTCAAACTAAAGTGACCATCAATTCTGTATAGAAGAAGTAAGGAACAGAGAAGGACTACTAAAACACTGAGGAAAAAAAAAAAGTTAAAAAATGGCAGTAAGTACATACTTATCAATAGCTACTTTAAACGTCAATGGACTAAATGCTCCAATTAAAAGGCATAGGGTGGCTGACTGGATAAAAAAACAAGACCCATATATATGCTGCATACAAGAGACACACTTCAGACCTAAAGACACTCACAAACTGAAAGTGAAGGGATGGAAAAAGATACTCCACGCAAATGGCAATGAAAAGAAAGCTGGGGTAGCAGTACTCATATCAGACAAAATAGACTTTAAAACAAAAACTGTAAAAAGAGACAAAGAAGGGCATTACATAATGATCAAGGGAACAATCCAACAAGAGGATATAACACTTGTAAATATCTACGCACCCAATGTAGGTGCACCTAAATATATAAAGCAATTATTAACAGACATAAAAACAGAAATAGACAGTAACACAATAATAGTAGGGGACTTTAACACTCCACTTACACCAACGGATAGATCATCCAAACAGAAGATCAATAAGGAAACATTGGCCTTAAACAACACACTACAACAGATGGACCTAGTAGATATATACAGAGCATTCCATCCAAAAACCGAAGAATACACATTCTTTTCAAATGCACATGGAACATTCTCCAGGATTGATCACATATTAGGCCACAAAACAAGTCTCCATAAATTTAAGAAGATTGAAATAATACCAAGCATCTTTTCTGACCACAACGGTATGAAACTAGAAATCAACTATAGGAAGAAAATCAGAAAAGCCACAAATACATGGAGATTAAACAAAATGCTACTGAACAACGACTGGGTTAACGAAGAAATCAAAGAAGAAATCAAAAAATACCTGGAGACAAATGAAAATGAAAATACGACATGCCAGAATTTATGGGATACAGCAAAAGCGGTTCTAAGAGGGAAGTTTATAGCAATACAGGCCTATCTCAACAAACAAGAAAAATCTCAAACAATCTAAGAATGCACCTAAAGGAACTGGAAAAAGAAGAACAAACCAAGCCCAAAATCAGTAGAAGAAGGGAAATAATAAAAATCAGAGCAGAAATAAATGAAATAGAGACCAAAAATACAATAGAAAAAATTAATAAAACCAAGAGCTGGTTCTTTGAAAAGATCAACAAAATTGACAAACCTTTAGCTAGACTCACCAAGAAAAAAAGAGAGAAGGCACAAATAAGTAAAATCAGAAATGAAAGAGGAGAGGTTACAACAGACACCTCAGAAATACAAAAGATTATAAGAGAATACTATGAAAAATTATATGCCAACCAATTCGACAATCTGGAAGAAATGGATAAATTCTTAGAATCATACAACCTTCCAAAACTGGATCAAGAAGAAGTAGAGAATTTGAACAGACCAATCACCAGTAAGGAGATCGAAACAGTAATCACAAACCTCCCCAAAAATAAAAGTCCAGGACCAGACGGCTTCCCTGGTGAATTCTACCAAACATTCAAAGAAGACTTAATACCTATCCTTCTCAAACTCTTCCAAAAATTGAGGAGGGGGAAGCTCCCTAACTCATTCTACGAAGCTGACATTACCCTGATACCAAAACCAGACAAGGACAACACAAAAAAAGAAAATTACAGGCCAATATCACTGATAAACATCGATGCGAAACTCCTCAACAAAATACTAGCAAATCGCATACAACAATACGTTAAAAAGATTATACACCATGACCAAGTGGGATTTATTCCAGGTATGCAGGGATGGTTTAACATTCGCAAATCAATCAACGTAATACACCACATTAATAAAATGAAGAACAAAAATCACATGATCATCTCAATAGATGCAGAGAAAGCATTTGACAAGATCCAGCATCCATTTATGATAAAAACTCTGAATAAAATGGGTATAGAAGGAAAGTACCTCAACATAATAAAGACCATATATGAGAAACCCACAGCTAATATCATCCTCAATGGTGAAAAACTGAAAGCTATCCCTCTAAGAACAGGAACCAGACAAGGATGCCCACTGTCACCACTCCTATTTAACACAGTATTGGAAGTCCTAGCCAGAGCAATTAGGCAAGAGAAAGAAATAAAAGGGATCCAAATTGGAAAGGAAGAAGTGAAACTGTCACTATTTGCAGATGACATGATTTTATATATAGAAAACCCTAAAGAATCCACCAGAAAACTTTTAGAAGTAATAAACGAATATGGTAAAGTTGCAGGATACAAAATCAACATACAAAAATCAGTTGCATTTCTGTACACTAACAACGAAGTAGCAGAAAGAGAAATTCAGAATACCATCCCATTTACAATTGCAACAAAAAGAATAAAATACCTAGGAATAAACTTAACCAAAGAGGTGAAATATCTGTACACCGAAAACTATAAAACATTTCTGAAAGAAATTGAAGAAGACACAAAGAAATGGAAAGATATTCCGTGCTCTTGGATTGGAAGAATTAACATAGTTAAGATGTCCATACTTCCTAAAGCCATCTATAGATTCAATGCAATCCCTATCAAAGTTCCAACAACATTTTTCACAGAAATAGAACAAAGAATCCTAAAATTTATATGGAACAACAAAAGACCCCGAATAGCTAAAGGAATCCTGAGAAAAAAGAACAAAGCTGGAGGTATCACACTCCCTGATTTCAAAATATACTACAAAGCTATAGTAACCAAAACAGTATGGTACTGGCACAAAAACAGACACAGATCAATGGAATAGAATCGAAAGCCCAGAAATAAACCCACACATCTATGGACAGCTAATCTTTGACAAAGGAGCCAAGAACATACAATGGGGAAAAGAAAGTCTCTTCAACAAATGGTGTTGGGAAAACTGGATAGCCATATGCAAAAAAATGAAAGTAGATCCTTACCTTACACCATACACAAAAATTAACTCAAAATGGATTAAAGACTTGAATGTAAGACCTGAAACTGTGAAAGTTCTAGAAGAAAACATAGGCAGTACGCTCTTCAACATCGGTCTTAGCAACATCTTTTCAAACACCACATCTGACCGGGCAAGAGAAACAATAGAAAAAATAAACAAATGGGACTACATCAAACTAAAAAGCTTCTGCACAGCAAAGGAAACCATCAACAAAACGAAAAGACAACCTAACAATTGGGAGAAGATATTTGCAAACCATACTTCTGATAAGGGCTTAATCTCTAAAATATATAAAGAACTCATGCATCTCAACAACAAAAAAACTAACAACCCCATTAAAAAATGGGCAAAAGACCTGAACAGACATTTCTCCAAAGAAGATATACAGATGGCCAACAGACACATGAAAAGATGTTCAAAATCACTAACTATCAGGGAAATGCAAATCAAAACTACAATGAGATATCACCTCACGCCCGTCAGAATGGCTATAATTAACAAGACAGGAAACAACATGTGTTGGAGAGGATGTGGAGAGAAGGGAACTCTCATACACTGCTGGTGGGAGTGCAAACTGGTGCAGCCACTATGGAAAACAGTATGGAGATTCCTCAAAAAATCAACGATAGAACTACCATATGATCCAGCTATTCCACTGTTGGGTATTTATCCAAAGAACCTGAAAACACCAATTTGCAAAGGTACATGAACCCCTGTGTTCATTGCAGCCTTATTCACGATAGCCAAGACTTGGAAGCAACCTAAGCGCCCATCAAGGGACGAATGGATAAAGAAGCTGTGGTATATATACACAATGGAATACTACTCAGCCATAAGAAACGACGAAATCCAGCCATTTGTGACAACATGGATGGACATTGAGGGTATAATGCAAAGTGAAATAAGTCAGAGGGAGAAGGTCAAATACCGTATGATTTCCTTCAATAAGTAGTAGATAATAACAACAATAAACAAACACATAGGGACAGAGAGTGGATTGGTGGTTACCAGAGGGGAAGGGGGGACGGAGGAGGGTGAAAGGGATAACTCGGTACATGTGTGTGGTGATGGGTTGTAATTAGTATTTTGGTGGTGAACATGATGTAGTCCATGCAGAAATAGAAGTACAATGATGTACACCTGAAATTTTTACAATGTTATAAACCAATGTTACTGCAATAAACAAAAATTAAAAAAAAGAAAAAGAAAAAAAAAGAATCCATCAGAAAACTATTAGAAATAATCAACAACTACAGCAAAGTTGCAGAGTACAATATCAACCTACAAAAATCAGTTGCATTTCTATACTCTGACTATAAACTAACAGAAAGAGAACTCAAGAATACAATCCCATTTACAATCGCAACAAAAAGAATAAAATATCTAGGAATAAATTTAACCAAGGAGGTGAAAGACCTATACAATGAAAACTATAAGACATTATTGAAAGAAATCGATGATGACATAAAGAAATGGAAAGATATCCCATGTATCTGGATTGGAAGAATAAACATAGTTAAAATGCCCATACTACTTAAAGCAATCGACAGATTCAGTGCAATCCCAATCAGAATCCCAATGACATTCTTCACGGAAATAGAACAAAGAACCCTAAAATTCATATGGGGCAACAAAAGACCCTGAATAGCTGAAGCAATCCTGAGAAAAAAGAACAAAGCTGGAGGCATCACAATCCCTGACTTCAAAACATACTACAAAGCTATAATAATCAAAACAGCATGCTACTGGTACAAAAACAGACACACAGATCAATGGAACAGAATTGAAACCCCAGAAATAAAACCTCACATCTATGGGCAGCTAATCTTCGACAAAAGAGCAAAGAACATACAATGGAGAAAAGAAAGTCTCTTCAATAAATGGTGCTGGGAAAAGTGGACAGCCACTTGCAAAAGAATGAAAGTAGACTATCTGCTTTTGCTGTACACAAAAATTAACTCAAAATGGATGAAAGACCTGAAGGTGAGACCTGAAACTATAAAACTCCTGGAAGAAAATGTAGGCAGTACACTATTCATCATTGGTCATAAAGGGATCTTCTTGAATTCCATGTCTACTCAGACAAGGGAAACAAAAGAAAAAATAAACAAATGGGACTTCATCAGACTAAAGAGCTTCTACACGGCAAACAAAACCAGGATCAAAATGAAAAGACAACCCACCAGCTGGGAGAAAATATTTGCAAACCGTATATCCGATAAGGGGTTAATCTCCATAATATATAAAGAACTCACACATCTGAACAACAAAAAAACAAATAACCCAATCAAAAAATGGGCAGAGGATATGAACAGACATTTTTCCAAGGAAGATATACAGATGGCCAATGGGCATATGAAAAGATGTTCAACATCACCAATCATCAGGGAAATGCAAATCAAAACTACACTACGATATCACCTTACACCTGTGAGAATGGCTATAATCACCAAGACAAAAAACAACAAATGTTGGAGAGGTTGTGGAGAAAAGGGAACACTTATTCACTGCTGGTGGGAACGCAAACTGGTGCAGCCTCTATGGAAAACGGTACGGAGATACCTCAAAAAATCAAAAATAGAAATACCTTATGATCCAGCCATCCCACTTCTGGGTATTTATCCAAAGAACTTGAAATAAACAATCCAAAGAGGCTTATGCACCCCTATGTTCATTGCATCATCATTCACTATAGCCAAGATGTGGAAGCAACCTAAGTGTTCATCAACAGATGATTGGATAAAGAAGATGTGGTATATGTATACAATGGAATACTACTGAGCCATAAAAAAAGACAAAATCGTCCCATTTGCAACAACATGGATGGACCTGGAGGGTATTTTGTTAAGTGAAATAAGCCAGACAGAGAAAGACAAACACTGTATGATCTCACTCATATGTGGAATATAAACTAACACACGGACAGAGAGAACAGTTTGGTAGTTACCAGGGGGAAGGGAGTTGGGGGGTGGGCACAAGAGGTGAAGGGGTGCATTTATATGGTGAATGACAAATAATAATGTACAACTGGAATCTCACAATGTTATAAACTACTATGACATCAATTAAAAAATGTGTATAATGAAAACCTTAGACAACTTAAAACATATAGTAACAGACTTGGGACAAACATGGTGCATAGAATAAAGACGTAAATGCAGTCTCATGAGGTGAGGGTGGCCAAGCTCACAGCTGTGGTTCAGGGCTCAGTGCCAAATGCTGGCAGTGGCCCCTAGCCATTCAGTGCAGGCTAGACTCAAGGAGTCTGCAGCCTGCTCTCTCTGGTCTCTGAAGTTGCTGGGACCACCCTCGAGTTTCCTGAAAGGTGGGCATCTGGTCCTGGTATTTCAGGCAGTACCTTTAGAGTCAAACTGATCTTAAAGCTTAAGTCCAGCTTGGCTTCTCCATGTGGCGGCTGTGTGGCCTTAGGCAAGTTACTTAACCTCTTTCAGGCTCAGCTTTTACTCATGTTTAAAAATTGGGCTAAGGGTCTTCTAATTAAATATGGCAGAATGAACACATGCATTTATTTATTTATGTTTCCTGTTGAAATCCCACAAAATGAGAGTAAGGAAACAAAAAGGTATAAATCAATAAGGACAAAAAATGAGCACAGGGACAGCAGATGAGTGATGTCAACCAAATGTTGGAAACTGGGAACATCTGGATGAAAGGAAGGGACCTACTTGAGAGGCATCTCAGTTCTGCTAAGTGCCTGCTGGGGAGAAGCCTACAAGAAGCAAGCTAATTTGAGTTGTGGAAACTTGGAAAGGCTCTGGAAGTGGAGGCCAGGTACTCTGAAGGCAAGAGTGTGAGAGACTGGAAAGAAGAGGACTTTTTGCATGTTTTCAAAGATTACTTGAGGATGTGCTCCACCAAAACAGTAGAGTAAACCAACAAAGGAGGACATAGGATCCAGGAAACAAGGGATTCAACCCAGGGGAGGGTAAACATAAAGTAGAAGGTGTAGCCCAATCCCATGAGGGCGCAGTCCTAATCATCTACGGTGAAGTCAACAGATAATGTCTAAAACTGAGACAGCAAGAACCAGGAGCATACTAGTAGTATACCTATGCCACTAGGTGATAAGTAGCAGAAAAACAGCTAAAAGAATTAAAAGTGGTTGACTCTGCGGAGAGAAACTTGGGGGTGAAGAGAGAGTAGAGCAAGAGAGTAGGCCTCATTAGAGACCTTGTAGGACTATTTGATGTTTAAAATTATGTATATGAATTACTTTGAGTAAAATAAATTTAAGAAGATTGAAATCATAACAAGCATCTTTTCAGACCATAAGGCTATGAAACTGGAAATGAACCATGAAAAAAAAACTGGGAAAGCGACAAAAATGTGGAGATTAAACAACATGCTACTGAACAACCAATGGATCATTGATGAAATTAAAGGAGAAATCAAAAACTATCTGGAAACAAATGAAAATGATAACATGCCATATCAAACCATATGGGATGCAGCAAAAGTGGTCCTGAGAGGGAAACTCATAGCAATACAAGCCCACCTTAAGAATCAAGAAAAAGCCCAAATAGGCAACCTTAAATCACACCTAACAGAACTAGAAAAAGAAGAACAAACAAAGCCCAAAGCCAGCAGAAGGAAAGAAATAATAAAAATCAGGGCAGAAATAAATGAAATTGAGACCAAAAAAACAGTAGAAAGGATTAATGAAACAAAGAGTTGGTTCTTCGAGAAGATAAACAAAATCGACAAACCCTTAGCCAGGCTTACTAAGAAAAAAAGAGAAAAGGCTCAAGTAAATAAAATTAGAAATGAAAGAGGAGAAATTACAACGGATACCATGGAAATACAGAGGATTATAAGAGAATACTATGAGAAATTATATGCCAACAAATTGGACAATCTAGAAGAAATGGATAAATTCTTAGACTTATACAACCTCCCAAAATTGAACCAAGAAGAAATGGAGAATCTGAATAGACCAATAACAAGTAAAGAGATTGAAATAGTAATCAAAAACCTCCCCAAAAATAAAAGTCCAGGACCAGATGGCTTCTCCAGTGAATTTTACCAAACATTCAAAGATTTAATACCCATCCTTCTCAAACTATTCCAAAAAATAGAGGAAGATGGAACACTTCCTAAATCCTTCTACGAGGCCAACAGCACCCTGATACCAAAACCAGACAAAGACAGTACAAAGAAAGAAAATTACAGGCCAATATCGCTGATGAACATTGATGCAAAAATCCTCAACAAAATATTGGCAAACCAAATACAGCAATACATTAAAAAGATCACACAACATGATCAAGTGGGATTTATACCAGGGACGCAGGGATGGTTCAACATCTACAAGTCAATCAACGTGATACATCACATCAACAAAACAAAGAATAAAAACCACATGATCATCTCAATAGACGCAGAGAAGGCATTTGACAAGATACAACATCCATTTATGATAAAAACTCTCAATAAAATGGGAATAGAAGGAAAGTACCTCAACATAATAAAGGCCATATATGACAAACCCACAGCCAACATCATACTCAACGGGGAAAGACTGAAAGCCATTCATCTGAGAACAGGAATGAGGCAGGGCTGCCCACTCTCACCACTCCTGTTCAACATAGTACTGGAGGTTTTGGCCAGAGCAATTAGGCAAGAAAAAGGAATAAAAGGAATCCAAATAGGTAACGAAGAAGTGAAACTCTCACTATTTGCAGATGACATGATTTTATATATAGAAAACCCTAAAGAATCTGTTGGAAAACTATTAGAAACAATCAACAACTACAGCAAAGTTGCAGGGTACAAAATCAATCTACAAAAATCAGTTGCATTTCTATATGCTAATAATGAACTAACAGAAAGAGAGCTCAAAAAGATAATACCATTTACAATTGCATCAAAAAGAATAAAATACCTAGGAATAAATCTTACCAAGGAGGTGAAGGACCTATACAATGAGAACTACAAGACATTATTGAAAGAAATCCATGATGACATAAAGAAATGGAAAGATATCCCATGCACGTGGATTGGAAGAACAAACATAGTTAAAATGTCTATATTACCTAAAGCAATCTACAGATTCAATGCAATCCCAATCAGAATCCCAATGACATTCTTCATAGAAATAGAAAAAAAGAATACTAAAATTTATATGGGGCAACAAAAGACTCCGAATAGCTAAAGAAATCCTAAAGAAAAAGAACAAAGCAGGAGGCATCACAATCCCTGACTTCAAAACATACTACAAAGCAATAGTAATCAAAACGGCATGGTACTGGTACAAAAACAGACACACAGATCAATGGAACAGAATTGAAAGCCCAGAAATAAAACCACACATATACGGACAGCTAATTTTTGACAAAAGTGCTAAGAACATGCAATGGAGAAAGGAAAGTCTCTTCAATAAATGGTGCTGGGAAAACTGGACAGCCACATGCAAAAGAATGAAAGTGGACCATGTGCTATCGCCATTCACAAAAATTAACTCAAAATGGATCAAAGACCTGAAGGTGAGACCTGAAACTATAAAACTCATAGAAGAAAATACAGGCAACACACTATTTGACATTGGTTTTAAAGGAATCTTTTCGGATGACATGCCTACCCAGACTAGGGAAACTAAAGAAAAAATAAACAAGTGGGACTTTATCAGATTAAAGAGCTTTTATAAGACAAATGAAACCAGAATCAAGATGAACAGACAACCAACCAGCTGGGAGAGAATATTTGCAAAACATACATCTGACAAGGGGTTGATCTCCATAATATATAAAGAACTCACACATCTGAACAACAAAAAAACAAACAACCCGATCAAAAAATGGGCAGAGGAAATGAACAGACACTTCTCCAAGGAAGATATACAGATGGCCAATAGGCACATGAAAAGATGCTCAACATCACTAATCATCAGGGAAATGCAAATCAAAACAACACTAAGATACCACCTCACGTCCGTTAGAATGGCTATAATCACCAAGACAAAAAACAACAAATGTTGGACAGGATGTGGAGAAACAGGAACCCTCATACACAGCTGGTGGGAATGCAAATTGGTGCAGCCTCTATGGAAAACAGTATGGAGATTCCTCAAAGAATTAAAAATAGAGATGCCCTATGATCCAGCCATCCCATTACTGGGAATCTATCCAACGCACCTGAAATCAACAATCCAAAGAGGCTTATGCACCCCTATGTTCATTGCAGCATTATTCACCATAGCCAAGAAGTGGAAGCAACCTAAGTGTCCCTCGACTGACGATTGGATTAAGAAAATGTGGTATATATATACAATGGAATACTACTCAGCCATAAAAAAAGACAAAATCATCCCATTTGCAACAACATGGATGGGGCTGGAGCGTATTATGTTAAGTGAAATAAGCCAGAAAGAGAAAGACAAACACTGTATGATTTCACTCATATGTGGAATATAAACCAACACATGGACAGAGAAAACTGGACTGTGGTTACCACGGGCAGTGGGGGGTGGGCACAAGGGGTGAAGGGAGTCATATATATGGTGATGGACAAACAAAAATGTACAACCCAAAATTTCACAATGTTACAAACCATTAAAACATCAATAAAAAAAATTAAAAACTTTTAATAAGGTGGTAATAATAATCATAATCACAACCTCACAGGATTGTTGTGAGAATTAAAGCACCCTGAACAGTGGTTGATGCAAACTCAGCACATATTAGTTTTATTTACTGTATTGCAAAGTTAATTATGATTACGTTCATTATTAATATCAGCAAAATTAGTTCCTTCTTTCATCACCCCCTCCCCCAAACTGTGGCTGGTTCAGCACCAAGCAGAATTCTAGATAAGAAGGCAGGTTTTGTCAAGACCTACAATCTCTAGCCTTTCTGTGGGAGGTCAGAGTTGATAACCCCTCCCCTTTCCACCCCCACCCCAGTGACTGCTGGCCAGAGCTGGGTCCATCTCACTCCGTATATCCAAGGTTATTCCAGGGTCACCTAATGTACCCTGAGGCTCAGGGTTCTGAGCTGGCAAGGCTGCCAGCCTCCAGGGAACAACTGGGTTTATGCCCAAGCATGTGCCCGAGCCCTCTGTGTGACTTGTGGTTTTGCTCCTAAGTAAAAGTGTCCCAAAGGCAAGTCTCAAGTTCAACAAACAACAGCATAGGAAGAATTTGCTCATCAGAAAAACACCACTAGTGCACTCAGCTGTGAGCTTCATCGTTGGAAATTTGGTCATTGCTTTTATACGATTCGCTCACCCGGGCACTATTTTTGGCAGATGCGCCACACAGACTTTACAGTTAAAGTCAGAATGTGTCTCGTAGTTTTACTAATGCTATCAGTTTTAACATCTCCTCTTCTCTGGATTTCATAACAATTATTGTAATTATTTCACATGTTTTAAGCTCTCACTGTGACAAGTAGCAAAACAGAAAATTATTGCAATAAATAGAACATGTAAGACGATTTGTGGTGTTGCTTAATCAGCTGGCACTTATGGGGCAACTATTCTGTGCAAGACACTGTACTGGGCACTGAATCAGTTGTTATGTAAACTCCCCTAATAATTGTTTGGTTATTAATTGGCTGGTTAATTTTTTTAAGAGACAGTGTGTGTATCTGCATTTTAAAGTAAGGAAATGCAATGAGATCAGATCTGCGAAGCAACAGCAACAATAGTACTTTCCTTCTTCACAAGAGACTTTGGAAGTGAGGGAAATAGCCAGCTCCGCACCTCTGCAATTGTCATCAGCAATTCTTCTTCCCCAAATCCATCTATATCCAGGCACTATCTAATTTAGTTTTCTTAAGCAGAAACTAATAGCCATAATGATTATAATAATTATATGTTAGATTTATAGAACATCTCTCCTTCTAAGAGTGCAACGCTCTTAGAGCCCTGCAGATGTTCCATAAATACATGTCTGCTAATAAGAATCACAATGAGGTCATTTCTAGGTGTTCCCCATATTGCTATCAAGTTTTGTGGACTGGACTGACCTGTGTGTACAATTGAAAAAGGGCTCTTTACATCACGCCTTCTAGGAATGAGCTCCCGCAGCGTTGTCTCTAGGAAAGGCACTCTATAGTCAATGTGATTCAACGAGTAAGAAGCCTTTTTTCTTTTTTTAAAGGATGTATGAATGGATGTATATATTGCATATCAATCAATCAACAGGTAAATGCTAAGAGTGTGCAGTAAATATAATCTAGAGAATAGGGAAACACAACCTGAACTCCATTTTTTTTTCCTCCCCTGTCTCTAAACTTTAAGTTGCTAAAGGCCAGGACTAGGCCTTGTTTTGCAACTTCCCAATACCATGACTAACTATGTTAGAGGATTTTGTTTTTATTATTATCATCTAGACAATTTTAAGACGAGACTGTCTGAACTAGGGAGTGGACTATTTTGGAAGATGGCATTTCTGTTAATTTTTTGTAAAGTTGTGTACTATCATTTTTCTGCTGTGTAGAATCTGGAGCTACAAAGGACCTGTGAAGGGCAGAAATGTCTACAATGAATGTAACACAAAGCTTGAGTGGGGAGCAGCATTATGCCTCTTTCATTCTCACCATCTGGACTGGATTAGTGTTAATGAGTCACTTCATTCTTAAATTGATACAAAAGCATGGGCACTAGCTCCTTTCTCTCCTCCCATGAGCAACTCTCACTCCCATTGGGAAGGACTGACTTGGAAAAACATTTTCCTATAAAACAATTAGAACATGATTGGTAAACAAGTATTCAGTGTAGCAACTCACTAAAACAAACAATTAAGCAAAAACAAGCTTCAGATGGGTTTGACATAGGGAAGAACCATACCTGATCGACTCCTGCTTGTAGATGTCAATAATATTTTCCACTAGCAGGTTCCTCTGGAGTCCGTATATCCCATGTCTGTCCAAAACCACTTCGTGTCTACAGGATGGGCAGCGGAATCGGCCCCCTGATGCTACAGTGGTGCCTCCTCTTGTAGGCAAGTATGGGTTAGAGGCCTGTTCTTGCCAAGCAAGAAAAGAGGAATTGAGTAATGCCACAGGTAGCTTTTCTGAGACTTGTTTTCACTCTCTCTTACTACAAACAACATCAACTCTTACTTTAAACTTTTCATAAGATAATCCCTTGGAGCCTTATCAGCAAGTGGTCCTAAAACACAGGGCCAGCACTTATCCACAGTCAAATGTACCATTTTCAACATGAAGTGCTTTTCCAACCAACATTTTCATAACCAAAAGTTCCAGCCAGAAACTCCAACGTTAATGTCTTGAGCAGTAATTCATTTACAATTTTGAAACAGATTCAATGTTTTTGTTTTTTTTTTAAACAAATATGATTCTTAGTATTGAAATAAAACTAGATTTGGGAGGAAGAAAGAGGCTGACAGCACAGCACAAAGTAAATTACTAAAAAAAATTTGTTTTTCCTGAAAATGAATGCAGCCTTACAAAGTTTCCTAAAGGAATTAACTTCAAAGTAAAGCATCTGATTTGGAAAGGAGGGAATCTTTTCCACCCCCTAAATTCCAAACAAACCTACCTGGAAAATATCACTGGCACATTTCCTACACAGGTTGTGCTGACAGGGGAGAATGACCACGGGTTTCGTGAACATCTCTAAGCAGATGGGACAGATGAGTTGCTTCTCCAAGTTATCCATGGTCTGCTGCTCTTTGGAAAAAGACTTGTAATTCAAAGATGCACTCATCTCCTGGCCGTCCCTGTGTGCGCTGCCAGGGAAAGGGTGCTCCCAATGGTTCCTGCAAGTGTTTCCTGGAAATAATTCCAAGGATTGTGCGATCAAGTGTCCTTTACATTTCTTTTGGTAGAGGACATTATTTCAGGCCCCGGTTGAGAGTGGGTGCCGGAGCTGTTTTTAGCAGCTGAGGGGCACGTGACAGTGGGCTGACTTGTCCATATAAGCCAGTGACAGGAGGATGGATTCTGACAGGTGACAGAGAACAGAAGCCAACATTCCTGCCCCAGGGAGTGAAGACAGTGGGTGGGAAGGAGGATTACAAACTCCATTTAGACGAGGTTGTGGGGAGAAGGAGTTGAAGCTGACAGTTGTCAACAACAAATGCAAACGTGCATGCCGAGTCACTGAGCCATGGCCTCCGTGAGCCCTCAATAAGAACTTGGTTATGGGTTTCTCCAGGATCAGGTAGAACACAGCCCAAGAGTTTAACTGTACAATGAATGCCATTTCTGTCTTGAGAGTTTAGGAAACAAGTCGCCAAAAGTAGCATGATCACATTGTCTTAGGTGAAAACAAACAAAACATGTTTGAAAATCATTATCCTGGCTTCACAAGGGCAATCATCTAAAAACAGTTGAACAATATTAAATATTTCATCTTTGCGAGGGTTGCTGTCTGGGAAAAATTCTAATTTAAAAACTGATTTCAAATCTTTTCACCATAAAATTGCCCACAAAATAAAAAAAAAATTCCAAACACCAGCTGATAATCCAATTTTAAGTTGTATAATAAAACTCCGGTATGCTCTTTTCTCTTCCACACTGCTCTCCCTCCTCCCTAGCCCTCTTTCATCTTGTACCCTACCAACACCCCTACACACAGCGGAAAACATAAAGAAAATATGATAATCTTTAAAAATTTAGTTTGCAGTAATAACCAGCAATGGAGCAGTAATTGGCACATGGGATAGCAGACCCATTCTTTCATTTTGCCATATTGGGGGACAGATATTAGTGCCACTGCTGAGGTGAAAATGGAGTCCTGCTTGCCTTACAGTTGATTCTGACTCCTAGTGACCCTGTTTTATCAGGCAATGCTACTCATAGGGTTTTCATGGCCAATTTTTTTCAGAAGTGGGTGGCCAGTTTCTTCTTCCTAGTCTGTCTAGTCTGGAAGCTCCACTGAAACCTGTACACCGTGGGTGACCCTGCTGTATTTCACCATGGGTGAAATGCTGGGGGCATAGGCAGCCAGGTGGTGTGGTTCTCTGACTCGGAAAGGAACCCGGGCTGCAGTGGTGAGAGCACTGAACCTTAAGGGCTCGACCACGAGCGCCTGCTTCCATACCTGGGTTTTATCTGGTCTGAAATACCTACACCTGTTTGCATTTGCCTCTTCCTCCAAGTTGATTTTTTAAAGGATAGTTTTCCTGGTCATTTCTGATATTCTTGGTCTGCTCTTGAGTCATAAATATCAATTCTGATATTTGTCAGGATTTGGTGAAACAACTGTTTCATCAATATATGTCGTTTAAATATTTAAAATCAGATCAAAAATGAAAAAGAAATTCATGTCTCTTTTTTATGTGATGAATTTGCTGCTTTGTTTCTCCTTGATTTTAAAAACCTCAAACAATGAACACATTTGGTTAACGTAACCCCAGTGTGCTCTTAATTACCAGTAAAGAGTGGATTGGTGTGACTGGTTATGTGTGGTCTTAGTGCTGTGTGCACTGAGAGCTTATTGAGAATCTAATAAGCTCCATTAACTAATATGTTAACTTAATTAACTCAGTAAAAGAATGTCACCAATTCCCTTCTTCACTGTAGTTACTAAATAGATACTGAAAGGAACAACAACAGAAGCAAAGACCGTGAGGCCCAGGAGTGCTGGGAATACTCAGAGTGTAGGGTGCTTTGGGCTGGAGTGCAGAGCATGCTGCTGGCACATTGGTAGGCCATGAATACTGTTTTTAACACTTAATAAATTAGGCAATGGGAAGTCGTTAAAAGTTTCTCACAGCGAAATGTCTCCATGCGAGCTATGCATTGGATAGATGAATCGTGCAGTGGTGGTTGGGATAAATGAGAGTGAATGTGACCCGGCTAAAGACCAGATGGCAGGTTGTTGCCAACAGCCCGGGTAAGAGGTCACAACACCCTGGCACAGGGCAATGGCAGTGGGGAAGGAAAGGAGGATATGGACTCTGGGGTGGCTACGCAAGTAGAATCCACAGAGGTGACTCAGATGCCCTGAGTCTGAGCAACCACCGATGACGCAGCGAGAGGCTGCGCAGTGAGTCAGGAGACAGGCCTCTCCAGCCCCCATGTCCACCTTGCTTTGTGATCTTGGGAAAGTGACCTCACCTAGCTGGATTTCAGTTCTTTTATCTACAAGTGAGTGGGGTTCATAACTTAACTTAGCAGTATTGGTAGGAAAAAAACACTCTAAAACAGTATTAATTTTGACATTGAAAGTCTCAAATTCAATTATTTGATATAGAGTTGATCCCTATCCTCTCCTCTTTTTTACTCTCTGTTCCTTCTTGCTGTCTGCCTTTCACTTTTTCTTAGAACTGCCCTTGGAGGCTACACAGGAAAACAGCAAGAATCCCGTAGGAATAAGAGCCAAGTTGATGGATAATAATCACCTTCCCCTCCTCACACTCTTTTCTCCATTCCTTGCACCTCCCCACTCTCAGAGACCAGTAATCAATGGGGTGGGCATGCGAGTTGGGAGTGGGACATGGGAGTAGCACTCTGCTCTAGGGAGGAACCAAAAAATTTTAGTCTGCTCCCAAATCATTCACAGAGTCAGAGAGACGGAGAATTCTGGAACTGAATCAGAATTGAAGTCAACTTCAAGGCTCTGGGATTTGGAGTGGACCTGGGCCTCCATGGAGACCTGAAAACCAGCTCAGTCTCCTGAAGGTATCCTGGACTACATAGGAGTGGTGCACAACTTCCTCCCCGTCTCCTACCCTCGCCCTACTACACACTAGGACAGGCGGCTGAAACCAATCCGGGGCAGTTACCCAGGGAGCTGCCTTAGTTGGAAGCCCCGATTGCCTCTCATTCTTGAGTCCCACCAGACTGGGGCAGGCGTATGTTTAGACACATTGAGAAACTGAAGCAAAACCACCACTGTCCTCGCCTTGTCCAGCAGTTTCCCAATGCCCCAGATAAGTCAGAGGGGGCAAGATGGGTCCCTAAGAACCTGACTATACGCCCAACAGTGGACTTGGCACTGAGGGGCGATGATAGAAAGAGAAGACTTTTGAGCTCTTTCAGCCTCTAGCTACCGGACCAAACGGACCCAGACTTCAGGGGCCAGGGCATAGGAGTGAAATGTAGATCTCAGTGTGTTCTTTGTCTCATGAAGGGAGAAAATGAGGTTCTACATTCTGTTACTTTCAGTACTATACCATCACAACAAACATAATATGTAGAGTACCAATCACGTCTTAGAATAGGTCTGTGATAAGTATTATTATCTCCATTGAGCCGACTGTGGCTCAGTGAAGTTAAGCAGTTGCCCAGTGTCATATGGCTGTTAGTTGTGAAGCAGATTCCAAGACATATCTTTTGACTATAGAACCCATGACCTCATCCACTATGCTGGACCACACCCACGCTCTACAGCACATTGTCCATTAGAATTTTCTGCAATGACGTAAAGGTTCTATATCTGTGCTGTCCAACCTCTAGCTAATGAGTACTTGAAAGGTGTATTGTGCAACTCGGGACGTGAATTGTTAATTTTATTTAATTTAAACTTATGTTTAAATAACCATATGTGGCTAGTGATTACCATATTGGACAGTAGCCCTAGAACATGAGATATTAAAAAATCTTGGAGGAAAACTGGAATGTATATGAAGGATTCTCCAACAGGAACTGGGTCCCCCTCTTTTGGTGGATTTTGTACTTCCTAGTTAGGGTGATATACAACTCCTCTAACCCTAGAATAGTTAGAAAAGCAACATTAACTCTTCATTTAACTCTTGCAAAAAAACAAGAGAGCATTCTGGGAATAGAAGGCATTAGAAAAGTCCCAGGAAATCAGTGTCAGGAGTGCTACCCTTCTTGAGGATTCCAGAATGTCCTCAACATTTCATTTACCCATGTTCTGTCTCTTTAGCAAAGATAATTGCAAATCCAGCTACTTGAAAATAATCCAGGCTTAGCTCAAGAAACTAGCTGGTCATTCATCAAACGAAACAGAAGACATGGTCAGATGGACGGTGGAGCTCGAGGGAAGACAAAAAGAGATACAGTTTGAAGCAACGCACTGAGGCAGATAGAACGTAGCTTTGGTGGAAGAGAAAACAAGAGGAACTAGCTTCTGGATCAACCTCCAAGGTAGAGAGGAAGGCGAATTCTTCCTTCTTGTCCCCACCAGAAGTGAGAAAGTTGGTGGCTGACTAAATCATTAAACCAGGGAGAGAACACCAGATGATGTGGATGTGGAGGCAGAGAATTGGGGGTTGCTGAAGAAGGAGGTTTAGTTAGACTGGAACACTAGGGCATGAGTGGACTGAGACTTTCAGGTCAACTCCAGCACCAGTTAAATCTTCTCAAAATCACTTTAGTCCTATTCCAAAACAAAGGCCAACGCCTAACATTGTGCAGACCAGGTCCTCTTAAATTAAGACAATGAGGTTGTTAACTCTTTCCTGCAATAGCCATTTGTTAATCCATCCATCCATCCTCCCGCCCCCACCTTGATTAGTGAGGGCACCTTAGGTGACCAGTGGAAAGAAGTCAGCACTTCATTTGGGATTTAGATGAGCTGGTGTTCCAAGCGGCAGGCTCTGTTGATCAGTCCTGCCAGATATAACCCATCTGACCACAGCAGACACATGTAAAGTATGTTATTTCTTTTGGTATCCTGGAGCTCAGAGTGCGGTCCAAAAAAGCACTTTCTAACCATTATTTGGCTTATGAATTTGTCTCATAGAACAAATATACTTGAAAAAAGATATGTACTTGAAAAAAATATAATCCAGAACTCTCTTTCCAGTGAAAGGATTCTTGCAATCTTCTTACACCAAGCACTCAACTCATGACATCTACAAAATACTTAACATTTTCCTTCTGTCTACAATGTCACTCTTTTCAATTTAGCTGTCTATCTGGCAATAGGCAGCTTAGATATGTGATTTTAAAAATTTTAATGAAAAGAAACATTTTACAAAATCTAAAATAAAAAAGATACGAACTAACTTGAAAAGTACTTAACAGAAGCTAACACGGTGGCATTTCTTTCATTAGATAGTTTGCAAACTTCTGGCTGAAAGCTTTTTTTTCCCCACAATAATTATTCCTTCTCCAAATCTGTTGTTTATAAATTCTACTTCATCATAAATATCTCTGAGGAAATGTTAGAAAACTAACATATTGTACTTTCCTCTGAACACTTCTTGGCATAATTCATATACCAGAAATAAACAGCAACAGTCCCAACAAGTAGCAAATACTTTAGCCTAAGACTTTCCCAGTGGCTATGTCTGAACTCCTTACCTTGGCTCCAGGCCCTCCTTGACTTCGCCCTCAGTGCACACAATTCCCTCCATCTCCCCTCCATCCCAGCCTCCTCATTGATTTCTCTGAATTCACTCTTCCCTTCTGCAATCTATTTCTCATGTGTCACTCCCTATTTAAATCCCATTGATGGTCATATTACCCCTAGGATAAAGAATTAATCCTCACTGTGGTCCCTAAGGCCTGACATGCTCTGGATGAGCCATATATATGATTTAAAATTTTTAGTAGCCACATTAAAAAAATAGAAACAAATGAAATTAATTTTATTAATATATTTTATTTAACCCGAAAACATAACTATTAGCATTTCAATATGTAATCAATATTTTTAAAAATGAGATATCTGTGAATAGAAATAGTTTTACTTCTTCCTTTCCAATCTAGAGGTCTTTTACTTCATTTTCCTTACCTTATTGCCCTGGCTAGAAACCCCAGAACGGACATCCTAGCTTTGATCCTGATCTTAGGAAGAAAGCATTCATACTACTAAGTATAATGTTAGGTGGGTGTTTTTCATTGAGGCCCTTTATCAGAAGGGATAAACATCAGAAGTTCCCTTCCCTTCCAAGTTTGCTGACAGTTTTAAAATTCAGGAATGGATGTTGAATTTTGTCTAATGATTTTTTCTGAATCTACTGAAATGATCCTGTGGTTTTTCTTTTTTAGTCTGTTTACTATTACGAAACTATATTGACTTTTGAATATTGAACCAGTTTTGTATTCTTGGAATAAATCCCACTTGGTCATGAGGTATTTTGCTTTTTATATATTGTTGGACTTGGCTAAAATTTTGTTAAAAAGTTTTGCATCTATGTTCATGAAGGATATTTGTAGTTTTCTTTTCTTTTAATATCTTTGCCTGGTTTTAGGATCAGGGCTTCATAGAATAAGTTGGACAGTTCTCCTTCACTTTCTGGAAGTTTGTGTATAACTGGTATTATTTCTTCCTGAAATGTTTGGTAGAATTCACCACTGAAGCCATCTGGGCCTAGTGTTTTCTTTCTGAGAGAAACAAATGAGTTAATACATGTAAAGTAACTAGAACTGTGCTTGGTTTGTAGGAAGTGCTGAATAAATGTTAGTTAAGTTTTTCAATTCATCTATATTTTCAATTAAAAATAATAAATGTTTATTGCAGACTTTGGAAAATATTTTCAAATTTTAAGGAAGAAAAAAATCACAGTAATCCTACTATCCAAAGATCATTACTATTAACATTTTGATGCATTCTCCAGTCTTTTCTACAGATAATTTATGCTTGTTTATATTGTTATTGTTTATATTGCTCTGTACCTACTTTATTCACCTAGCATAAATGTTAATGATTATTAACATTTCTCGTGTCAGTAGAAGTTCTTAACAAATATAATTTCAACTGCTACACATATTCTATGGTCACACCATAATTTATTTAACCATCATTTTGTATTTTTAGAATTATTCTACTTTCCCTGGCAGGAGATCCAAGCACCTCTTTCCTGCACTTCCATATATACTTATATAAACACACATTCAGACCTTCAGAATATTCCCTCCAGGCCTTCCCTCTACGGTGTACTGACAACATACACTGGTAACAGCTAATGGTTACTGTGTGTTTACTACTACATGCCAGGTACTGTAATAAGGGCTTTACATGTTATATCTTAATTAAAAGTAGGTACCATTATTATCATTCCTATTTTACAAATGAGGAATTTGAAGCACCAAGATGTCAAGCAACTTGCCCAAGGTCACCCAGCTAGGGAATGGCAAAGACAAGAAAGGCCATCAGATTTCACAGCCCACATGACCATCCACTAAGCAATAGGGCCTCTCAGCTTATATCTTTAGACTTTTTGTATGAATTCCATTCCACACCTGAGTCGCTGATCCAGAGACATTGTTTGAGTTCTCGTCCAGCTCACCTGCCCCAAACATTGTTCTCTACCTAGATTTCGGGTGCTTTCCTTCCTGTTCCTTCAACTTATTACGCATTTCTTGCTCTTTTAGTCATTTATAGTTTCACTGCCAGCTCCTCTAGCCAGCCAGCTACAACATCCATAGCCCCAAACGAAAACTGGAACATAACATCTAATAAAAGGATTTTTTTCCCTACTTTGTAAAAAATGTATTGTAAAAAAATGATGATATATTTTAAGTGAATCACTATACTTTCAATTAAAAGACCTTATTGAAAAGAATAAAATGAGATAAAAATGGAGAATCCCCTAGAAAATGAAAGCTATACCAATGAAACACAGTAGGTTGTACACATTGGTAAAAAAAATGTACAGGTTGCCTAGAACCCTAAAATGGACATGGGATAAAAGAACTACCATTTATTAATCATAATCCTCAAAAAAGGTAATATCTGCCTTTGTCTAGAAGATTTATGTTTTGTGTTGAGAACTGTAGTATGGTTTCAACAGCTTTTTTATGGCTATATTCTAGAAAATTAGGATAGGGAGAACTTATTACCAGAAAAGCCTTTGTATGTGTTCTGCTCAACTTCTCAGTCTTTCAGTGAGTGTGTGTATGTGTGTTTGTTTTTGTCTTGTCTTTGTTTAACAAAATAGACTACACTCAAGGGCAGCCCTAGAGAGAGCTTTTCTCCAATTCATTCCCTTTCAGCCGTGGTCTCGAGTAACCCTCCACAGTTACTTCCCAGGAGGCAAATAGCATTAAAACCCTCCTCCGACAGCAAGCCTCCGGGTCTAGGGCCTTTCCCCACTTCCTCACCTCTCCTCAGGTACCCCTGGCTTTATTCTATCAGTGTGGGATCTGCCAGGAGCCGGCCACCCCACTCTAGGCAGTGGAGGTGGAGCAGAATAGTCCTGGCTTCCTCACCTCAACGTAAGTTTAGAGTAGCCTTTATCCACTTTTCCAAGTTCTCTTGGAACTCCTTTTCCAAGTTCTCTGTTTTTTGTTTTGTTTTTCTGTCAGATCCCCTTAATTATGGGTAGTCTAGCCGTAGATGGGTCCCTGGAAGTGCAGCCATCTATCACAAATCATAAAGGAGTCAGAGTGGCAACACATGCGACTGCAATCTGTCGCCACTTTTGGAGAGCAAAAGAACCAATTTCGTGCACCTCCCAAAGTAAATGGGTCTAAAATTTTAAAATTGGAAAAATGAACTCTGCCAGCACCCAGCATCCCTTGTCTGGGAAGTTTTACAGAGCCTCAAGTTCGCCTTATCCCTCTCTTGCCTGACGGCTGACTTTCTGCTCTTGCTCGAGTTGAATGAGAAGCGAAAGAAAAACTACCACCCGGGACGAGGATAGAAAAGACTGGAGGATGCGGGCATCGATCCCGCTACCTCTCGCATGCTAAGCGAGCGCTCTACCATTTGAGCTAATCCCCCACCGCTGGGCACGGCTACTTATCTCTTCCTCTAGAGAGAGGTCAGAGGCTTTGGAGGCGAAAAGAAACATTCTCGACCAGATTCTTGATTTTTGCTTCATGGCTAAAGCCGAAGTAACAAAACGCACGCGCCTCTCCTTCGAGCCGGAATCGAACCAGCGACCTAAGGATGGCCGCAGACAGGCATCTACAGTCCTCCGCTCTACCAGCTGAGCTATCGAAGGGAGCGGAAATACGACGTGTCGACTCCTCTCCATAACTTCTAGTCATCCGCCAGGCTCCGTGTGCTTTCTACCGCGTCGCCCAGCTCCCCTGAGCACAGGCTCAGGCTCCTTCCCGCGGACTTCCCACCTCCTCTCGCAGCCGGAGCGAGCGCTCGCGTCGCCCAGCCCGCCCGGGGCTCTGAGGACAGGGTCCGAGGCCTGGCCCCGGGGAGCCGGCGGTTGGCCGGGACACGCCGCGTTGGCTTTCTCTGTGTGACTCGGGGGGCTGGGGAAACCTACAGCCGGTTTAGAAACAAACCGAAGCCCGAGACCCCGCAGCCGCCGCGCCCAGCGCACACTCCGCAGCGCTTGGAGCTTGGACAGCACGTCCCCGCTTCCGGGATTCGCAAAGCATTTCACCCGAGGGAAGTTACCATAAGCCAGAACTGGAGCGAAGGGGCAGCAATTCCCACTGTTCTTCAGAATGTAATCTGTACTAGAGAAGGGTGCCGAGGAAAGGACCATAAATCACAGGAAGTAGGGGGCAAAAGAGTGCGCGTGTCTCCTTCGAGCCGGAATCGAACCAGCGACCTAAGGATGTCTTTCAGTCAGGGTGCCAACTACAGTCCTCCGCTCTACCAGCTGAGCTATCGAAGGGACAGCCAGGCGACGCTGCCCCCTCCCGAGATTCAATACAAAAGAACCACGAGGCGCCCAACCGTTAGCCAGAAATCGAACTGAGCATGCGTAATGTGGGGGTGGGGGGAGTGAGTTAAGGAGAGTCTGTGCCTCCGTGTTATTTTACGCGTGCGCAGAAAGAGAACCTATCTCGGGCTCGCGCGAGCCTGACTGGCCCGGAAAGGGCCCCCAACTCGAGTGTCCAGGGCTGGTGGTGCCCAGACTCAGCCACTCCGGCGCCACCCCCGCATGCCTGTCGCACTTTTCCTTAACTACCCAGTGTTGCGGGGTGGCCGTCGGGTGTGGCCCCATCGCTTTGTAATCTATATATCCCCCCAATTTCTCTTGGTGTCAGGGGCCAGTGGCGCAATGGATAACGCGTCTGACTACGGATCAGAAGATTGTAGGTTCGACTCCTGCCTGGCTCGGTTTCTCTTTTGTGTTTTTTTGTCATTTTTCTAAAACCAGAGATGATTACTTCCTCAGGGTTCTCCAAACCACAAACGCCAAGAGTAACTTACTGCCCTTGGAGCTCCGAGTCGTGGTGCGGCTTTCCCAAGGCCGCCCCGTCAAACTCGCGAGATGTCAGGAGGTTCGCGGGCTCTAGCGGGACGCGCGTGCCCGCCGCGCGCGAGGGCGCTGCGGCCGTGGGCGGGGCGGCTCCGGGGGCAGAGGCGCTGGGGGCCCGGCTCTCGGGCTCCAGGTGGGGAGCGGGGCCGGGGAGCCGCAGGGAGGCCCGCCGTTCCCGGGACCCGGCCGGTTACAACCCGGCGCTGCGTCTACCGCAGCTCAGTCCGTCGGGGCTTGTAAGATGTTTGAAGACGTTACAGTCACTAAGTCACTAAAGAAACTGCCCCCCCCCCCAACATCCTCCACAACGCAGAGGAGGAAAATTAAGGTTATTTACGGTGTTTGTTTGATCCAGTTCCTGTTTTACACTGCATTTTAACAAAGGTGTTGAGCCCCTCGGTTGTAAGCACTGCATAAAAACTGTCTGATGACTTGCTTCTGCCCTCAAGGTCTTTTAACCAAGAGGGCATAATGCTGGTTTGAGCAAACTGAGTTATTTTGAAGTTATTAATCTGTTTGTGGAGAGGAGTTGAGAATTATTTCTTAAATCTCCCCAAGTAAGATAGCAATTCTCAAAAGTAAAAGCCTTAATAAAATGTGAAGTTTGGAAAGAGATAAGTTAGGGAAGAGAAAATGTAAAGTTAGGGAAAAGGGCTATTTTTTAAGGGGGAAAACTGTTTTCTTAAGCCCACACAAAAATGGTTAAAAGCTAAAACTTTAGGGGAGGGGGGGGCGGGCAAACACTATTTGAACAAAATGATGGTGAGTTTTATTTTTGTTTCCTAGTAAACATGTTGCATTTTTCATATGTAACATGCTGATATCTGAAAATTTTAAAAATATTACTTTTGTGGGAAGTTGGGGAGATATGTTGCATCCCTCCCCCCAAGTTTGTGGGCAGAACCTTGTAAACTGGGCTAAAAGGAAAGAGCCTCCTTCTTATTCGTACCTTCTCCTCATTTTACAAAGTTGGCAAATAAGGCATTTATTATCTGCACAGGTCACTGTCATGGCCATCATTGCACTGTGGCAGAAATTCTGGTCCATTGGTGTATCCCCTTCTTGGTGCACTCTCTTCCCCAACAGCCAGCCAGACCAGAGTAACACGTTTGAAGTGGGCCGAGATGGTGCATGATTTCTGGCTCTCTTACTTGTCACAGAAATTCACATAGAGCTAAGGTAAGCAAGAAAGACATTTATTATAATGAAACAGGGGTGTTGCAGGGAAACCAAGGACAGAAGGTAACTGGGCCTCCTTATGGTTTTTCTCTCAGTGCCTTGTGGCTCCTCTCTATGCTTCCCTAGTACAGGCAGTTGGAAACATGGTGCTGTCCCCTGCCCTAGTCATTCCTGACCTTTATCCCTCACAGGCTACTGCTATAGATTGAATGTTTGTGTTCCCCCAAAATTCATATGTTGAAAATCTAATGCCCAAGGTGACCTATTAGGAAGTGGGGTATGTGGGAGGTGATTGGGTCATGAGTGTGGAGCCCTTATCAGGGATTAGTGCCCTTATAAAAGAGGCCCCAGAGAGATCCCTCCTCCCTTCCACTACGTGAGGACGCAGTGAGAAGTTCCCAGTCTGCAACCCAGAAGAGGGCCTTCGTGGAAACTGATCGTGCAGGCACCCTGATCTTGGACTTCCAGCCTCCAGAATTGTGAGAAATAAATTTCTATTGTTTATAAGCCACCCAGTCTGTGGTATTTTGTTATAGCAGCCTGAATGGACCACGACATCAATCAACCAAAGACTCAAACTTTTCTTTCTCAGTCCTGACTGCAAAACTCTTCATTGTTCTGGCCTCAGTTAGATGCTCACCCCCACCCCTGAAATGTGTCTAGGGGTAAGGATTACATGCAGCCAGGAGGGCTGGCTCACCTCTAGCCATATGATTGGGCAGATATGATTGCATCTCCTCCTTCCTAGGATCCTAATGAAAAAATAATAAAGATATACAAAAAGAAAAAAGCATATTGCAGCATGGAAAAGAACAGTAGGTACAATCAGTAAACCTGAGATTTTACGTGATTTCTGGGATGTAGAAAGCAAATGGGATTGTATAGACATATACCCCAGAATGGAGAAAACCGTAGCTAAGACTACACATTCTAGAAGCTAGCAGAGACAGAACTATTCTCCCTGTGGAGCTCCCAAGAGGTTCCAGGTACAGAGGCAGCAGCACAAAGGTCAGAGACCCACAATGTTGTGCAGCTGCTACTGCATTTGTTCCCAGCTGGGGACATGGGAGAACTGCTTAAGCAGAGCAGATTTGCCTGGGAGGAGCCCGTGGGGTGAATACAGGGCTGGGGAGAGAGGCAGAGTAGAGCCTAATAACGACAGACATGGGGAGAAAGAAAGGCCACCCCACGCCACTCTCAGAGTGAGACCCTCCTTGAGTTGGCAGTTCGAGGGATCTTGGGCCAGCATGGCTGTTTCCTCTCATGCACCGTTAATGAAAAAGCCTGCTTGTCCCCAAGACCCAGCCATTTTACAGATACAAATCAGTGTAGTCCATTCTTCATGAGTGTGAAAAAATATCTACTAGACGTTTGAGAGGAAACAGCAAAACAACTTAAAAAATATTCAAGTCCAAGATGAACAAACAAAATAACTGACCCAGGAGGAAACAGACATAATGCAAGGAATAATACAGAACTATTTTGTTTAAATGCTAATTTATACCCTCAGGGACATCCAAGAGGATATTGCAGCAATAAAAACCAGAACAAGGTGATATGAAAAGGAGCAATGAGAGAATAATTGAGTTCTTGGAAACTTAAAGTGTGATTGCTAAGTTGACAAATAATATATTGGTCATGGCTAAAGATCAAATTTGGAGATATAGAAGATAAAATGGAAACTATCTCCCAGGACACCAGAATAGAGAGAGCAAAAAATATAAAAGTAAAGGCAGAGAGGAAAAACCCAGAAGACACAATCGCTATCTAGTCAGAGTTCCAGAAAGAGAAAGCAGAGACAATACAGGGAAAGGAATGAAAGAAAGACATTAGTCATCAGATCGAAAAGGCCATCGAAGTAGGATGAATAGAAAAACAACCATGCCTGGACACAGCCTAGTGAAATTTAAAAGCATTGAAAATAAAGATAAAACCCTAACAGCTTTCAGAGATGGGGACAAAAAGAAAAAAACAAATAAAAAACAGGCTGGGTACATAGGAATGAGAGTCAGATTATGATGAGACTTCTCATCAGCAATACTGGATACTAGTAGACAGAGCAAGACCTGTGGGGTCAAAGTTCTGTGCGGAAATAATATTGAACCTAGAATTGTATAACCAATCAAAGCAGCAATCACATATGAGAACAAATAGATAGTCCACACTTGCAAGGTCTCGTAAAGTTTAGATCCCATGATTCCTTTCTGAAACATATAAAAAATAAATAAACATTACCTAAGGATGTTATACTGATTGAGTTCTCCAGGAAGAATGAGAGTACAACATTTTTCTGGAGAGTAATATCTGTGAATGGAAAGGGGTAGGACACAGGATTGGGTAGGAATAACATTTAGACAGTGATGCAGACCTGACACAGTCTCTGCCAGCCCCCCTGGTAGCTGCAGAGCAAAGATTTCTCTTTAGAGGAGTCCTGAGTTGAGCAGAAATGGTCAGGTCCTCTTATAACCACCTGCCTCAGTCATTGGGCAGAAGCTGATAACTTTGGCTGGAAAGTTGAGGGAGACCCTGAAGGAATTGACACCTGGAGGCTCTCAGTTAACTATCCTTCTTGCAGCTGGGCAGTGGGTCCTTTCTTGAAAGGCAATCTAGCAGCAAATCTCTGTGTCTGCCACAGATGTACTTCAGCAAAACAAGAATCCAAGAAAGGAATACTCAGGATTTAAGAAAAAAGGGAACAAATCCAGGAACTCAAAATAAATCCCAGGTTAATAGTGATGCAACAAGCAAAGAAGCAATCAGGACAAATTAGGAAAAAGCAAAAAAGGTCAGAGGGCTCTGGGAGATAATCTTTGAAGAAGGAAGTGCGTTCTTTTACAACAGTAATGTGCTATGGACCAGGAAGACCTTAGTGATATGATAAAGGCATGCCCCTTTTCTCAAAAAGCAAACCAAAGATAATTAGGAATTTCTTAAAAAAAAAACACAAATCACTTTATAAATAACTCTGTCCAAATATAAGGCAAACTGAAATCTGGCACAATTTTAAGAAATTCATGGCATGTGTTACGGGCTAACTTGTATTCCCCCCCAACTTCTAAATTCTTACATTGAAGCCCTGGCCTCCAGTACCCCAGTATAGGATGTGACTGTATTTGGAGACAGGGCTTTAAAGAGGTAATCAAATTAAAATGGAGTCGTTAGGTTGGGCCCTCATCCAATCTCACTAGCGTCTTTATAAGAAGAGATTAGGATGCAGAAAGAGAGAGAGAGACACCAGACATGCATGGAGAGACGACCATGTGAACACACAGCGAGAAGGCACCCATCTGCAAGCCAAGGAGAGAGGCTTAGAAGAAATCAAACCTGCTGACATCTTGATCTTGGACCCCTGGCCTCCACAACTGTGGAAAGTAAATTTCTATTGTTTAAGCCACCCAGTCTGTGGTATTTTGTTATGGTAGCCCTAGCAAACTAATACAGGGATGGTGAAGAAAGAGAAATTTACTTTCTTTTCTGCATTCTTTGGGATTATTTGCATTTTTATTTAACCATATGCAAGTTATTTTATATAACATGTGTGGGACAGATAGTCTCATAATTGTCATTTAATTCAGCATCTAATAAAAATTGCTTAAAAATGAAGGAACTGATGCCCAAAGATGTGAAATGGCTTACCTTCAGTAACAGAGTTGAGCAATGGCAGATGAGATCTCAGATCTCCTGAGTCACCAGGCAGGAGTCTTTCCTTGGCACTACTTGGTCTCCCTGTCCCCAGTTGGACACGTGAGTTACAGAGACTGGAGTGCCGGACTGCTTCATGGGAGGAAGGAGGTTGAAAGGCAGATGATGGTCAAGGTCAGATGATGACCAAGACACTGGGAGTAGCAAAGTGTTCCATTAATTAAAGTGAACTCTCTTCTCACTTCTAGAACCCAAAGATCAAATCCCTAAAATTTGTTAACAATGGCGCTCTACAAAAATTATGTGAAGATACTCTGGGATCTGAAGAAAAAAGCCATTGTTCAATGTGAAAAATACCTTACACATAGGCACATGAAAGAACTTTCAAGATCTTCCTTTCAGTTGAGGAAAGCATTCTACAGGCCAGGAGGATCTACCAAAAAAAGCTGAATAATTTCTTCAGGATGACCCTCCAGATTGAGGGAGTAGGGCTAAACTCAAGTTTACTGATTCCTCACCCATGGCGTTCCATAAGTATGTATATCTCCAAGAAGGATATTTGTGAGAGACCACAGAGATAATGTTTCCAAGGTCAGAAAGGGAACCATTCTGGAGAACTCCAGGGAAGATCCAGTTGATTCTTGTTATTTGTGGTAGCTGGGTTCTATAGTCACCACAAACACTGATTTAGTGACTATGTACTGAAGCATTACTCCTGGAAATACAGGATTAAGTTCCTGTGAGCCTCTGTTTACAACATTTTCATTAAGTGATCAATACACAAACCTGTTTTATGTGTTTTGGTTTAGACACCTTATTTAATATACATTAGTGATTCATTGACATTGAACTCACGGCCAACAGCACTATTACTCATACCTGAAAGAAGCCTATTTTCTCCATAAGGCACATCATAACCTCTTGCACTTAGGAACACTAGACAGCACTTCAGCACTTTGCTTTCAAACATTTTAAACAGTGAAATCACCAACAAAAAGCACAAAAATGCAAAAAAATGTGGAACCTGTTTACAATAAGAGAGCTGAAATAAGAAGGCAGAATGTTGCCTTGTTCAACCTCAGCTGGAAACATATGCACCAGGCAACTCAAATTTTTTGCTATTCTGTGTGTGCCTGTGAATGACCACAAAATCACCAGGAGTATTTATTTTGGGGTTACAGATAAATTTTAGCCGTTAGGCAAATTTGCAAATATGGAATCTGTGATGATGAGGATTGGCTGTATTATTAAGCCACACTAAATCCTGAATTATAGGCTAAATCACTACATAAAAAGATCTTAACAAGACTAACCCCCAGGCCGCCATCTCCATTAAGGAGGTTGGCAGGAGCCATTTGTACTACAGGGAGATGGCCAGACTGACCCATCCACTTCCCCGGGCTCCATGAGCCACTGCAAGCTCACTCGCAGTGTTTCACAATCAGGGAAAATGGGACTGTCATCTTGTTTTTACAGTGTCTTTCCCAAAGGTGTGATTTGAGGGGTGGAGAAGGATGTTGCAGGGAGATTTTCTTCAGAGATTCATATTTATGCTTTTAACATTTATTTAGTCTCTACTATGTGTTAGGCACTGTTCTAGTGCTGGGGATGCAGCAAAAGCAAAACAGACGCAAAGACCTACTCTCATGGAGCACACACTCTGAAGGGGCAGACAGACAATGAACTGAAAATAAATAACGTATATAGTGGGCTCAGCAGTGGTGAGTGCCAAAGGGGAAAAAAAGGACAGGTAGATCCAGAGCGTGGAGGGTACTGTGCTTCTCACAATGGCAAATTGACGTAGAACGAGAAGCAAACTAAATTGCTACAGAATATATGGTCATGTGTCGCTTAACTATGGGATACATTCTGAGAAGTTCGTTGTGCAAACATCATAGAGTGTACTTACACAAACCTAGATGGTATAGTCTACTCCACACCTAGACTATATGGTACTAATCTTGTGGGACCACCATCATATATGCGATCTGTAGTTGACGGAAATGTTGTTATGCAGCACATGACTGTATACGTATACTTATACACACACACACATTTATTTTAAATGTGGCAGATAAATTTTAGTTCCTTTGGAAAAAGTTAAAGTTTTCCAAGTTGTATTTCCTTTGAACTATGAAGAAATAATAAAGGATTGCTAATTTAGTAGTCTGACATAAGTAATGGTTTATTTTTACTAACAGAAACTTCACAATTTGTATCCTATTTTGTACAATGGAGAAATTGAGTATAATTTCACTTTTATTATGAATAGATAGCATTTAAAGTCATGAAAAGATTATACATCTCATTGTATGAGTGGTGTTGAAATGCTTTATTTTTATATATAATAGCAAATGTTCTCATCCCAATCATATGGAATCAGAATAATGGAACAGAATATATTAACTTGGGTTTATAGACCTGTTGTATTCACTTTTAGTGGGGGAGGGACAAATTAGAATATACTGAATGTAAACACTTTTTTGACATTAAATAAATAGTTGCATCTGACTTTATGGAATTCAAATATGTCTTAGGGTACCAGGGTGGTGTAGTAATCAAGCAGATGGACCCTAACCTAGAATACCTTGAGTACAAATGCTGGTTCTCCTGTAATTAACAGCACAGGTTAATTAATAGCTCCAATTATCCCATCTGCGAAATGGGAAATAATAGTACCTACCTCATAGGGTTGCCGACAGGATTAAATGAATTAATCTATATTAAGCACTTAGAATCGTGTCTGGCACATAGTAAGCACCATAAATATGTTTGCTGTTAAAAAATATACTGTTTTCTTAGCACTATCTACACATCCTGGAAAATTATGGCAGGAACTTTATCAGAATTTTTAAAGTCACAATTATTTACTAATATCAACTAGTCTAGAATCATTTTTTAAATTAAAAAAAACCAACTTTTCACTCACTTGGTTAGTGTTGCAGTGGTTTAGTTAGACAGGAGAAAGTGGCAGACATGACTACCAAGGGCACACAGGCTTCCCACGTAAGGAGGTGCCACAGGGAGTTGGAGGAGGAGGAGGAAGTGGAAGAGAAGGAGGAGACAGAGGAAGTCTTTGGGAATTTGCTTTTGAGGAATTTGAAGATTTTGAGTCTTTGAGGATTTACTTGAGGAAGTCACTGAGTTAAGTAAGGGTGATGCCTTAGAGGAAAATTCTTGAGCTGCAAAGGCAGTTGAAGAGAAAGGTAGGTAATAAAAGTAGTGATAGGAGTGAATATTCTTTTGAAAATAAGAGAACCCTTGGAAGGAGTTGGGCTGGGAGGTGGAGAGGGTTAGTTTTCAAGGACAAATGTAGTTGGAAATATAAGATCGTCATGGAGAGGCCATATGGTACAGCTGTTGACATCATGGACTCAAGGATCAGCCTGCTCCACCCCTTATTAGCTGGGTGATCTTGGCCAAGTTACTTAACCTTTCTGTGTTTTGGTTTCTTAGTCTGAAAAATGGGGAATGATAATGTTGATATTACTTGTCCAATAGGTTGATGTTTTAAGTGAATATATAAACTGTATAAAGCTAATATAAAGCTCTTACAGTAGTGTCAGGTACTAAGCACTATGACTATTGGTTATTATTTTTCATTTGACAGATTTATTTTTAATTTGTGAAAGAATGAATCATCTTTTTCAAATACTGATGCACCTGTGATCCTAAAAGCCAACACTTTCCACCTCCTTTCAAATCCTTTAGTTTGGGAGGTGGGATGTGCTAAGAAGAGGTAAGAGAGAGAACTAAGAAAAGCAGAAGGTAAGCAGGGAAACGAATCATTTTTATTTTTTATTAAAACTTTACCTTTTTACTCAGAATAATATGTATCTTTCAGGTTTTGGTAGCTAAAAATTTCATTTCCTAGTATGCCATATAGTGAGTTTAAAACATAAATTCCATGGAA
This sequence comes from Ceratotherium simum simum, assembly GCF_057802395.1. Taxonomy (NCBI): domain Eukaryota; kingdom Metazoa; phylum Chordata; class Mammalia; order Perissodactyla; family Rhinocerotidae; genus Ceratotherium; species Ceratotherium simum. Next base: position 20,137,424 of record NC_141930.1, read on the forward strand.
AGTACAATAAAGAAACTTGAAATAAAGGTATTTTATATAAAACTGTTATGCTAATAAATTAATCGATATATAGACTTACTCTTTTTCATTGCCTGATGGCTTTTGTTTGTTACTTTTACACCTAGGTTAGCTTTAAAATAGTGCTTTCTTCATTTATAATAAATAATCCTGAAAAATGCCTGTTCAGTAAATAGTATATGCACATGCCCAAATAGATCATTCTAAAAAATTTAAGAAAATGTTGGAATTTCACTCCCAAAGTGAAAATCTGCACTAAAAAGTTTCCCCCAGTTATTCTTCACCAGAAAAGCAAGTGTATTGTAGATGAAACTGAGAAGAGGTGAATCTGAACAACATCTCAGGAGTGGAGATATTTGGGTACCAGAGCAGATTACTCAGAAGTAAAAGTTAAAAACCCTCCCTAGGTAAGATCCCCTCTTCCCGGCCTTGGGAACAAGGATGTGCCTGGGAGGCTCTTAGGCCTTAGAGAAGCTGATAATCAGATTTTCAGCTATTAGAAAGCTCAGTTGGCAGCCCAGCGGTGAGCGGAATGTGTTTGCAGTTGTGCTCTTGCGGCTGATTTGATTCTAGGAATTTAGTTTTGCTTCTCGGGGACAGCCCTGGAACAGCATGAAAATTCCAGAAAGTCGTATCACACTTACCCATTCCTTTGGCACTGAGCATGTTTAGTTCTCCTTTTGGAGAAAGGCTTTTCTCAGAAATGGCATATGTTGTGAGATTTAAACAATTAATCGATAGGCATTTGTTAGTTTCCTGCTTCGTTTTTAGCACTGTGCACAGTATTTAGCACTGTGTAAACTCTGACTCTAAGATGTAGTTCTGGAAATCACTGCTAATTTGAGTCATCTACAGTTTGGAAATGGCTTTGTTTTATAGCAACTGGTTATTCATGACTTAATCTAAATTTCTGGTGCTTTGTAGTCTAGAACTGCTCAGGAATAATATGAAGAAGAATGTTACTTAGATGCGTTGCATATTAATATGCAAAAAATTAATATGCAAAAAATTAATATGCTAAGACTCTCTACAAACTAAGGATTTTAGCAGCTTTTGAGTTTCTAGCAGGCAGGAATTTCTCTATTCTACAACAGCTTAAACATTTACTCATATAATAAATATTCCCCACTGTCTGCCATGTGTCAGGCACTGTTTTAAGCACTGGACATTCAGCAAGACACAGAAACAGACAAAAATCTTTGTCCTTGTGGTGTAGCAGACAGACAACAATCAAGATAAAAAGTATGTTAGTGAGAGGTCCTAAGGAGAGAAAGTAGAGAAGAGAATAGAAGCGTGAGGAGGGGATGTTACAGTTCCAGGCAGAGTGGCTGGGAAAGCCTACAGAGAAGTGATATTTGAGAAAAGATCTGGAGGAAGTCTCTTCATGCTCTAAATACATTATATGCTTTAAATTAATCTCTCCCTCAGAGCTGCAGTTTAACAGGGTAGCGAGACATTTCACCTCAGCCAGGTTTTGAGAGTTCCTCTCCTTCCTAGGGATGTAAGGGGTCTGCAAGGGTTTATGTCTTCATCCTCCAAGGGAGTTCCAAGCCCCTCATCCTTCTCCAGCCTGGTTGCTTCTGAGGTCCGGTGTCCAACCCTGCATGGCTCCTTTGAGGGGCCAGATGTGGGTACAGAAATCTTTTGTTATGGCTACGAAGCCATGGCTTAGTTTTGTTACCTGGGCATCCAAGTGCTATCCCATCATAGGGGATTTCCCCTGTGAGGACACAAGTCTGGGCTATTCTGGGAAATCCTCCCCAACTTCCCAAACCCATTCTAGAGGCCCCTCATGCTGAGACTACTTCTCTTCTTCAAATTTCAGCATGCAACTTTCTAACAGCCCAAGCTCCCAAACAAAAGCCTGGGTTGTTGTTTTCCGGGTGTCTGACTACCTTTGTGTTTAACCTCTAAGGCTATGGTAGCAAGAGAGTCACCTTTTAAAGATGAAACTCAGAAGGGGGGAGCCCTCATTCCTTTGAGTCTCCTAAAGCACTAAGGACAAAACAAAATTAATGTCTCAATAAATTACCTTGCCATACATTCAAATCATGAATGTGGTCACTCTAAATTATTTCTATTTGTCAATACACTCAGAGAACTGTTTGAAAAATACTTTTATTCCCCCTTTGCCTAGTAGCATTGTGATTATTTGTGCTTGAAGTTGGGGGGGGAAAGACATTCCTTTAAGAATATTCTGTTACCCAGACTATTTCCTATCTCTCCCTCCCCTACCAGTTGGGGTAGATTCACAATAGTTCAGTTTATATAAAAGACCAGTAAATGTGAAGGTCAAAAGTTGACAGTGGTGAGCAGAGAGAATAGGAGACTATGAGAAATGAGGGTCAAAGGAAAGAAGGTCAAGTGGCAGAGGGGAGGAGGACAGGGAAAGAGATGGAATACTGAGAAACAGGGAAGAGAAGGTACAAAGGAAAAGAGGAAGTGAAAGAGACTCAGGATGAGAAAGTGAAAAGAAGAAATATAGAATAAGGAGCAAAGACAATGAAAAAACAAGTAGGGAGTACTGATTCAGTGTTAAACACACAGTTTTGGAGATGAGAAGTTTGACACAGATGTCAGCAGATGAAAATTAAGGTGGTGGCAGGGCTGTGTTTCTTTTTGAAGGCTCTAGAGGAGAATCCGTTTTCTTGAGTTTTCCAGCTTTTAGAAGTTGCCTGCATACCTTGGCTCATGGCCCCCTCCCTCCTTTACCTTCATAGTATCTCTCTGACCATTCTTCTGTAGTCACATCTCTCTCTCTCCATTGCCAGGAAAGGTTTTTGATTTTTAAGGACCCATGTGATTAGATTGGGCCCACTTGGATAATCCAGGATAATCTTCCTATCTCAGGGTCCTTAACAATCACATCTGCAAAGTCCCTTTTGCCATGAAAGGTGATATAGTCACTGGTTCTGGGAATTAGGATATGCACATCTTGGGGGTCCATTACTGTGCCAACCACAGAGATCATATAGTCTTAATTGGTCAAAAGATCAGGCAGTGCATTACCAGGTGAGTGTATTTCAAGGCTAGGCCATGTCAAAATGTGTTTTAGCAAACATAGCATTTGAAAGGCAGAAATAGCATGTCATTTATTCTCAAAGAATTAAGATATGTATATTTTGGTAAAGAAAAATGCATATATATGTTTTTTATTATGTTCTAATGTAAGACAGCAAAAAAATAAATGGATGACCTATGCAACCTTATATGAAATCCCTACTCTGGTAGCCTGGAACCCAGGATTAGGTAGTGAGCCACTGAAGTGGGCAGTTCATTTGACCCTGCATGAACCAAAGCCATGCAACCATTGCTGAGGATCATGGTAATCATGTCCCTTCTTTCCTTGATGCTTCTCTGCTAAGATGCTTATGGATTCAGAATAACTGCAGGTGATTCCGGATGGCAGCTCCTGTTGACCCCCACAAGATGCTTCAGGGGCCCCTCCTAACATGAAGAGTTGATCCTTGCTTCTATGTAGCTAAGGGGCATTCTGTAGAATTCATTTCCTCATTCGTAGGCATCCATGTGCTTGCTTTTACCACATATCATTGTAACCAGAAATTAGCCCTTTGTGGGGAACATTGGCCAGAACCCCTCTAGGAATTTAATTCCACCGTCTGATTCTGATTCATGCCCTGTTCTCATCTTAACCACTCTTGTACCAGCTCTCTGGGCAAAGTGGAAGTGGAAGTAAAAAATTCCGTGTGAAAAAGAAAAATAAAAAGAGACCTCAGAAAGGAAATGTAGTGGCTCAAATGATCCACAGACAGGACCATTTATCTCATTGTTCCTTTCAAATGGAAAGTAGCACTTGTTTGTTGAATACAGAGTTGCGAACACTTGCTAGTCACCTGGGCTGGTAGTACTGGGTATCTTCATGGGTCTTGTTGGGTGAAAGAATTTATATACATGAGAAGTCACATTACATTTGTCTATATGTATCAGCATATGCAAATTCATGTAAAACCACCTTCTATTTGTTCAACACTTGACTTGTCAGAGTTCTTTCACCTCAGCTATTTTATCAGGTCTCACAGCAATTCGGAAGGTGGTCAGGACAGGTATGAAAATGGAGCCGTAGAGCGATCAGCCATATTATTCTCATCTCACTAGGTCACAGGGCTAGGTAGTGAAAGCTTAGATTAGAACCAGGTTTCTTAACTTTCAAACCAGAGCTCTTTCAAGTTGAGTATGTCAATTAAAAAAAAAATTCCAGAAACTGATGTTAGTAGAGTTTTAATGACTTCAGAACTGCAAGTGCTATAACGCCAATTCTCACTTACAGTGTATATTTAGCCTTAACTGACTGTAATTTGGTAGTGGTGGGGAAGAAGAAACAAAGAAGAGAGAAAATGGCATTTCATGCAATATTATATAAAAACATAACAAGATCTTGAAAAATGCAGTATTACATAAAGAACTAAGAAAGATCTAGAAAAAACAAACACTTTTGCTGCTATACTATTTTATAAATAGTACATGGTTTTGACCACATGATGAATATAAAGATCAAACAAGTAAATGCAGAGATGACCTCTGAGCTTCAATGTTTAACATGCACAGAGCTAAGCATTTTCTGGTCAATATAATTAATCCCACTGAAAATGAAGTAAATGATATGACTTTAAATTTAAATTTAGGCTATAAAATTTAGAATTCTACCCTTTACCTCATGTGTTTCTTTTCCTTAGTCTGTCTAATCTAGGCCAATTGTACAAAAATTACTTTTACTTAAAAATGGTCAGCACATTTCTTGGGGCTGGTTTGGGCTCAGGATGATTTTCTGGATCATTTATAACATTTAACCAGGTTGAAGTTTTGTTTTTATGCCAGTTTAAAAGTACACACAAAACCTGTTTCTTCCTGGTTTTACTTGTCAGTTTTCAGTAAATGACAATTTTTAATCTTTCAAAAAAATACTTTAAAATAATGTGATTTGTCTTTTTACCTAATAATTTCTTCCTGCCTCTTAAAATATTTCTGTAGCCAGAATGAACATTGACAGAGAAAATCTCCATATACACACAAAATTCCTCCTAAATTCTCATGTGTATTTTGCTGATGATAATTGTGACAAGTATGAATATTGTATTTAGTTAAACAGATGAAACGTGGCTTCTGTTTGGAATACTGCTTTAGTCTGTAAGGAATGAAGTCTGCCTCACACAAAAGCCAGGCTCAGAAAGCCTGTCCGGTGCCACTGTCTTACCTCATGCAAGGAGCATAAAACAACTCTTCAGGCCTTTATTCATCAAAATGGAATGTGTTTCATCAGGAATTCTACTCAGAGTGAGACTGCATACTGAGAAAATTATGTAGCAATCGTATTCCCTAACCTAAGAATTAAATACAAATGTGGAAAAGTTCACAGCATTTCATGCTACATGCCCTTCCCCCCATAACCACTTGGAGACATGGCTGAACCAAGAGGAGGTACTGGGAACCCTCAGTGGGCTCAATATTATGAGCCCATGCAATAACTTCGAGGTTCTTCTCTGATTAGCTGTGTTTTCTCATTTGCATTTGCAGGCTGGAGAACAACTGGCAAGTCCGCATCTACAAATAAACAAAGCAAAGCAATAAACACCCTCTTATCATGTTACCTTTTCTTTAATGGGGCAAGTGATGGATGTTTTTGTTAAAATGATGATTGGCAAATCAACTCAGTTCATAAGATACTGAGGATGCCTATCCTTTAAAGGACTTCAAAAGTGAGAAGACACCGTCTTTACTCTTCATTTAAGTTCTATCAGTTATAGAATTATAAAATCAAAGCACTGAACCAGCTTTCACCCTGAGGCAATTGCTGAACCTGGTGAACTTAAGCTTTAGTTTCACCATCTTGTGGGGATGATGACAGGGCCACCAGATATGTCATATAAACTCTAGTGTATATCTATATGAAAAATGCCCCCTAGAATTGTGCAGTGCACAATTGCGTATATGGCCCTGTTACGAGAGAGGTCAAAACCCGGAGCTTGCTTAGGTGAAGGGTCTAGTAGGAAGCTCCCTGCATAAAGCTAGTACCCAAAATGGTTATGCACTCTCTAAATAACCATAACCCTAAATCTACATTTAAATTGTTAGTCTTGAGTTTTGGTGCTGAGTTGAGGGAGGAAAGTGCTCCCCTAAAAATGTGTAATGGCAAGCAAGTGAGCACACATACTGGCAGGCCAAATTTACAATACTGTGTCTTCCAAGAAATCTCAAGCTGATAATTTAGTTTAAAATGGTCCAGTACAAGATGTGTTCCCAAGCACATAGCAGAAGTGAATGGCCCCAGCTTCAACCCAGACCTCAAAATAAAAGCACTAAAAAAATTGCAATAAACATGAACTCAGTGAATCAAATAGAGACATAGGAGAGAGATTGAGGAAGAGGGAGGGAAAGAGTACACATAGAAACAATGCACACAAAGTGAGAGCCAGTAGCAACAACAGAAGGCGAAATCAGACCTGGAAAGACTTCAAATCTTTCACTTATTAGACACAGAATAAAAAAAATTAATTTTTTTAAATGAGCAAGTCTATTTTGAAATTAATAAAAAAGAACTTCTAAGTATTAAAACATATGAAATTTTAAAAATTTGATGGATGAGTTTAACAGCTAAAGAGAGAATTAATGAAATGTAAGACAGATCTGAGGAGATTAATCAGAAAGTAACATGGAGAAACAAAGAGATAAAATATGAAAGAGGTTAAAAGACCTGAAGAATAGATTGATAAGGTCTAACTTATATATAATAAGACTTTCATAAAGAAATGAAAAGAAAAGAAGATTAGAAGGAATATTTGAAGACTTAATGGCTGCAAATTTCCTAGCAAGACACCAATCCACAGATTTAAGAACCAGCCAGGATAAATTAAAGAGAAACTCATATTTAAAACATCTTAGTGACATTGAAGAACACCAAAGACAATGATTTTTAAAGGAATACTTCTCAATAGTAAATATGGAAGCGAGAAAACTACAGAATTATATTTTTACTATGCTAAAAAAAGATATCTGTCAACCTAAATTTGTTGACAAACCCTCTTATTTTTACATTTTTTTAAAGCATGATATAAAGGTATTTTCAGACAATAAAAACAGAAATTGTGCCACCAGCAGACCCAATTTAAAAGACATAATTCAACAGAAAGAAAGTGTTACCAGATGGAAAATTTGTGCTGTAAAAAGGAAAGATTCATAAAGAAAATGGCAGATATGTGAGTAAAACTAAATGATTATTGACTATATAAGCCAATAATAATAATTTATGAGGCTTACAATTAACATAAAACTAGAAAACAGCAATAGTGTATAAATGAGAAAGGAGGTGTTCAGAGTTAAACTGTTATAAAGTTCTTGTATTGCTCAGGAAGGGGTAAAGATAATAATTAACTTTAAACTTTGATAAGTATGCTTGATAAATGTCTGGGGTAACCCTAAAAGAATAGAACAGAGAATATAATTTCCAAACTGGAGGAAGGCAAGAAATGAAATATGAAAAAAAATCTATCAATACAAAAGAAAGAAAAAAGGGAAAGAAAAGAGAAACAGAAAAAAATATGTCAATTTAAAGTGATAATTATAATAATAAAATATTAACAGAGAGCTTGTATATAGTGCTTATTATATGCCTAGCACTGTTCTCAGCACTTTATGTATATTAACTCACTTAATAGCAGCACTACAAGGTAGGATTATTATTGTAGCCATTTTGCAGATAAGGACACTTACAACACAGAGTGTTGTAAGTGACTAGCCTCAGTTACACAGGTGGTAAGTAATAGAGCTGGTATTCGAACCCAGGCAATATTTCTTAGAGTCTGTTCTCTTAAATACTATGCTATACTGTCTCTCACAAAAGAGTAAGTTAGTAGAGAAAAATCAAAATATATCATTAATTATAATATATACAAATGGACTTAATACTCTATTTAAAAGAAAAATATTGTCATACTAAATAAATCCCTCCAGCTCTATGCTCTTTATAAAAGACACATCAAAAAACATAAGGACAAAAAAAGTTGAGAGTAAAAAGATGGAAACATTTACCACACAAATACAGGAAGAAAGCTAATGGAACTACATTTTAACAGACAAAATAAAATATGACAAAAAGCATTGCTAAAGGGTAAGTACGTAATAATAAAATATTCAATTCACCAAATAGCTATAAAAATTCTAAACTTATATACACTAATAACATAGCCTCAAAATATATGAAGCAAAAATTGACAGAACTTTATAGAGAAATAGAAAAATCCATCATCATAGTGGAAGATTTGAATGCTTCTCTCCATCAGTAATGGACTGATGAAGCAAGCAAAAAAACCTTTAAGGATATAAAGAATTTGAAAAGTACAGTGTTGTGGACTAACTTGTGTCCACCCTTCCCCTAAATTCATCTGTTGAATTTCTAAGCCCTAGTACCTCAGAATGTGACCATATTTGGAGAGAGGGTCTTTAAAGAGGTAATTAAGTTAAAATGAGGTCCTCAGGGTGGGCCTTAATCCAATATGACTGGTGTCTATATAAGAAGAGGATGTTAGGATACAGACACACACAGAGAGAAGACCATGTGAAGACACAGGGAGAAAATGGCCACCTACATGCCAAGAAGAGAGGCCTCAGAGGAAACCAACCAACCCTGTGACACCTTGATCTTTGACTTCTAACCTCCAGAATTGTGAAAGAATAAATTCCTATTGTTCAAGCCAGCCAATCTATGGTATGTTGCTACAGCAGCGCTAGCAAAGTAATACATATAATAAATTAGCTTTATTTAATAGTCATATATGAAACAGTGAACCTAACAAACACAGAACATATTGTTTTGAAGCCATGTGGAATATTTACAAAAACTGATTCAGTTCTAGGCTGTAACGCAAGCCTCAAGACATTTCAAAGTATTGTATCATGCTGTCCACATTTTCTGATCACAGAGCAGTTAAGTTAGACACAAACAATGATAAAGACCCTGAGGGGTCAGCCCCATGGCCTAGTGGTTAAGTTCTGCACACTCCGCTTCGGTGGCCTGGGTTTGGGCCCAGGCACAGATGTACACCATTCATCAGCAGCCATGCTGTGGCAGTGACCCACATATAAAATAGAGGAAGACTGGCACAGATGTTAGCTCAGGGCGAATCTTCCTCAGCAAAAAAAAAAAAAAAGAACCTGGAAAATCCCCACAGGTTTACAAATTCAGACACATATAGGCCTAACTTAGAGATCAAAAAATCATAATGGAAATTAGAAAATATTTAGAACTCAGATTATAAGAACATATATGTGTATGTATGTATGAAACTAAAGTGATACTTATAGGAAAATTTATAGCCTTAAATGCTTAATATCAGAAAATAAGAAGGCTGAATATTAAAAAGTATAAAAATTAAGAAGTTAGAAAATTAACAAAATAATAAATTTAGAAATAGTAAAGAACAGAAATTAATTATGTAAAAACACATAAGAGAATCACCAAAACCAAAAGTTATTTATTTGAGAAAATTGACAAAATTTTCAAAATCTGATGAGAAAGACTAAAAAAAAGAAAGCAGAAATAGCCAGTATAAGGAATAAAAATGGAACAATAATGCATATACTATAGATGCATAAAAGTAATAAGAGGAAATTTTAAAGAAGTAATTTTTTAATAATGAAGAAAGGAAATCTAAATGAGCTATAAACATTAAATACATTGAGTCAGTAATTAAAAATTTGTACAATCACAAATTAGCCCAGAAAGTTCTACAAAATCCTGTAGAAAAAAAGAAATCCAATAATATACAGACTCTTCAAGAAAAGTTAGAAAAGGAATCCTTCCTAATTTCTTTCATGAGGCATAATTTGATATAGAACCCACAAGGAAAGTTTGAGAAAGGAAAATTATAGGCCAGTCTCACTCATTAACATAGACACAAACATCTAAAACAAAATATTAGCAAACCCATTTCATCAAAAAATAAAATTAATACACCAAGACTGCATGGAATTTATCTCAGGAATACAAGCTTGTTTTAATGTTGGAAAACCAATTCATATAATTCTTCACATTAACAGAATTAAAGGGGAAAAATCATGCTCATCTGAATTGATTAAGAAAAGAGTATTTGATAAAATTTCACACCCATCATAAATTTCTAACAAAATAGGAATAGAAGACAAAACTTTCTTAACCTGATCAAAAACTGACAGCAAACCTCATAATTATGATGCAATCTTGAAAGCATCTTCAACATTTTACTGGTAGTCTCAGCAAACACAGAAAGGCAAAAAAAAAAAAAAAAGAGAAAAAAATGATAAGAAATCGGAAGAAAGAATCAAAACTATCACTATTCACAAATGATATAAATAGTTATGTAGAAACCCTAAAGAATTTATAGATAAAGAATTAGAGAGTTTAGCTAGTTTCTTGGATTCAAAATCAATGTTTTAAAAAAAAGATTTCTATATACAAAATACAAGTAAAAAACTAATATGTATAATTTATTTATTTATAATTGTATAAAAATGGATAAATGTAACCAAAGATATATAAGATATATCTTTAGTGAAAGCCAATGAAGAAGACCTAAATAAATGGAGAGATATACCTCGTCATGTATTAGAAGGTCCACATTCTTAAAGATGTCAATTCTACCTAATCTACAGTGGCACTGCAATTCTAACCAAGATCCCAAAGGTTTTGTTCAGAGAATTTTTGTTAAAGAACTTGACAAAGCTGATTCTAAAATTTATATGGAAAAGCAAAAGGCCAAGGATATATGAGACTTTCTTGAAGGACAAGTTAGGAGGACTTGCGTAAACAGTATTAGGAGTTGTTATAATTGGGCCTGGTACTGCATACAGATAGACAAAATGACCAATGGACCAGAACAAAAAGCCCGGAAACTGCTCCATATATCTACTGAAACTTAATGTATACCAAAACCAAGACTAGAAATCAGTGTGCTGGGACAATTTGTTTTCTATATGGAAAAAAATGAAATGGAATCCTATATCATACCATGTGCAAAAATCAATTTCAGGTGATTAAACATGTAAATGTGAAAAACAAAACTATAAAACTTTGAGAAGACTGTATAGGAGCATACCTTTTTATCCTTAGGATAGGGAAAGATTTCTTAATCAAAAAACCAAAAATCAATAAACATAAATGCAAAGATTGACATTTTGTCTACATTAAAATTAAGAACTTTGGTTTATTAAAAGACACCATAAAGAGTGATATACCAAGTCATAGACTGGCAGAATATATTTTAAACAAACATAATCAACAAAGAGTTAATACCCAAACATAAAAAATCAGTAAGTGAAAGGCAGATGATGTAATAAAAAACCTGCAAAAGATTTAAACATTTCATAGGAGAAACCCAAATGATCAATAAGCATATGAAAAGATGTTCAACTTTACTAGTGATCAAAGAGATAAAAATTAGTACCACAGTGGTGTACCATTTCCCAATCACCAGAGTGGCACACATTTTCAGTCTGGTGATGTCAAGTGTTGGTAAGGATGTGGAGCAACGGGAATTCTCATTAGCTGTTAGAATGGAAACTGGGAATGGAAATCAGTGCAACAAATTTGCAGAACAACTTGATGTTATCTAGTAAGTTGTAGATGTGCATACCCTTTGACTCAGGTATTCCACTCCTGTATATATACCTTAAAAACTCTAGCATTCATGCACCAGGAGACATGTACAAGAACATTCATAACAGCACTGTTTGTAATGGTAAAAAAGTGGAAATTATCCAAATATCCATTAGCAGCAGAATGGATAAATAAATTATAGGATGTTCTCACAGAAAAATACCATATAACAGCGAGAATGAATGAAAGACAGTCACGATCTGAATGAATCTCAGAAATATGACACTGAGTGAAAAAAAATAAAATTGAAGTATAATTGTTGAGTATAAGTCCATTCATTTAAAGTTCAAAAATATGCAAAACAAAGCAATATACTGATTAGGAATATAAATATATGTAGTTGTAATACTAAAAAGAATAGTAAGAAAATGATTACATTGCAATAGTCAAGACATGGATGTAAACAACCCCAAAGTGTCCATTGATGGGTGAGTGGATAAAGAAAATATGGTGTATATATACAATGGAATATTATTCAGCTATTAAAAAAAAAAGAAAATCCTGCCATTTGCAACAACAGGAATGGACCTTGAGTGTATTATGCCAAGTGAAATAAGTCAAAGAAAGACAAATGCTACACGATCTCACTTATATGTGAATCTAAAAAAAAAACAAACAAAAAACCAAACTCATAGAAAAAGAGATCAGATTCGTGTTTACCAGAGGTGAGGAGAGGGGAAATTGGATGAAGTTGATTAAAAGGTACAAAATTCCAGTTATAAGATAAATAAGTACCGGGGATATAATGTACAATATAATCACTATAGTTAACACTGCTGTACGGTATATTTGAAAATTGCTGAGAGTAAATCCTAGAAGTTCTCATCACAAGAAAAAACATTTTCTTCTTTTTTTTATCTATATGAGATGACAGGTGTTAACTAAACTTAGTATGGTAATCATTTCACAATATATGTAAGTCAAGTCATTATACTGTACATCTTACACTTATACAGCGCTGTATGTCAATTAAATACCTCAATAAAACTGAAAGAAAAAAAAGAAAATGACTACAAATGATTTAAGATAGCAGTTACTTCTGAAGAGGGAAAAGCAAACACAGAACTTATAAGGTAATGGCAATATTTCTTTTCTGAAAGGTAGAAAATCAGGTCATAATATTTGTATGTATTTAATATTTAATAAAAACAATAGCAGATAAAGGAGTTAAGTGAATTACCCCCAAAAGTTCAACCAGTAGCTAATAGAGTTAGGGCTTGAAATGGGACTGTCTGGCTCCAAAGCCCTCTGTCCTAGCCACTAGCAGTGTACTGCTCGCTGGCATAAAAGGCTGATATTCAATTTTCTCATTTCCCCACTCTTTGTGAATATTGGGGCCTTGCTTAGACCTGTGGCATCCTCCACTTGGGTGAATTGGCAGGGAACAAAGAACCTTCTCCTTTTCTGAGGGAAGGATGTTTAGTTTCCTTCTCTAGTCAAATCTTGGTCTACCCCTCTCCTCTACTATGTATATTTTTAAATTGAAGTGAGATTCACATAACATAAAATTAATCATTTTAAAGTGAACAATTTAGTAGCATTTAGTACATTCACAGTGTACTAAATGTATAATTCACCACCTCTATCTAGTTGTAAAACATTTCCCCAAAAGAAAACCCAGAACCCATTAGGCAGTTGCTCCCTGTTCCTCCCTTCCTCCCAGGCCCTGGCAACTACCAGTCTGCTTTCTGCCTCTACGGATTTACCTATTCTGGATATCTCAAAGAAATGGAATCACACAATATTTGTCCTTTTGTGTCTGGCTCCTTTCACTTAGCATAATGTTCCAGGTTCGTCCACACTGTAGCATGTATCAGTACTTCATTCTTTTTTTATGGCCGAATAATATTTCACCTCTCCTCTGCTTTTTTGCATGTTACTCCTCAGAGCCTCCTGGGTTTTTCTTAATTCCTTTTCCCCTCTTCCTAGTTAAATCCTACTGCTCTTGGTCTTCTCTAGCATACTGTCCAGGATTCCAGCTGCTTTCTACCTATCACATTTCACATCGATGGTACGAGCCCTTGTCTGGTCATATCCCAGTTTGGGGTTACGCGGATATGATCTCTGCACAACTTCTGCTTCATTCAATTCCTTGATAAAACTATTCAGTAGAACATCCCAATAGGACGACACCTGCCTTGCCTGGCATCTAGAGCACCATTTGCAGTCTTATCCACAGGATATAGGGAGATACCGTGCCAAATGCTTCTCTGGTATCAAGATTCATCCCTTCTAGGGTTCTCCATCCCCATAATCTCCTTCCCCTTAACTCCTCCTCATTCTTTAAGTCTTCAGCTTTAATTGTCTCTTCCTCAGGGAAGCTGTCCTCACCTGCATCCAGGTCAGGTCCCCCCAGTGTTCACTATCACAGCCCCTGTGCCTCTCTTTTGGCAGGCTTATTATACCTGTAAATTAACTAGCTCTTTGTGTGATTGTTTACTCTTTGTCTCCGCATCTTCTCTGCTGGATCGTAAGGTCCAAGACAGCAGGAAGCATGTCTTTCTTTTCTCTAGCCCCTAGCATAGTGTCAGGCAAATTTTAAGTGCTAAATAAATGTTTGTTGTTGAAAGGCAATCTTGATACACCTGTCTAGTAAATTTGCTCACTGAACGTTGGCAGCCAAAAATTGAAGAAGGCTTGGGTCCACTTTGAGCTGCTTTTGGGGTAGCATTCTAAGCTGACTCATGCATCTTGCTCCCCTGTCCCAGAGCCTTGATGATGCTTACTTGACATATTCATATAAAGCAGAAAAAAGGACTCTGGGCTAGTTGCAAGAATTATTTTCCATGAATTATTTTTAGAAATCGATTCCTTTTGACTGGAGAAAAGGGGGTAGAAAAGAGATTGAGTGGGGGTTGGTAAAAAGAGGTAGGATGAATTTAATCTCTACCTTGGTGCACTTTTCCTGGGCAGTAGAGTGTGATGAATACTGAACAGCAAATGTAATAAATATCTCAATATCTTGGCCAAGAGCAAGAGTCTAATTACAAGCCATATGGCCTCTTCAGCTCAGTGGTTGTGAATTTATTTGGGTTTCATCCAGGTGACTAGCAAGAAACGTTAAGCAATCAACAGATTTTTCTATGCATGGAATCTCACATTTTTAGATCCAAGGTCAACAGTATAAACTCTTTTCCTTTAGATGCTTATTCCCTTTCCTTCAAAAAAATGGGGAAATCATGACTCCACTAGAAATTTTTAGAGTTTAACTGGGAATTTTCAGCCCACTGCCTTCAGCTTAGAAAGAAGAAACTGAATTTAGCTCCTGTATTTTTGGTTTGCTTTGCCAGGGTGTTTGGAGATAACTAGTTTCCATTTATGCTCTTGCTTCTGTACCTTCTTACACTGTCTCACAGACACACAGACACACACAGACACACAGTCCCAGGTTTGATCTCAAGATGGTCTATAAACCTCTCTTGGCTAGTGGAATTCTGATTTCGTTGTGGCCTTCAGCTAACAGAGGAGTAGAAAGTCTAAATGAGCTTGTTTTAAATACACCACTCAACATTTCACAAAGTGGAACTTCTAATTTGCGAACATTTGAAAGGAAGGGAAATAATCTCATATCCATTGCCTTTACCTTTCAAGTTTCAAATTTTCCAAGACAAAAAAAAGGGGACGGGCTCCCCCTGCCCAAGACACTATCTGTCTTCGATTTGATCTTGACTGATTCATAAGAATAATAGAATTCCCTATGTTCCTAAGATCCCACTAGGAGTATATTTTTATTTTGAGAAAGAGATGGGAACCAGTTTACGAGTTCTGTAGTTTCCAGTGAACATTGAAGATGCCACTGTTTTGAGCTTTCTGCCCTTTGTTTCTGAAGGGTAGAAGCTGGATTATACCCTTTCACACAGTTGAAAGAGACACAATAACCCAAGCAAATCTCTTCTCTCTACTACCAAATCCCACCCTATACCACTACACTCGAAGAGAGATTGGTACCATGTTACAGCATCAAAGGTATCTTAGGCTTTAGTTAGTGTCAAGGGTAGGCATGTTTGAAATACGCACATAAAAAATATCCAAGAAAAATGATAAGCTTTAGACATAGAACTAGAATTATTAAACTATCTCAAAGCAGGTGAAAAAAACATTTCTAATGTTTTTTTATAAGTCAATTGGTTAAAAAAAGGGTTTGATATTTCAAATTTGGATTTTCATAAATTAAGAAATATCTACAATGTCCTTAAAAACGAAATTAGAGGTGTTTAGTCACTGAATTCAAATCAGAAATGTATTTCTCTAGTTAGCTCGTGTTCTCTCCTCTTTTTATTAGTCTTGAAAGGCATAAGGTGACTGTAAAGTATTAAGCAGCTATAACTTTTATTCTGGAGGGAGGATTATCTCATATTAGTTTTATTATACTTTGTATCTTGGCATTTCTGGAAAGTCAGAGAGAATAATATAAGAAAGAGATGCTAACCATACTTTAAAAATCAATACTCATATGTGAAAAATAAATTTCCAGTTGTAATCTTCAATTACTGGCCAAATCCCTAAGCACAGTACATTCTGCAGCATACCGTTTAGACGGATAATTAATATAAATCTCCTGCTCCACCCATTCCTCTCCACCTCACCCTATCATCTCAATCAGCTTCCCTCTTGCCTAAAAACAGAGTGCTATGTTCTGGAGGCATTTTGTCCTATTCCTTGTCAGTGAGTATCAAGCTTGAAATCCAGATTTATAACCCATATGGGGAAATATTCTAACAGTACTGACTATATAATTTGCAAAACCCAGTGCAAAATGAAAGTGTAGTATACCTGATTCAAAATCTAAGAATTTCAAGATAGTGACAGTGGAGCAATAAACCAAATGTTGGAAATCCTACTCAGTGCTTATTAGGGAAGAAAAAATAAAATAAATGGCATACAGATTGAACTGGAAGAAATAAGACTAACTGTACTTGCAGATGGCATGATTGTCAACATAAAAACATCCCAAGGAATTCATACCTACACAAAAATACAAATTAATAATTGAGCTTAACAAGAACACAGGATGCAAAATCAACACACAAAAATGATTGTAAATACTTGTGATGAACTATTGGAAACCAAAATTAAAAACCAATGCCATTTACAATAGCTCCCCCAGAAATGAAGTACTTAGGTATCCATCTAACAAAACATGTACCAGCTCTGTGTGCTCAAAACTACACAATACTCGTAAAAGAAATCAAATGAGACCTAAATAAGTGGAGACATATACCATGTTGGTGAATTGGAAAGTTCCACACAGTCAAGATGTCAATTCTTCCCAAACTGATCTACAAATTTAATGCAATTCCAATAAAAAAAAATCAGCAGTATTGCTCTGTAGATTTAAAACTTAGGGGCTGGCCTCGTGGCTTAGCGGTTAAGTGCGTGCGCTCCGCTACTGCGGCCCGGGTTCAGATCCCGGGCGCGCACCGACGTACGCTTCTCCGGCCATGCTGAGGCCGTGTCCCACATACAGCAACTAGAAGGATGTGCCACTGTGACATACAACTATCTACTGGGGCTTTGGGGGAAAAAAAAAAAAAAAGGAGGAGGATTGGCAATAGATGTTAGCTCAGAGCCGGTCTCCCTCAGCAAAAAGAGGAAGATTAGCACGGATGTTAGCTCAGGGCTGACCTTCCTCACACACACAAAAATAAATAAATAAAATAAAATAAAATTTATATGGAAAGGCAAAGAAACTAGAATAGCCAAAACAATTTTGAAAAAGAATCATACTAGCTGATTTTAAGACTTACTTTAAAGCTGCAGAAAGCAAGACAGTGTGTTATTGGTGAAGGGATAGACACTTAGATTAATGAACAAAATAGAGTCCATAAATAGACCCATAGAGATATGGCCAATTGATTCTTGACAAAGGTGCAGACAATTCAATGGAGAATGGATACCTTTTCAACAAATGGTGTTGGAACAATTAAACTCCATATGCCAAAAAAAAAAAACAAAAAGTCTCAACCTAAACCTCATACCTTATACAAAAATGAACTCAAAATGGGTCATAGATCTAAATGTAAAACTATAAAACTTTTAGAAAATATTGGAGGGCCGGCCCCGTGGCTTAGCGGTTAAGTGCTCGCGCTCTGCTGCTGGCGGCCCGGGTTCGGATCCCGGGCGCGCACTGACACGCCACTTCTCCGGCTATGCTTAGGCCGCGTCCCACGTACAGCAGCTAGAAGGATGTGCAGCTGTGACATACAACTATCTACTGGGGCTTTGGGGGGAAAAAAATAAATAAATAAAATCTTAAAAAAAAAAAAAAAAAAAGAAAATATTGGAGAAAATCTTAACGACAGGGTTAGGGTAAGAGTTCTTAGATACGACATTAAAAGCACAATCCATAAAAAAATTTATGAATTTTTTTATCAAAATTTTTCCTCTGTAAAGAAGCAGCAAAAAAAAAAAATAGTATGTAGATATGATGACATTTTTGTAAAACAAAACCCCATAAATATTTACACAAAAATTTTACAAAGTTTTGTTATCTTTGGAGAGCTGGTGCCAGGAGGTTGGTGTAGACGTTACCTTTGACTCTATACTCCCCTGTGGTGATTGAATTTTTATGAGTATTTCTTACTTTCCTACAAGGTCCCAAAGCTCCTCACCATTGGCAGCTTTCCAATGAGGTTGGACAGAAGTCTACTAGAAAAGCTGTGGGGAGATAAGGGTTGACTCCTTGGATTCCTTCCAACTCTAAAATCCTAGGATTTTGTGATTAGATCCAACATAAGATAATTAAAAATCCCCTAAGTGAGAAAATGTTTGCCATATTTTATTTAATTTCAGAATCGCTGAAATAAAATTCTCAAAGCCCCAATGTCTCCCAGGTGCCTTCTAATGGGCTCAAATCTTGATGTATGCTGCTTATCATTTGCTGGGAGTAACTTGATACCTGAGTGACTAGTAGCCCCTTTCAAGTGTATTTTCTTAAACAACTTTAAGTGGGTCCCCTTCTTTTGCAGAACAGAGGAAACCGCAGTCCATTTATTGGATCACAATCCAGAAAGCATAGTCTTCACATGAAATCTGCTTTACTTCCTTACAAGCCTTAACTTACCTTAATTTTACCTGTAAACTACATTAAGTCTCTGATTTAGTGGAGTAAATCTGAAACTAACTAATGCACCTAACGGCAAATTCTCATAGTGAAATGTTAGACTGAAGAGCAGTGGTAGATTTACTGCAGAGTTAATGAAATTTAAGTTTCATGGACCTTTATCTGTGCAGACCCTTGAGGGTCTGTTGGGGCCTAGGAATGTGTCTACATTTTTGTTGATTTGCAAAAGTACGATATTTTAACCATAATCAACAACACTGTCTCTTTCCACTTTGACTTTCCCTCTATTATGCTTTTCTTGATGAGTGGCAACAGAGGGGCTATGGACATTTTGAGGATTCGGTTAAGGAGAAATGAGTTGGGGATAGGTTTCGTTTGAATTTAGTGGGATATGTTTTTGTGGTTTAGGGCAACTCTGTGTATAGTTAATTATTGCTAGCCATACTGGCATACAAATGGCTTTAGGAATACTCTTATAGCTCACTACGCCAATTCGCTTGCTGAGGGGACATGAAGATCCACGCCAGAGGTGGTGTCACACTATATGAAGGTGCCCAATGGCCTCTGATCTTGGAAGTACTGGGTGATGTAGGGGCAACAAGGTTTGAAATGTGCAGGGTCGAAAAGAGATCTGTGGAAAATTCTTCCAAATCTTATATCTTATATATGAAATAGACTAGAGAGGAGCTTTCCCACATTTGACAACAATCCCTAAAAATTTAGACATTATCAATAATGAGTTGTAAAACCCAAAGAAACTTTTCTAATCTACCAATAATAAAAAACAAAATTTGATCAAACATGCTATAGGAAAGACAGAATTATTTTCCTATTCTTCCTACACAGAATGACACTACAAAATCAGTGTTAAATGAAGAGGCAATCAAAGAATATGCACCCAGAAAGCATAGAGGAAAAATATTATAAAGATGTGCCAGGGAGTTAATTAAACTATTGCTATTTTCCTAGATTTTGTAATATTTATTGTATTTGTCAGTTTTTAAGCTTTGCAATTTGTTATGATTTCTTTGTCTCATTCTAAATAAATATATACTTTCAGACTTATACAAAATTAAGTCTCTGCATAGGAGCTTTTAAACATTTAGGAATGGGATAAAGCTTCCCTTTTAGTTACGGCCTCTTAGTAACACAGTCTAATGGGATCATGACTGACTTAGTCTAGAATCCGACCTCTGCAATGGAATTGGAAGCTCTGGGGTATCAGAACTAATAGTGAGAAGCACATAGATTTATCACCAGTCACCCTGCAGGAAGGAAACCTGGGTGGAATTTGGCATCAAGTAGGAATTTCTGTTCCAGAAAAGAAATCTGCAAAGAAGGTCTGTTGGAATGATCTGGTGGAGCTTTTATCTAATTTAAAACAGGAAAGACTTTGAGGCTTTTCAGAGAAGTGTGAAACGCTGGATTTGGGATATCTAGGTTCAATTCACCTAGTTTTGGTTTCTGCACTATCAAGGAAAAGTTAAGATAAAGTTGACACGGTGGATGATGATGACAATACTCTCCTATTTCACTATCCCTTCCTATCCTCTGTCGGTGACTGAGTACTGGACTGGACTGACAGATGTTATGGGAGATCCTACGGACAACGGGGCCAGTGACCCCTGACATGACCTTATAACAATTTATCTTACTCGTAAGAGCAGATGGGATTAACGCACTGGGATCATCATTCTTAAGCAAGTTATGTCAAGCTCACTGGCCCTTCCCTGAAGAGTTTACATATATATCTCTCTCTCTGTTTAACCCATGTATGAGTAATCCTGCTTGCTTTCTCTTTTTGGTATGTATGCCCCATTAAAAAATTAATTTGTCCTTTTATATCCCAAATTAGGCAAAAGAAAATTGTAATTGTATTTCACCATGGGCCCACAATTTGGCTCCAAGGGCAGTAATAAAAAATTGTAAGAGCAACCCCTGTTTGCTAGACTGGCCACCCAGTGTCCCCATAGGAAGGGGTCACAGGTTGCAGGAAAATCTCTTCTGTCCTCTTCAACCTCCCAATCCTAAAATGGTCTGAGACTAAGTACGATTCACATGATTGAAGACTCCTTCCTTCAAGCTGAAGTCAGGGTGGTTAATAACAATATTACTTAGCATCACATTTGGTAGGGAATAAAAGGTGTGTGGAGGAAGCCTTTAGACAGTCTCTGTGCTTGATGTCGTGGAATTTCTGTTTCATTGTGATCAAAAGAATCAGAGTATGGCACAGTCCAGAAAAGTGCACCATTTCGTTTTCAGCACTTCTGACAACAATGGGCCACTCTCCAAATTATCAAGTAATTCTTTTATTTGGCTATCCTGGGTTCTTTGTGATTTAGTGATAAAGTCTGTAATTCAGAATAAGGATGCCTTCTCCAGGAGAAAATGACAGGAGGACTATGGCTGCAAGACCGAGAGGACAATGGCAGGTTTGACTCCAGCTTGTTTAAACAAAGGCATTTCTCAGAGAACATAAAGTATTCCTGGTGTTGTGAATTCTGTGAGATTTTATCTCTTTTTTACATTTTTCTTTAGCATTTCTGGGTAGAATGAACTTAAGAATCAAGTAGTATATCATGGCCATGCACACAGACAGACACGTGGAGGTGGCTTAGCAAAGCAAATACTCCCATTTTCATAGGACAATATTCTGGATACTGTTTGAGGCTGGCTCTGAATGTGTGGATTTGGAAGGAAGCTGCATTTCTAGGGCAGAAAGATACCTTCCTCCAGTTCTACCCAAAACTCATTGTCAAGTAGCCAAAAAATAGAAAAGTCAAGGGCTGTTGACTTTTCTTGATGTCCATTCCCTTCCATTTGAATAGAAATCCTAAAGTTACAGGCTGAAATGCTTTTCCTAGAAGAAATTTTTATCTCAGTTCTCCTATCCTTGGCACTCCCACCCAAACCTCCTTGAACCCAGAGCTCACTCTTGTAATGAGACCGTGAATTGTACTACCTTTGCTTTGTGATCAGGCATATTTCATGATTTCTTTCTAACGGTGTCAGTTTCTGCTTTTCTCTGTGCCTGGTAAAGGTAGCTGTCCTTTCATCCTCTCCAAAAGAGGTACCCAAGCTGACAGTCTCTGAGATTTCCCCCATTTGGTTTTTGGGTCTCTCTCACTTTAGTTATAACCATCGTCCTGGGACCTGGTGTTTAGTCAGGCCTATGAAGGGATACCCACTACCTCTGCTCTCATCTTACTCCACCTTTTTCCATGTCAGTCTTGATCTGCTCCTCAAGATCCTCTGGGGACACATAGAAATCCTCTTCTGGCACCGATGATTTGGGCCGGCAGCGTCCACAGCAGCAGTTGCAACAGCAGCACAGACAGCAGCAACAATAGCAGCCCGTCAAGAGGCCAATGATGACAAACAGGGTCTAGGGGAAACAGAGGCAAAGAAAAATAGGGATGAGGGGTAGTGGGTGAGGGGTAGTAGGTGTGGGAGAACCCCAGAAATTAAGTGTGCACCACGCACCTCCAGAGACCTGAAGACATTGCAGTTCACCAGAAAGACCACACATTCACCCTCTTCCTTATCACATGCAAAAACTATCTTTTCAGTTTCCTTGGAAACAAATTCCTCATAAAGTATGCCTAACAAGTTTAGCCAGGAGGAAATGACTTGTAGCCAAAATAACGAAGTATGACATTTTCTTCTTTATTCTTAAGCTATAGTGATCATCATTAAGACTAGAGCCAACAAAACAACAAACAAACAAACAAACACAACCTCTACAGGTCAAATGAGCTAAGGGAACAGAATCGTTCTTAGCAAAGAAGAGCTATTGATAGCTCCCCCTACCACCCCCACCTTCCTCTTAGTCACCAAGTCCTGCAGAGTCTCTCTCCTCAAGATCTCTCACACCCTCCCCCTCAGCTCTATCCTGCCAGGTAGGGCTTTAGAACAGATCCCATGATCTCTACTCTGCATACTTCAGTAGCTTCCTAGCTGGCCTCCCTGCCTCTGCTCTTGCCTCCTAATCCACTCTACACACTGCTGCTGGAGCTTTCTGAAATTCGTATTCTCTGGAACCCATGCAGCCACTCTCCTGCCTCTTAGAAAAGGCCGGAGCTCCTTATTAATGGCCATCTGGCCTCTGCCAACCCCTCCTAGCCACTAGCACGGCCCTGTTCCCGCCATACCTGCCACAGCTTCGCTCTCCCTGTGAATTCATCTGCCTAGATGTCCCCCTCCCATTCCCCAGTCATCTAACAAATACCCACTCAGTGTTTAAGATTCATCTCAAAGATCCTCTCTCTGACATCTTTCCTGATCCCTGCCCCAGAACAATTACTCCCTCCTTTGTGCCTCAATTGTACTCCATACAAACTCCACTACAGTGCTCTTTTTGTTTATACTTTAGGACGTTGATTATTTATAGATCTGTCTCTTATTAGACTGTGAGTTTCTTGAAGGTTAGAACTATATGTTAGCCATTTTCAATCCCTCCTACCTAAGGATTTAGTACCTGGCATGTGGCAGACACTTAACACATACCTACTGAATTAATGAATGTATCAAGTAATTAATAGATAAACAAATGATTTGTTTCTCCTGGTGAACAGCACCGAGATCTCCTCGCAAGCATATAAAAGGTTTGCTCACTAAGTTTGCCATAGCTAAAGACAAAAAGAAACTCTCACAACATCTCAATTTGAAGTTAAAATAAGCCAATTTTTGTTAACTGAGCAAAATAAATTTATGATTTTATTAAAAATATGTTATTTGAAATAGAAAAGAAGTGGTTTATACACCTTTGAATCAGAATGCAGATTTTATCTAATAAAGGGAGGGAAGAGGATAACGATCACCTCGTGTGTCTGCAGTTCTTCAATAACTCAAGGCAGAAACCTTTGATGGTGACGAATGTCACCTGCCCCATTCCCGCTTCCTGGCCTATGACTCCGTGCATCTGATTCTGGCCCTAGTTGTGGGGTGGAGCCTGCGGGTGGCTTGGAGTGAGAGAACTTCAGTCACACGTTCACACCTATAACCTTTTTGCTGTGGTTACTCTGCATTTTCGTGGACTTGGGTAAAGTACTCTGAAAACAAAACTGCAGCACCCCTTGCCTCCCGGACCCTGCTGTGCAGTGTTCCTGAGCCAGTGCCCCAGCAAGCTCCCCCTTTCTTTACCCACTTTTGTCCTTTTGGTTTTTACTATGCAATTCCCATATTACTCTCTTGAAAATTTCTTTTAATTAATATACTGTTGTGTTCTTTAATTATTCCAACTAGATTGTTAGCCTATTACAGAAACAACCTTGCCTTATCTCTTACAGTGCTTAGCAGCACAGTACCAAGCACAAGTATCCGATAGTTTATAAATACGTTTTCAATGGTACACTGATTCATTCATGCAATGCTACTTAATACATGATCACTGTGTGCCCAGCCACTCTAATGGGCACTGTACAATCAGGCTTTGGCACAGGCTTTGGCACAAGCAGAAGGGAAGGTAGATTTTTTGTAGCCTTATTTTTAAAGAGCCACATCAGGAATTATTTTATATATCTCTTATACTACTGGACAGCTGACGCTTGTCTATATGAATTTCAATCAGTTTTGTCAACTTCCTGGGCAAGGAAACCTAGTCTCATTTTTATGCGGGCAGGCCCCAACGTGTAATCGAGCGCTAGTGTAGGTTATGGAGAACGCCAGATGTACCCTCCCATGGAAAGAGTGTCATGCCTGGAGGTGAGGTTCCCAGGCAAGCCCACAAAAGCCCATATTGTTGTATGAATGTTCAATCTGTCATCATAAATGACATTGTCAGTATGTACTCTTGCATTCTACTTCCAAATCTGCTTGGCAGGAACTCATCTCCTTGCCAAGTCTTCAACAATATGGAAAGGGGGTTTCAGTGGGAATCTCTGTTATTGCCAAGGAAAGGAATTCTGGAGACTGCAGAAGGAAATGAGGCTTTAGGTTGCAGACTCTCTCCATGCTTATGTACAAAAACACATTCTCTCTCTTCCTGCATGCATAAAACTCTTCTATTTAGTAAAATTTATTTATTTTTCTTTTTTTGTGAAGAAGATCAGCCCTGAGCTAACTTCCAATGCTGACCCTCCTCTTTTTTGCTGAGGAAGATTGGCCCTGAGCTAACGTCTGTGCCCATCTTCCTCTAGTTTATATGGGACACCGCCACAGCATGGCATGACAAGCAGTGCATCAGTGCATGCCCGGGATCCGAACCTGCGAACCCCGGGCCACCGAAGCGGAGTACATGCACTTAACCATTTGCGCCACTGGGCCAGCCCCATATTTAGCAAAATTTATTTTAGTGAAAGAAACAGCAATCAGAAGACTACTGAACATGAAATTTCCTCTTTGGAAATTTGCAGTTTTTTAAATTATTAACCACAACTCATATGTGGACTATATGTATAGTACATATGTAAACATACTTTTATCAGAAGATAAGAATATTAAAACTCATAAACAAATATAAAAGCATCACCAAACATACATATACCAGGGATTCCTAGGAAAACACACAAAATGTACTGTCAAAAGTCAATTCTGATTGTACAAAGTCTTTAAAAATGTTGCCTTTTTCTTGATCAGATATCTTTTTTCTCTCTCTCTTCCTCTCTCTGTCTCTCCAACTCCCTGTCCTCCACTCCTTAATTCTCACCTTTTCCCTTCATTTCCTTCTCCACTACCTCACAGCAGACTGCACGTGAGCCTATGACATAATTACCATTCTCCTAGGTATTGTGCTTACTGATGTACCTATGCTATAGATAGTAAAGTACATGGCTAAATTTGTCCCATAGTAATTTATTAAACAGTTGTCACACTAATAAATTATTTTTGGTTTTGAGCAATGAGTCAGCACTTAATTAGTCATTATGGGATGAGGGAGGGCAGTCAGAATGAACCTGAAGCTTCAAATTCAAATATAATTAGCCTAAAAGTATTTTAAGTTATGCTGTATTTTATAACTCTTTGATGAGCTAAAGCAAAAATGATCCTCCAATAACAGCTTTCGGTTGAAGCTACCTCCTTTTATTTACAAGAATTTAATAATATAGTAAGGTTAGTCTTTCTTTGAGATCGAGTCTAAAAGAGTGAATAATATCATGATCTTCCAGGAAACTGTTTTTGAAGGAAAAAAATATAATTCACCTTTGCCCACCAGCTTGACAGCATAAAGTAGGTATTAACATTTTCATCTCCAAATTGCTCGGCCACATAGAGTCCCAGAGATCCATATTTGTCATATATATTTCTCTTTGACATGTCGGTAAGTATTGTGTGGGCCTTGTTGATTTCTTTAAACTTCTCAGCAGCAGCTGGATCATCTGGATTCTTGTCTGGATGGTGTTTCAGGGCCAATTTTCTTTTAAAATAAAAAAAAGTGAGAAAAAGTGTTATTTGACAAGAATTGCAATGACATTTTAGAAGGGCGCTATTCATTTGTACATCCTTTATACAAGCAAATACCGTTAAATAACGTTTCACACTAATGCAGATTTAACTAAGCAAGTTTTCATGAAAAGTTGTCTCTTGTCTCTAATATGCAGGCACTATAGTATTGTTTCTCCCCTTACATCCTCAAAAGAATTCTCAGCAGCTGCGTAGTTGTCGAATCTGAGACATTTTGCTGTTGGCAAATATGTGAAGTTTATTTTTACATGTGAGCTGATCAGTAGTCCACCCCAACATGCAGAGGCCTTTAAGAGTTCCAGCAACAGGACCAATTTACACCAAAATTCCATCTAGAACTGGAAGAATTTTCCAGAATTAACAAAACTTCACACCACATATTCTCAAAGTTAAAGTCAATTATCAAAAAAAAATTCTAATTTATACTCTTTTGAATAAACGTTATGACCCCCTCACAAATCTTCCACAAATCCTAACTCCCTTTGTTTTTCTGAACAAACACTGTGACTTTCCTTGTATTTAAATACATCTTTGACCTCTTTTCAAATAGGTCTTCCCACTTCAAATAATCTAGAAATTTTTTGTTACTTTCTATTATTTTTATTATTTCTTTTTTTATTCCGGTAATCAAGGTCCATCCGTATTGTTGCAAATGTCATCTTGTTTTATAGCTGAGTAGAATTCCATTGTATATATATACCACATCTTCTTTATCCATTCATCTGTTGATGGGCACTTAAGTTGTTTCCAAGTCTTGGCTATTGTGAATAATGCTGCAATGAACACAGGGTGCAGATATCTTTACACATTTGTGTTTTCGTGTTCTTTGGATAAATATCCAGAAATTTAATCGTGAATACAAGGCCTTCTCTCCTCTGTGGATCGTAAAGCAATTTCTGAAAGGTGTGAGTATATGTTTGTGTTGCATTGTGTGTGTATATGTGTGTGTTGGGGGCTGATTTGGAGGTATCCTTTATTCTTCGGTTGCAGTCAAGTATAAAAAGGAAACCGTAAAATGGATATAAGAACCAAGCTATGATAGTCAGGCACTAGCTAGTGGCCATTTCCCTCATTTCCCTCTACAGATGATTTAAATAATGATTAAAGCCACGTTCAAAATTGATTCTGTGGTGTTTTTTCCACTACAAAGTCCATTAATTTTGTGACTCTCTACTGGAAATTTTACACAGTCTGTTCTCCCGACTGTGCCCATATAGGCGTAGGTAAGAATACACCTTTAAGCTTTTGTCTATTGTATTAGTTTAAATCAAATTGTTTTTTTTTTTTTTTTTTTTAAAGATTTTATTTATTCAGTTTTTTCCCCCCAAAGCCCCAGTAGATAGTTGTATGTCATAGGTTCACATCCTTCTAGTTGCTGTACGTGGGACTCGGCCTCACGTTGGACGGAGAAGTGGTGCCTCGGGGCGCTCCCGGGATCCGAACCCGGGCCGCCAGCATCAGAGCGCGCACACTTAACCGCTAAGCCACGGAGCCGGCCCCAAATTGTTTCATTTTAATGCACTAATAAAAGTCCATAAGTAGAGCATAAAAGTAAAATATACCTTATAAATTAATCTACATGATAAACTGAAAAAAATCACACCCTTTTTAAGAATTAAAGTATTACTGGTTATGATGTAGGTGAAGAGTTAACCAGCTCAGCATCAGGAGGCTTAAAAAGTACCAAAATATTTACAAGTATAAATTGTGGTGTATAATCCGTTCTAACTCTGAACTCAGAATAATTAAAAAGAATAAAATAATGATGGTTCATTTTAAATTTGTTTAACCAAAACATTTTTCATCCTCCTTTTTGAGAGATGTTTAGGGTATCTATAAATTCTTATAGATGGGACCACTGGAGACATGTTTTTTTACATGCAGAATTTATGACGAAATCTTGTGCTAATAGCACAAAATGCCTATTGTGTCATTTTTTACAATGACAATTTATTGTCATTTTTAATGTTTATAAACATTTTATAATGTTTACTATATGCCAGAACTATCATGTTATAAATATTAATTCATTAATCTTTACCACAACCTTATGAGGTAGTATTATAATGATCCCATCTTACAAATGAGGAAATTTAGCCACCGAGAGGTTAAGTAACTTGCCCAATGTTACACAGCTAATAATTAGAGCCAGGCTTTGAACATGGGCAATTTGACTCTGAGCACATGCTCTTAACCACCACTATGCTGCCTTCTATGTTTATATTTTTTAATTTAAAGAGTAAGGCACACAGAATGTTAGTAGGCCATGGTAAAGACTTTAGCTTTTGGTCTAGGTGACATGGGAAGCTATTGGAATGTTTTGAGAAGAGTGGTGTGACCTGACTTTAGTTTTAGAAGGATCACTCAGTCTTGGGGGGTACAAAGGCCAAGGCAGGGAGACTCTTTTAGGAGAAGCTCTTGGTAGTTGAGACCAGTGTGATCGTGGAGGATACAGAGAGAAGTAGTTGGAGTTTGGGTATATTTCGAGGGCTAGCTGATGGATTGGATATGGAGTGGAAAAGAAAAAGGGGAATCATGGATGGCACCAAAGTTTTAGCCTGAGCAACTGGAAGTTTGGAGTTACTATTTAATGAGATGGCGAGAGATTTTTTTTTTTTTTTTGGAAGTAAGAAATGGTTTGCTAGGATTCAGGAGTTCTATTTTGGACATGTTTGAGATGCCTATTAGACTTCCAAGTGGAGAGATGGAGGTAGATAGATATAAGAGCCTTCTGTTCAGATGAGAATTATTGTGGGAGATGTACGTTTCAGAGTTCTTGGCAGGTAGATGGTATTTAGAGCCATGGAACTGGAAAAGATTCCCAAGAAAGTGGGTCCAAGAGATTCTAAGGACTGAGCTTTGGGAAGGAAGAGCCAGCAAAGGAGATAATAAAGACAGACCAATGATACAGAAGGAAAAATCTGGAGAATATGGGGTCTTGTGATCCAAGTATTTCAAGGAGGAGAGTGGTCACTTATGTCAAATGCCACTGACAGGTCATGTACGATGAGAACTAAGAACTGACCACTGGGGTTAGTGATATGGAAATCTTTGGTGACCTTGACACACACAAACACATGAATACACACACATGCACACACACACACATATACAACACACATATGTACACACACATGCAGACAATTGTATATATGTCTTTATATAGGGAAAACGAAAACAGAAAAATAAGGAGAAAAGAAAGAGGAAAATGGAAGGTTATAACCACAATTAGTGCTTATAGCTACACATTGGGATTGTGAGTGACTCTTTGTTTTGTTTTGCTTGTTATAAAAAAATATACATGTTACTTGTGTGGTTTCTTTCCCTAAGCATTTTAAAGCTCCAGTTACAAATTTTGTTCTCTTTTAATAGCTGATAGTTTAGAGTTTGCTCCCTTAAATGACTCATTGTCACATTAGAGAGGGAATAAAAAGGAAGAAAGAAAGAAGAAAAGTCCTCAAACTGCAGTGATACAATGACTATCATCAAAAAGTCTCAAGTCGCTTCTTTAAGCACATGAATTTTAAGGACACAATATTCCTGGAATTCTCACTCCATGCCCTGAAGTACAATTGCAGCATTGTCCCCTACTAGTTCCACAGGCCAATCAAATGCAAGGGCTGTTATTTCTGCGTTGAAAGAAAGAAATCCCTGGAAAATATCTCTTTACATTTCCTTGTTTCTCGGGTTCAGTTGTAGACTGATACACACCGTCCAGGACTCAGCCAGAGAAGCCTGGCTTCTTGCCATATTTTAAGCTGCTTGGATCTGTGTCAGCTCAGAAGGGCAGATGCACTCAACCATTTTCACATTCCTCCAACAATGGAGTTGGCAAATTCAGAGGGCTGGAGCAGCTCCATTTGCAACAAATCCAATTCCTGGTGGTCAGCAGCATTTTGACTCCTCTTGGCAGATACTTTTGGCTCTGAGGAATCCTCAGGAAATGTGGCTAGCAGAGGCAGCTGCCAAAATTACACAACTGCACAAGGAGGTGGTTGATCAATGACCCACTCCCTTGGGAATTGTCTACAGAGCAAGAAAACACGTATAGAATTTAGGGTGAAAGAAACTGCTTGGAGTACATTTAAATATAATATTTACTTATTCATTTTAAAGATCTTTCTTATAATTTCTCACTTTATGCTTAAAAGTGACATATTATTCAACAAGAATGTGAACCTTTAATTCTAAATCTTTTTATACTCTCAGTCACCTGTTAATCTGGTATGGCTATAAATAACTTTGGAAATAGCAACAATGCCTCTAATTTCCACTTTGAAATCCAATGACAGCTGTCAAATGAAATGTATAGTGAATCCAGTGAGTGACAGATAAGATAAACATGGGGTTTATAGTTACAGTTACCTAAGGCCTCTAAGATCTACCTATTTTGAGGCAGTGGAATTCTAAGAATTGTAATGTTCTGCCCAGTTCTCTTCCTTGCCACATCTAACACTCAGATAAGGGCCGGCCCCGTGGCTTAGCGGTTAAGTGCACATGCTCCGCTGCTGGCGGCCCAGGGTTCGGATCCCGGGCGTGCACTGACGTACCGCTTCTCCGACCATGCTGAGGCTGCGTCCCACATACAGCAACTAGAAGGATGTGCAACTATGATATACAACTATCTACTGGGGCTTTGGGGGGAAAATTAAAAAAAAAAAAAAATTTAACACTCAGATAAGGTCTAGGTACCACTCTCTACCAGGCTCTGAGTTAGCTAAAACCTGATTCTGACCATGTTGCCCCAGCTCTAGGCCAAATCTATCTCAGATGGGGTTGGAATGTCAGAGGAGACTTTCTCGTTTGGGAGGGCTGGATTCCGAGCCTCAGGGAACTAAGTACCTCCAACGGTATGGCTGTGTCTATAGCTGCCTTTCCCTACTCAAGACGTTTCCAGATGCTTTCTCCAATTACCTTCTGTTGCTTCCTGTTTTAAAGATTTCCCCATTGCTCTGTGTTTTCTGCTAACCTTCATCAGCCACAAAGTTTATTGCCCCGCCAATGTCCCAAAAGCAAGCCACCTGCTGTCTAAGACAAAGGAGTAGAAGAGGGAGGGTGAGGCACTGATTTCTTCCTATATCCTAGAACATTTAAAATTACCTTCATGGCAGAGCCAGCATCTACTGCAAAAGTAGCGAAAGAAAGCAAAATCTGAGCTCATGTGAAATATAGACTATTCTGTCTAGAAAAAATTGGCTGTGATGGGAAGGAGACTGGTGGTAGATAGGAAAAGGAACTGCTATAAACCAGAGTTTGCAGGTGGAAACAAACCCTAGATTAGTAACCCCTAGGTGTATGGCAAGTGTTGCAACTATGGAACCTGATAGCGTGTCACAATACTGGAGGTTCGGTGGAACTCCCGTGCCCTCTTTGATTCAGGCAACACCCAAGTGAAAATATAAGAAACCAATATATGAGTTCATTTCCCTGACATTTGGTATTGACAGACATTTTGATGTTTGACAGTCTGGTGGTTTGTATATATACCACTTTGTGGTTTAATTTGCATTTTCCTAATTACCAATAAGGCATATATATGTTATTTGGAAATCCACTAAGTGCATATTAGTCTTTTACCAATTTTTAGTTTGATGTTTAAAATTAATTTGTAGTATTTTTAAAAATTACATATTTTGTATATGAATCCTTTGTCAGTTTTATGTATTGCATGTATATTTTCCCTTTCTGGGGACTTTTTGTTGTTAGTTTCTGTATGGAATTTATTGATGAACAGAAATTCTTAATTTTAATTTAGTTGAATTAATCAATCTTTTCCTGAATTTAGGAAGATTTGTCCTATAGACTCTATAACTCTAAAATCTTTATACATTTGCCTTTCACATGAAAGTCAATGACCCATTTGCAGCTGACTTTTTTTTTTTTTTTTAAAGATTTTATTTATTTTTCCCCCAAGGCCCCAGTACATAGTTGTCTGCCATAGCTGCACATCCTTCCAGTTGCTGTATGTGGGACGCGGCCTCAGCATGGCCGGAGGAGCGGTGCCTCGGTGCGCACCCAGGATCCGAACCCGGGCCGCCGGCAGCGGAGAGCACGCACTTAACCACTAAGCCACGGGGCCGGCCCGCAGCTGACTTTTTAATGAGGCAGAAGGTAGGCATCCAGTCCAATTTTTAAAATATAGATATCCAACTGTCCTAGCACTATTTATTAAAAAAATAAAATCTTTTCTCTGTATTTCTAGGCTATCTGTCCTGTTCCACTGGTCTGTTTGGCTATTTCTGGGCCAATAACAGTCTTAAATACAACACCTTTAAAAATATGTCTTAGTATCTTAAAGAGCAAGTTCTTCCGTATCGTTGTTCTTCAAGAGTTCTGTGGCTATTCTGGGCCCTCTGTATTTTCACATAAATTTTAGAATTAGGTTGTCAGTTTACACACACATACACACATACACTCTATTGGGATTTTTATTGCAATTGCATTGACTCTATAGATTCATTTGGAGATTGACATTTGTGCAATATGCCCACTTATTTAGAACTTTTAAATGATTCTCAAAGTTTTATAATTTTACCATTTAGGTCCTACATATATTTTACTATATTTATTCCTAGGAACTTAATTTTTTATGTGTGGTTTTGACATTTAAAATTTTTTTCTCAATTCATTGCAGATATAAAAGATTTTTATATTTTGATGGTTTTTATCCTACAAACTTAAGCTCATTTATTAATTTTAATAAGTTGTAGTTTTTTTGCATTTTCTACATGCACAATCATGTAATCTGCAAATAATAACTGGTTTTCTTTCTTTCCAATCCTTATATCATTTACATTTTTCTCTATCTTATTGTGCTGGCTAAGACATCCAGTATGATGTCAAATAAAATTGACTATAGCAGGCATTCTTCTTCCTTTCTTCTTTCACTAATTCACCAAGAGTGAAGGGATGTTGAATTTTATCAAATGCTTTTTCTGCATCTGTTGAGAAGATGTGTTTTTCCTCTTTTAATCTGTAATGTGATTGATTGATTTTCTAGTGTTAAAGGAAGCTTATGTTCCTGGGATAAACTCAACTTGGTCATTATGCATTATTTTTAATTTATTGCTGGACTCAGTTTTCCAATATATGAATTTAATTCTATAAATTTTCCTCTAAGTACTACTTTAACTGCATTCCACAAGTTTTAATACGAAACATTCAGTTCTAGATATTTTCTAATTTTAATTGTGGTTTATTTTACCCTTGAGTTATTTTAAGTTGTGCCTCCCTATTTTCAGACATATGGAAATTTTGTAGTTATATTGTTATTTTTGCTCTCTAGCTTGATTTCACTGCAGTAAGAGAATATATTCTCTATGATTTAAATCCTGCAAAATTTGAGACCTGCTTTATGTCTCATTATATGTTCAATTTTTGTAAATGTTCCATATGTACTTTAAAGAATATATATTCTATACATATTGGGTGCCTTGTTATTATATAAGAGCATCAAATTTTGTTTACTATTTTTTTTTGTTCAAATCTTCTATATTCTTAGCAATTTTACTGATCTATCAAGCAGGGTATGTTAAAATCTCCCACTATGACAATAGGTTTGCATATTTCGTCTTATAGTTCTGTCACTTTTTGCTTTGTGTATTTTAGGCCATGCTAAATTCATGACTATTATATATTCCTGGTGAATTGAACTTTTATTATTATGAAATATACCTCTTTATCTGTAGTAATACTTTTTATCTTTACTTTGATGTTAATAAAGCTACACCAGCTTTCTTTGGGTAGGCATCTACATAGAATGTATTTTTCTCTCCTTTTATTTTCAAATTTTCTGTATCCTTATATATTGGATGTGTCTGTTGTAAGCATCATATAGTTTTGGTTTTTTATTCACAATGACAATCTTTTCCTTTAATTGAAGCACTTAGCTATGTTTTTTTTAAATATAATTATTGATGTATATCAGGTTAAATCTACCACTTCCTTATGTTCTTTTGTCTCATCTAAAATATATTTCCTTTCCTCTCCTTTTTGCCTTTTTTGTATTGACTCTTTTTCATTATTCTATTTTTTTCCCTTTGTTGCTTTGGAAATTATGCATTCGTTTATTATTCCTTTTGGGGTCCTCCTAGAGATTACAAAATCTTTGACTTATCAAAGTCTAATATCAATGTACTTTTGTCTTCCTCTAAGACAATACAAAAATCTTAGAACACTAACGCTATTACTCTCCTCCCATCTTAAGTGTTGTTGGTAGCATGTACCTAAATTCTCTAAGTCTCTTAAGCCCTCAAGAATTATTATTTAACACAATTAGTATTTAATGATATTTTATACAATTAGTATTTGTTTACATTTACTCACGTATTTTCCAATTTTATTGCCACTAGTTATTTTCTGCATCTCTGACCATCCATCTGGGATCATTTGCCTTCTGCCTATGAATACTCTTTAATATCTCTGTTAGTGCAGATCTGCTGATGATTAATTCTTACAGTTTTTGTTTAGCTTAAAAATGGATTTATTTCACCTTCATTTTTGAAGGGTATTTTCCCTGGATATAGAAGTGTAGGCTATCAATTGTTTTCTTTCACCACACTGAAGATTTCAGTCCATTGTCTTCTTGCTTCCATTATCTCAGTTGAAAAATCTGCTGTAAGTCTAACTGTTGTTTTTTGAAAGTAGTCTGTATTTTTTCTCTGGTTGCCATAAAGGCTTTCCATCTTTGGTTTTCAACAGTTTTTCTGTGATGTGCTTGGCTGTGGATTTCTTTTTATTTATTCTGTTTGGCTTTTATTGGGCTTCTGGTATATATGGATTGATACCTTTCATGAACCTGGAAAATTCACATACATTATATTTTCAAATAGCTTTCCCCTCATTCTTTTTCCACTCTCCTTTTCAGACTCCAATTGTATTTATCTAAGACCTCCTTAATGGATCCTTTATGTATTTTATCTTCTTGCATTGTTTTCTGTCCTTTTGTAATTCTTTCTGGCTATTTTCTTTTGGCCTATCTTCCAGTCAGGTCTCTAACCTCTTAAACCCTATCTTTGAGTTTCTTGAGTTTGGTTGTTGTATTTTTTCAGTTGTAAAATTTATCTTTTTATTTTAAAAAATCTGAAATATCCCTTTTCATAATTTTAAGTTCTCCGTGAAGTTCTCAATCTTGTATTTTATCTTCTTGATCATAGTTCTTTTAAAATCTGTTTCTGATAATTCTAATACCTGAGGTTTTCTATGGTTCTGTTTCTGTTGGCTCATTTCTGCTGATTCTTGCTCATATTGTCTTGACTCCTGTGCTTCATTATCTCTGTCTGCCAGATACTGTATTTTAAAAACTTTTAAAGAGTATGACATATAGGAAAGTTGTTAACAGAGTAAATCCTAAGAGTTCTCATCACAAGGAGAACATTTTTTTCTTTCTTTCCTTTATATTTTATCTATATTAGATGATGGATGTTAGCTGAACCAACCATGATAATCATTTCACAATATATGTAAATCAAACTATCATGCTGTATGCCTTTAACTTATACAGTGATGTATGTCAATCATTTCTCAATAAAACTGGAAAAAACTTTTAAAGAAATAACTGGAGGATGAAAAAGATGTTATCTTACACCAGAGAGCATTTTTATTTCCTACTTTTAGATGTCTGGAGGCACTTGCAAAACTGAGATCATCTTAATCCACCATTAAGGATTGAGATTTTCTCAATCACTCAGATGGCTCAAAGTTCAGTTACAGTCCATACAACACTGATGTTCCCATTGTCTATTGCTGTGTAATAAGCTACAGTAACATTTAGTAGCTTAAAACAACACATCGTTTATTTATTTGCCTACAATGTTGTAATTTGGGTAGGACTTGGTGGGGACAGTTTTTCTCTGTTCTATTTGGCTTTTGCTGGGACAACTCAATTGGAGCTGAAGGATCTGCTTTCCAGGATGGCTTCACTGACCTGCTGGTAAGTTGGTGCTGGCCGTGTCTGGGAGCTCAGCTAGGGCTGTTGTCTGGGGACTCTGTTCTCTTCCTTATGGCTTCTCCACACGGCCAGGTGAGGTGCCTCACAGCATGATGGTCTCAGGGTAGTTATATATCTTAAATGGTGGCTAGCTTAAACCAGATTGCAAAAGCAGAAGCTTCTAGGCTTTTGTAAGATTTAGGTACAACAGCACTTCTGCAACGTTCTATTGGTTAAATTAGGTCAGAGAGCCAGCCCAGATTCAAGAGGACTACACAAGGACATGAATACCAGGGGAGACGGTTTATGGAGGACCACCAAAGTAATTGTCAACCACAGATGGTTTACTGCCTTTTCTCCTGGGGTGCAGCTCTCGAAGTCTAAATAGAATCGCAGGACTCCCATTCTTGTTGGGCCAGGGTCCAAGTTTTTTCCCCCTTCTGTAGAGTCCTGCTCAGCATCTCAGCTTCTCTTTTTCCATATCATGACCTAGTCAGCAGTAATTCTTTACTCCCAAATGCTTTTTAGATATATATATATATATAAAAATATAATTTTCTTTCAGTTTTTCCAGTTGTTCTCAGCAAAAGGGAGAACTGGTACAAATTACCTAGTCAGTGATAAGTGGAAACTCCTTATTCAGAAGCTCCTGGTTATCTTTTATGTTTATATTCTCTTCTTTCAAGTATTTGTGAATTCCAGAAAAGGCTTTATACAATTTTTATATAAACGAGCCAAAGATAGCCTCTGTGTATTGACCCCTACGTTGTTTATTTCTTTACTGCAGGCTGAGACCCATTAGCTCAAAAGCCCACTGGTGCCAAATTCAAAGTTTTGCATATTCAGTCATTTTAAAAATAGCCCAAGCAAGCAGATTGTTAACCATTTAGAGCCTGCGTGCTTTATATACCTGCAAGACCTCACCCCACACCTGCCAGCCATTGATAAGACAGAACCTTGTGATTATAAGACGCTAAGCTGCTATGGCCCTTTGGAGCTCTCTGACTCAAAGACACCCCACTATGCTCCTGAGTGACATCACCTAGACATGTAAGCCCCCTTTCCATCCCCTCTATCCCCTGGAAGTTCCCTTGCCCTCCTTCCCTACTGAAGGTGGTCCCAAGCCTCTGGATGGTCTCTTGCTGTGAGGGACTTCCCCTCTCATGCAATCCTGTTCAAGCACAGCCCAGTAAAGCTTCTTGTGTGTTACCAGCTCTCAGGGTCATATCATTTCCTTTGGTCAGCCCCCAAACCTCTCAAACCCCCTACAACTATTTTGCACATTTGTACACAGTACAGTTTTCCTCCCCACAAGAAGCTTTACTATAGTATGCTGCTGAGAGAAAGCTGGAATGAGAGTGTTAGTGGGGCTCAAGGAAGCAGGAGCCACTGGGCAAGGATTAGTGTAGAGTCAAGGTATAGAATAGCAAGGTCAGGGCACCATTTGGCTTCAATTTGCAAATAATGACGCCAATACGACCCCTGCTGTGTAATTATTTCTGAAACACCTGCTACCATAGCGTATGATTTATGTATTCTGACCACCAAGGCCTCACCCAGGGCCCTCTGAAGGCCACATTACACAGTCCTATGATTTCCTCACGTTTACAGATGCAGCGTCTAAGCAGCTCACTGCAGCAATTGTTAGGATGTTGTCTAGTTTTCTGGGATCCACAGTCACATTTGTGATTCGAGAGAGATTGCATGCGACAACAGCAGCAACCATAGATGATGATCCGTTTCAGAGAACTGGTCTTTTCCCTCATATGGAACCACATCAAGAGTCAGTGGTGACCTCTGCTGGCAGTCGAGACAGTGATACCACTGTACTTCAACGATGCCTTGGCAAATAATCTTCACCAATTTTTAAGAGAATGTGTAATAATGACTTATGAGGCATCATGCTTGAGTATTTTTTAATATGAGAGTTAAAAATACCTCAACGTTTGAAAAGTTCAAATGCCAATTCATAAAGCTTTGTTTTAAATAGTTTTCTGGTCACTACAATTCTTTTCTATGGCTAATTTTAAGAGCCGGTTCTTGACCCTCCCTAATGAGGTAGATTAGACTAGAATATTTGTGCAAACACAGTAGATAAAATGTGTCCAATATTAGAAGTATTTGTCTACACCAATCATAAAAGTACTACTTTTGGGACTGAGGACCTGAAGTTCTGACACCAGCAGGCCACTGACAGCCTTCAGCAGGCCACTAAGATCTTTGTGTGCTATATTTTAATCCTGTTCCCCCTACGCCCACAGCTCACCCAGAATCTGAGAGCTGCATACAAGTCAAGATCTCTGTATCTAGCTCAGGTTCCCAACAAAAGCTTTTGGGCCTCTAACCTTATTACATTTCCTGGGGAAAATTTTCCATTCTTCTTTTTGTTTTTTTTTTTTTTGTGAGAAGATCAGCCCTGTGCTAACATCTGCCAATCCTCCTCTTTTTTTTGCTGAGGAAGACTGGCCCTGGGCCAACATCTGTGCCCATCTTTCTCCGCTCTATACGGGACACCGCCACAGCATGCCTTGACAAGCAGTGCATCGGTGCGCACCAGGGATCCGAACCAGCGAACCCCGGGCAGCCGCAGTGGAGTGCGCACACCCAACCGCTTGCGCCACCGGGCCGGCCCCACATTCTTCTTTTTTCAAAGCCAACAGTCTCCACTGAACTCTGAACATCAAGGGAGAATAAGACTGGGATGTAGGAGAAATGGCTATACAAACCTTGTCTCCTACTTCCAACAGCAGCTCCCACCACTGGTGCTAGTCAAAGCCTTCAGCAGGCACTTGCTCGCTGTAGGCCTTCCTCCTGCTGCCCCCCGGGCTCAAACTCTCATGATGGTGAATCATGTCAAAGCTACAAGCAGCTTCTGGCAATTACCAGTGGCAGGCCTGGCAGGTAGCTCTGGTAGAGCTCCCAGTGTCTCTAGTCCTCAGTGCAAAAACATATAGCGTAACCCCCTGATACATCTTTGTGTTAAGCACTCACTTTCTTATTCTCCTTAAACCCATTTTTGCCCTAAACCCATTTTTTAAACATACCAGGACCTGTTCGTCCAGACTGTCAGTCTCACTGACTCTGAACCTCGTGGTCATGCACATGAGTGCTACTCAAACCAACTCATTCATTTCCTTAAACATCCTTATTTCCTGTCATACCCCCAAAGAGATGACTCTGGCTACCCACTACTTCACTTCCTTTACTCCTCTTTAAGAATCTCCTCTTGTCAATGTGTTCTAGAATCTATCTACCTTCCTGAATCCTAGCTCCTACCCCCAACTCCAGTATCTTCAATAACGTCTCCACTAGCTCCTTCTCCTCAGCAAGCAAACACACCCGTCATTTTTTAAAAAGGGAAAATATTTTTTGTCCTGGCCTCCCTTTCAAATTATTAGAGTGTTATTATCTCCTCCTTCCCTTCCCCAAACACTTCTTCAAAGCATAGTTTACACAAAAATGTTGCATCCTCAATGTCCATTCACTCTTCAACCCGGTGTAATCTGACTTCTACTTCTAGTTCTCTACTGAACTTGCTCTCCATTCCATGACATCCTAACGGAAACATCCAACAGCCTATTTTCAGCCCTCGTTCTGTTTGACCTTTCTGCAAGGCTTGTTGACCAGCCCTTCTTTTCCCTTGGCTTCTGGGATGTCCTCCTGATTCTTGCCCTAGCCTGGCTAGGAGGCTAGGCAAGGTAATGCAGACATATGTGAGTCCCTTGGGGCCAAGGTTGGCAGAAGGAGTATGTCTTATCCAAAGTGACCAGTGCACCAAAAGCAAGTGAGTTTCAAACCTCAAGTAAGGATAGGACAGACAAAGAAGAGGGAAGCCATGAACAAGAACTTGAGAGCAGAGTGGACACATCAGAAACAGGGTTTTATTTACTTGCTACAAACCAGAGGAGGGAACCTTCTCATAAAAGGACCAAGAACAGAGTAGACAATCTGACTGTGTTACTATGGTCATCTATGCTTACCATTTCTCCTCTGCCCACCAGTTAAATCAGTGGTTTTCAACAACTGGTGCTAAGAATCATCTGTGAAAGGGTGTTGTTTTTAAAAACTCATATGTCATGGCTCTGCTCTTGGAGGTTCTAATTCTGTAGGTCTGGGGCATCTGCGTGTCTGCAAAAGCTCCACAGTGGATTTGGTTGTGCACCAAAGGCTGCGAACCAGTGGTTTTGAATTTTTGCTGTTATTCTATTTGGAACACGATCCTTTCCTTTCCTCTCCTCTCCTTTCCTTCCGTCCTTCCTTCCTACCTTCCTTTCTCCCCCCCTCCCTCCCTCCCACTCTCTCTCTTTCTCTCTCTGTGTCTCTCTTTCTTTCTTTCTTTCTTGTGGTAAAAAACACAACATAAAATTTACCATCTTAACCATTTTTAAGTGTACACTTGAATAGCATTAACTGTATTCACATTATTGTGCAACAGATCTCTAGAACTGTTTTATCTTGCAAAACTGTACTCTATGTCTATTGGACTACTTCCATTTCCTCCTCCTCTCACCCCCTGGAAATCACAATTCTACTTTATTTCTATGAGTTTGACTACTGTAGATAGAATATGAGTTTTTTGGTTTTTTTTTTAAATGTGTTCCTGAATTGCTAGCTTTATACCTATTTAATATTTTTTAAAAGCTTTGTTGGAATGCTGTTATACTATTAATTATTTGATTTTTTCCCTATGATAAATAGTTAAACACACCAAGCAATATTTATGGCAAAGCATTATACACACACAACACCATGTTATGGCAATTTGATCTCTATAAAAACGTATATAACCTGTTTCTTTTGTTTTTCTCTTTTTTATTTTTTCCCCAGGACTTATTTATTTTGAAAGTGGAAGTTTTTATCCATTGACCACCTTCACCCATTTTCCACCACCCCACCTCTGCCTCTGGCAACCACCAGTCTGTTCTCTGTATCTATGAGTTCAGCTTTGTTTTTTAGATTTCACATATAAGTGAGATCATATGGTATTTGTCTTTCTCTGTCTGACTTATTTGACTTAGCATAATGCCCTCAAGGTCCATCCATGTTGTCACAAATGGCAAGTTTTCCTTCTTTTTATGTGGCTGAATAATATTCCATTGTATATATACCACATTTTCTGTATCCATTCATCCACTGATGGACACTTAGGTTGTTTCCATATCTTGGCTATTGTAAATAATGATGCAATGAACATGGAGGTGCAGATATCCTTTCAAGTTAGTGTTTTCATTTCCTTCAGAGAAATACCCAGAAGTGAGCTTCCTGGATCATATAGTAGTTCTATTTTCAATTTTTTGAGGAACCTTCATACTGTTTTCGTGGTAGCTGCACCAATTTACTTTCCCACCAACAGTGCACAAAGAGTTCCCTTTTCTCCACATCCTCACCAACACTTCTTATTTTTTGTCTTTTTGATAATAGCCATTCTAGCAGCTGTGAGGTGATATCTCGTTGTGGTTTTAATTTGAATTTCCCTAATGATTAGTGATGTTGAGCACCCTTTCATATATCTGTTAACCATCTGTATTTCTTCTTTGGAAAAATGTCTCTTCAGATCCTCTGCCCATTTTCTGATTGCACTCTTTATTTTTTTGCTTTATGTTGTGTGAGTTCTTTATATATTTTGAATATTAACTCCTTATCAAATATATGATTTGAAAATATTTTCTTCCATTTTGTAGGTTGCTCTTTCATTTTGTTGATAGTTTCCTTTGCTGTGAAGAAGGTTTTTAATTTGATGTAGTCCTGCTTGTTTATTTTTGCTTTAGTTGCCTTTGCTTATGGTGTCAAATCCAAAAAAATCATCACCAAGACCAATGTCAAGGAGCTTCCTGCCTATATTTTCATCTAGGAGTTTTATGGTTTCAAGTCTCATGCTCAAATCTTTAATCCATTTCAAGTTGATTTTTCATTCTTTTGCATGTGGCTGTCCAATTTTCCCAACATCATTTATTGAAGACACTGTCTTTTCCCCATTGTGTATTATTGGCTCCTTCATCATAAATTAATTGACCATACAAGTGTGGGTTTATTTCTGGGCTACCTATTCTGTTCAATTGATCTATATGTTTGTTTTTATGCAATACCATATTGTTTTGATAATAGGGTTTGAAATTTGTTCTTCTTTCTGAGGATTGCTTTAGCTATTCGGGACTTTCGTGGTTTCATCCAAATTTTAGGATTCTTTGTTCTATTTCTGTGAAAAATGCTATTGGAATTTTGATAGGGATTGTATTGAATCCGTAGATTGCTTTGGGCAATATGGACATTTTAACAATATTAATTCTTCTGATCCACGAGCATGAAATATCTTTCCATTTATTTGCATCTTTTTCAATTTCTTTCATCAATGTCTTATAGTTTTCAGTGTACAGATCATTCACCTCTTTGGTTAGATCTATTCCTAGGTATTTTATTCTTTTTGATGCAATCATAAATGGGATTGTTTTCTTAATTTCTCTTTCTGATATTTCATTGTTAGTGTACAGAAGTGCAACAGACTTTTGTATATTGATTTTGTGTCCTGCAACTTTACTGAATTTTTTTATTAGTTCTAACAGTTTTTTGGTGGAGTCTTTAGTGTTTTCCACATATAAAATCATGTCATCTGCAAATAATGATGATTTTATTTCTTCCTTTCCAATTTGGATGCCTTCTATTTATTTTTCTTGCCTAATTGCTCTGGCTAGGACTTCCAATACTATGTCGAATAAAAGTGGTGAGAGTGCTCATCCTTGTCTTGTTCCCGATTTTAGAAGAAAAGGTTTCAGCTTTTCACTGTTGAGTATGATGTTAGCTGTTGGCTTGTCATATATGGTCTTTTTTATGTTGAGGTACATTCCTTCTATATGCACTTTGTTCAGAGTTTTTATCATAAATGGATGTTGAATTTTGTCACATGTTTTTTCTGCATCTATTGAGATGATCATATGATTTTTATTCTTTATTTTGTTGAATTTGGTTTGTTTTATGTTTGCATTCAAGATTTATCTTCAGATTTATGTTTGTAACATAAAGCTCTTTCACCCTAATATTGAGAGTTCACAAGACTTGTTTTCTCTTCTGTAGGGTCCAATGACATGTTAGTCAAATCTGAAACACATTGATCTACCTGCCTACAAAAGTCTAGGGTTCTCAATATGGTTACAAAACTCCCACAATCACACCATGGGCTGCCTTGTGTCTCATGTCCTCCACTCACAGCTTGTATATTGTGCTCTGATATGACCACATTATTGGTAGTTTTTCAAACAGACTCTATGGCTTTTGCTCCCCATCTTTGATTAGTCTATCCCCTCTGTCTGGCACGCCTATCCTTGCTAACCTTACATTCTTTCCCTAACTTCTACATTTTTTTGGCCAGCTATGTATCTTTACTCATGATCAAATAGCCATCTCAAAGCATCTACTTCTATGGGAAAACTTACCCTGAACTTCTTGTCTTCTCTCGTGGTACTTCTTCTATCTTTGTATCTGGATTGTGCTGTATTATCTGTTTTATACCTTCCTAAATGAAGACATATTTTATTCCTTATTGTGTCCCCAAGCTTAGCATAAGGCTGCCACAAAGTCAGTACTCATGAAATATTGTGTGGAATGAATGAATAAATAACTGAACTAGCAAAACAACACAGCGTGATGTTTCTATCTACCTCCACAGTTCCCTTTTGAGATATCCTGAAGAGGAAAAAACAATCATGTCTTTTGCTCAAGGGAAGCATTCATATTCCCTAGATTCTGGAATTGTCTAAACTGAACTAGCAAAATCTCCAATGAGCTCCCATTGTTTCCCCAACCCGAACAGAGTAGTAGGAGTATCTGTTTAGGTCTAGTCTTTGACATCTTATAGTTTCCCCTGCTACAGAATGCTAATACTGACTCTAGCTGACAATTCACAATTCTTTGAACTTTATACCTTACTCAGGAATAAAAAGATAAATGATGCTCATTGAACAGCATTTATATGTGAATGGCTTTTTAAATTGAGTGAATATTCTAATCTAGGTAATATGCTCAATTTATTTTAAGATCATGATCAGAAACAAACATTCATCCAATAAACTTCCGATAGTTTTTTTTAATTGAGATAAAATAAACATAATGTAAACAATTATTTATATTATGTAAATTTTATCTATTTTGACCATTTTGAAGCATACAATTCAGTGGTTTTTAGTATGTTCACAATGTTGTGCAAACATCACAATTTAATTCCAGATTATTTTCATTATGCTAAAAAGAAACTCTTTGCCTCCTAATCCCCTCACATCTCCATTCCCTGGCAACCAGTAATCTACTTTCTGTCTCTACTGATTTACTCTATGGACATTTCACATGAATGGAATCATACAATATGTGCTCTTTTGTGTCTGGCTTCTTTTATTTAGCATGTTTCCAAG
This sequence comes from Ceratotherium simum simum, assembly GCF_057802395.1. Lineage (NCBI taxonomy): Eukaryota > Metazoa > Chordata > Mammalia > Perissodactyla > Rhinocerotidae > Ceratotherium > Ceratotherium simum. Next base: position 20,181,877 of record NC_141930.1, read on the forward strand.
GTTTATCCATGTCATAACAAGTAAGAGCACTTCATTTCTTCTTGTGGCTGAATAATATACCATTATATGGCTGTACCATATTTTGTTTACACTTTCATTAGTGTAATTGACATTTGAGTTGTTTCTGTGTTTTGGCTATTATGAATAATGCTGATATGAATATTCATGACAGGTTTGTGTGAACATATGTTTTCAATTCTCTTGAGAATATACCTAGGTGAAGAATTGTGGGGTAATATGTAATGTATCTTTAACTTTTTAAGAAACTGCTAGACTTTTTCACAGTTGATGCAGCATTTTACATTCCCACAAGAAATGTATGAGGGGTCCAATTTCTCCACATCCTTCCCACCATTTTTTTTATGATAGCCAACCTACTAAAAGTGAAGTGGTATCTTATTGTGATTTTGATGTGCATTTTCCTGATGACTAATGATTTTTTTCAGGTGATTATTAGCCATTTTTATATCTTCTTTGGAAAAATATCTATTCAAACTCTTTGCCCATTTTCAATTGGGTTGTCTTTTTGTTGCTGAGTTGTAGGTATTCTTTATATGTTCTGGATACTAGACACTTATCAGATGTTTGATTTGGAAATATTTTCTTCCATTCTGTAAGTTGTCTTTTTACTTTCCTGATGGTGTCCTTTGGTGCACAAAAGTTTTTAATTTTGATGAAGTTCAATTTATCTATTTTTTCTTTTGTTGCTTGTACTTTTCCGTCATATTTAAGAAACAATTGCTTAATCCAAGGTCATGAAGATTTACACCTATGTTTCCTTCTGAATTCTATAGTTTTAACTCTTACAGTTAGATCTTTGATCCATTTTGAATTAATTTTGTATACAGTGTGAGGTAGGGGTCCAAATTCACTCTTTTGCATGTGGATATCCACTTGTCCCAACACCATTTGTTGAAATGATTTTTCTCTCTCTCATTGGATGGTCTGGGACAACCTTGTTGAGTTTCACTTGACTGTAGCTGTATGGGTTAGTTTCTGGGCTCTTAATTCTATTCTATTTTTCTATATGTCTATCTTTATGTCAGTACGACACTATTTTGATTACCATATATTTGTAATGAGTTTTGAAATCAGGAAGTGTTGAGACCTTCAACTTTGTTCACCTTTTTCAAGAATTTTTTTTTTTTTTTTTGCTATTTGGGGTCCTTTGCATTGCATTTCCATATGAATTTTAGGATTACTTTATCTAATCCTGTGAAAAAAGTGGTTGGAATTTTGATAGGATTGCATCAAATCTATAGATTCATCTTAATAATACTTAGTCTTAATCCGTGAACATGGAATGTTTTCCCATTTATTTAGGCCTTTAATTTCTTTCAGCAGTGTTTTGTAGCTTTCAGTGAACAAGTCTTTTGCCTCCTTGGTTAAATTTATTCCTAAGTATTTTATTCTTTTTGATGCTATTATGCATAGAATTGTTTTCTTAATTTTATTTTCAGAATGTGCTAGTGTATAGATTTTTGCATATTGAACTTAAGTCCTAAAACTTTGCTAAATCCATTTATTAACTCTAATCACGTGTGTGTGTGTATTAATTAGGTTTTTTAATGTATAAGATGATGTCATCTGTGAATAGAGAGTTTTATTTCTTTCCAATTTGGATGCTTTCTCTTTCTTATTCTTGCCTAATTGCCCTAGTAGAACTTCCAATACAATGTCGAAGGAAGCAGTAAGAGTAGACATCCTTGTCTAGTTCCAGATCTTATGAGGAATGTTTTAAGCCTTTACCTCTTAAGTATGGTGATAGATATGGATTTTTCATAGATGCCTTTTATTGAGTTGAGGAAGTTCTCTTCTCTTGCTAGTTTGTTGAGTATTTTTGTCACAAGAGGGTGTTGGATTTTGTCAAATGCCTTTTCTACATCTATCAAGATGAATATACAGTTTTTTCCTTTATTCTAATAATATAATGTATTACATGGATGTTCATATATTGAACCAACCTTGCATTCGTGGAATAAATCTTACTTGTCATGGGGTATAATCTTTTTAATATGTTGTTGAATTCAGTTTGCTAGTATTTTGAGGATTTTTGCATCTATATTCATAAGATCTATTGTTCTGTAGTTTTATTTTCTTATGGTGTCTTTGTCTGACTTTGATATCAGGGTAAATTTGACCTCATAGAAAGAGTTAGGGAGTGTCCCCTCCTCTACTTTTTTTGGAATAGTTTGAGAAGGATTAGTGTTAATCAAGTCAATTTTGGTAGTTGGTGTGTTTCTAAGATTTTTTCCACTTTATCTAGGTTGTCTAATTTTTTGCGTAAATAAATGTTTGTAGTATTCTTTTATAATTCTTTTTTCTGTAAGGTCAGTTGTGATGTCCCTGCTTTTATTTATTATTTTAGTAATTTGAGCTTTCTCTTTTTCTTAGTCAGTCTAGCTAAAGGTTTGACAATCTTGTTGATATCCTTCAAAGAATCAACTTTTGGTTTTGTGGATTTTCTGTATTATTTTTCTATTCTCAATTTCATTTATTTCCACTCAGATATTTACTATTCCTTTTATTTCTCTTGCTTTTGGTCTAGTTTGCTTTTCTTTTTCTAGTTTCTTAAGGTGGAAGTTTAGACTATTAATTTGAGATCTTTCTTCCTTTTTTAATGTAGGCTTTTGCCATTTTAAATTCCCTTCTGAACATTGTTTTCACTGCACCCCATAAGTTTTGATATGTTGTATTTTTGCTTTCATTGATCTCTAAGTATTTTCCAATTTCCCTTGTGATTTCTTCTTTGACCCATTGATTACTTAGGAGTGTGTTGTTTAATTTCTACAGGTTTCTGAATTTTCCACATTTCTCTCTATTTATTGATTTCAAATTTCATTCCATTGTGACTAGAGCACATATTTTGTATGATTTCAGTGTTTCTGAATTTATTGATACTTGTTTTGTGGTCTAACATATGGTCTAACACAGAGAATATTCCATATGCACTTGTGTTATTGGGTAGTAAGTTCTACAGATGTCCATTAGTTCTAGTTGGTTTATAGTGTTGCAAAAACCTTCTGTTTCCTTGCTCATCTTCTGTCTAGTTGTTCTATTCACTGTTAAAAGTGAGGCATTGAAGTTTTCAGTTAGTATTGTTGAATCATCTATTTCTCTTGTCAATTCCATCAGTTTTTGCTGCATTATTTTGGGGTTCTGTTGTTAGGCACATATATGTTTCTAATTGCTATATCTTCTTGAAAGATTGGCCTTTTTTTCATTATAAAATGCCCTTCTTTGTCTCTGGTAACTTTGCCTTAAAGTCTATTTTGTCTGATACTAGTATAGCCACTCCAGCTCTCTTTAGGTTACTGTTTCCATAAAATATCTTTTTCTATCCTTTTACTTTCATCCTATTTGTCTTTGAATCTAAAGTGAGGTTTTTTTTTTTTTTTTGTAGACAGCACATAGTTGATTTTCTTTTAAATCCATTTACCAATATCTGCCTTTTAGTGTGAGAGTTTAATCCATTTGTATTTAGGGTAATTACTGATAACGAAGGACCTCTGCCATTTTGCTATTTGTATTCTTATGTCTTATATCTTTTTTGTTCCTCAATTCCTCCATTACTCATTACTGCCTTTTTTGTGATGTTATAATTCCCTTATCATTTCTTTTACTATATATTTTTGAAGGATTTTTTTTATGGTTGCCCTTGGTATTACAATTAACTTCTTAGTCTAGTTCAGATTAATATAATTTACTGTCAAAAGTATATAAAAATTTTGCTTCTATATAGTTCCACCTCCCCATTTATGCTGCTATTGTCACAAATTACATCCTTATACATCGTGTGTGTTCAACATCAACATAGATTTATAATTATTGCTTTATGCAGTTGTCTTTTAAATCAGATAAGAAAAAAGAGGAGTTACAAATAAACAGAATTAATACATTAATTGTTTTATATTTACTTATGAAGTTACTTTTACTGCTGTTCTCTAATTCTTCATGCAGATTCAAGTTACTGTCTGTCTAGTGTGTTTTCATTTCAGCCTGAAGGACTCCTTTTAGCATTTCTTATTGAGAAGGTCTGCTAATGACTCTGTTATTTATTTATCTAAAAATGTCTTGATTTCTCCTTCATTTTTGAAGGATAGTTTTGCTAAATATAGAATTCTTGATTGACATATTTATTCAGCACTTTAAGTATATCATCTTACTGCCTTCTGGCCTCATGGTTTCTAATGAGAAATCAGCTGTAATCTTATTGAGGATCCCTTATACATGATGAGTTGCTTCTCTCTTGCTGCTTTCAATATATTCGTTGGCTTTGAACAGTTGATTATGATGTGTCTCAGTGAGGATTTTCTTGAATTTATGCTACTTGGAGTTCATGGAACTTCTTGGAGGTGTAGATTAATATTTTTCATCAAATTTGGGAAGTTTCAGCCATTATTTCTTTAAATATTCTTTCTACCCCTTTCTCTCTCTTTCCCCTCTCCTCTGGGACTCCTATTATGTATATGTTGATATGCATGGTGGTGTTTGCAGGTCTCTCAGACTCTGTTCATTTTTCTTCTTTTTTAATCTCTCTGTTACTCAGACTGTATAATCTTAATTGGCTTATTTTCAATTCTACTGATTCTTCCTTCTGTGTGCTCAAATCTCCTATTGAGCCCCTCTAGTGAAATTTTCCTTTCAGTTATTGTACTTTTCAACTCCAGAATCTCTATTTTGGTTCCTTTATATAATTTCTACTTTTTAATTCATATACCCTATTTGGTGAGACATCATTTACATCCTCTCTTTTAGTTCTTTAGACATGGTTTCCTTTAGGCTTAGAACATATTTAGCTTATTTAAAGTCTTTGTCTAGTATGTCCAAATTTGGAGCTTCCTCAGGAACAGTTTCTATTGATTTTTTCCCTCCATACAGGGCTTACTTTCTTGTTTCTTTGCATGCCTCATTTTTTTTTTTTTTTGTGAGGAAGATCAGCCCTGAGCTAACATCCATGCTAATCCTCCTCTTTTTTTGCTGAGGAAGACTGGCTCTGAGCTAACATTTATTGCCAATCCTCCTCCTACTTTTTTTTTCCCCAAAGCCCCAGTATATAGTTGTATGTCATAGTTGCACATCCTTCTAGTTGCTGTATGTGGGACGAGGCCTCAGCATGGCTGGAGAAGCGGTGCATCAGTGCGCACCTGGGATCCGAACCCTGGCCGCCAGTAGCGGAGCGTGCGCACTTAACTTCTAAGCCACGGGGCCGGCCCCTGCCTCATTTTTTTAAAACTGGACATTTTGAATGTTATAATTTGGCAACTCTACAAATCAGATTCTCCCCTTTCCCCATGGTTTTTAGTTGCTGCCTGATGTAACTGTCATTTGTTTAGTGACTTTTCTGAACTAATTTTGTAAAGTCAGTATTCATAGTCATGTGTGGCCACTAAAGTCTCTGTTCCATTAGCTTAAAAGCAAGCTAAGGATTAGACAGAGATTTTCATACATACCTGGAACCAAAAATCTCCTGGTCCTTGCAGATGGGTTCTGTGTGTGTGTTAGGGCACATCTTCAACACTCAGTCTGGCAGTTTACAATTCTGCCTTAGCCTTCATTTCCTGCTTGCACAGCTCTTCAAGGTCAGCTAGAAGTGAGAACTTAGGGCTTTCTCAAGTCTTTTCTGAGCATGCACATAGCACTGGGCATGTGAATAGCTTCTCGATTTCCAGGAATATGTCAAAGCCCTTCTTCCCCAAAGAATCTCATTCCCCAGCCTTTCCTCCCAAATTTTTTTAGTGAATCTACTGTTGCCCCAGCTGTTATCCCTTACCTCAGACAGCAATGACTAAAACATTTGCCTATAAATGTTTTCAACAAATGCTCCCGTTCCTTTCATAGAAGCTTTAGCACTGGATAAATTTTTATTTAGGTGAGATAAAACAAGTCTTTTGAGCAGATCTTCCAGGGAGCCATCAGACAGATCAACCAATGACAATTATTTGCAAATGAGATCTTTTCTGCTCCCTCTGATACCAGTAATGGTACTGGTACTGGGAATGAAGGAAGTTATTTTCAAGGTTACCACTGAGCTGAGAAGTAGGTATAGGACTAGGGCAACTTAAAATGCCATGAAGTTCACTGTTGTTAACAAGATCTAACTTTAAAAAAAAAAATGACTGCACTCCAATTGCCACAAGCTTTTGGCTAGTTTTCAGATTCCGAAAAGGTTGATTCTGACAGTTGTTTTTAGATTTTTAGTTGCTTTTATGGAGGAACAGACTTTTAGACTTCCTTACCCCACCATTTTCACTAACATCATCACCTATCATTGCTTTTAATATCTATACCAATTTCAGTAAAATGTGTTAAAGTTTATAGAAAACATATCCCTTTGAAAGTATACTTAAATTATTTATGCTTTGTTTCAAGAATACTGATAGACATAAAGCAGACTTAAGAAACATATTGGTACGTAATAGATGTAATAATTTTCAATGAGATCAGATAGTGTTGTACCTTCATACTCTTGCTTTTAAATTTATATTTACATAATTTCTTTCAATTACTGTATTAGATTATTTGGCTTGATGCCCATTGCTAAAGCACCTAGGAAGACAATCATTGCCTTTTCTCACTGCTTTATTCATTCATGCTTTTATACATGCATTTGTTCACAAATTATTTATTAAGCACCTAGTCCATCAATATAGCTATAGGTGCAGGGTATGTAGCAGGTAACATAAGCTGAATGATACCATGATTTTATTTTATCAACAGATGACTTAAGAACTAGTCTAGTTGAACTTAACAGTTAGTATTGCCACAAAGAGGTACATTACATTACCTTAGGACCTATGACATCTTTGCACATCTTGCTCTTTCAGCTATCAGATGTATAGAATCTTTCTAGTAAATACAAAAAGCTACTTCTACCCAGTGCAACGACAGACGTGATATTAGCTGGGATGTGTACTCGTCTCCTGGGTGTGCTGATGGTGGACCCACTTCCCCACACTGTCTGGAACTTAAAGCTCTATGCTCATTTTGGATGCCTCTCCCTAGTTCTTCTGTCTTTAAATCCCAACTTGGGCCTAAGAAACCTGAATTTCATCCCCAGCCTCCTTCTCAGACATTGACCTTTGCTCCATCCTCCAGGATGGCCCATCACTCAGATTCTGCTCTTTGAATCCTGTGGACTCATGGTAGCTGTTCTAAAATTAGAGATATAATGGTTAAGAGCAGTGGGCTCTGGAGTATGGCAACCCAAGTGCCAGTATTAACTCCACCACTTACTGCTGTGTGACTTTGGACAGCTGCTTAACCTACCTTTCTAAGCCTCAGTTTCCTCAAGTGTAAAATGAAGATAATAATAATACCTACAATACAGAGATGTGAGAATTAAATAGAGTAATGAATACAAATCACTAAGCATAGTGCCTGGCACATAGTAAGCATTCCATATATGTTGGTTATTTTTATTATTCTTATTCTTAATCACTCATTGGGGTTCTTGGACTTGTTCTTCTGGCTTTTCTTTGATTACCTTCAATATGATTTAGCGTAAACTGTAATAAAATTAAAACTGCATTCACTTTCTTGGGGAAAGAGCTCTCTAATCTCTAGTCCAGATCAGTTGTCTTTGTTATATACTCTCATGGAACCATACTTTCTCCTCCAGAGCACTTTATCTCATTGGTAATTATATACTCATTTTTGTCATCATTTGATTAATTTCTGTTTCCTCCACTAGACCTCAAGTTACATGAGATCAGTGACCATGGTTTGCTTGTAATTATATCCCCAGAATCCAGCATAGTGCCTGGGACAGGAGTGAATGATGGAATGAAGCATTCACTTTCATTTAAATGATTAACATGAATCCTATGGTCAAGTTAGTGTATTCCACTCACCACAGTCTCCCATGTTTTGCTTGTCTTTCAGTATGTATCTTTTAAACTTTACTAAATCTAAGTCTTCATAAGGTAAGCTCTTTAAATGGTACAGATATAGATGTACCATTTATATATAAATTTATATATAAATATATATTTATTTTTAATAATATATATATTATTATATAAAATATATAAAATATATCTATAAAATATATATAGATATATTTATATATAAATATAAATAGATATCGATAGACATAGATAGAGATAGATATGTATATTCATCTCCCACAGTATAATATAAATAAGCATCCAATACTAAACATATATTGAGTGAACGAGTGAAAAAAAAAAGTCATTGATCATAATGATTCTAGTGTCCAGGAAAGACTGAAGTTGAAGCTGCATGAAGAACTAAGAGGATCAAGTGGAAGATTTGCACGGGAGAAGGGAGGTTATGCCGCTAACCTGGTAGATAACTGTGACATAGCCTCATATACTCTTCTTTTTAGTGGAAGGTTTTAGAATTCAGGAAGCAAATTAGTGCTTGATAGAGATTAATTTCAATTTATCTTGTGAGCTTGAATCATCACTTTGCCTTGTAAATATTTACAATTCTTCTATTAGCTATGCATTCCCCTGACATTTACACTTTATTCATAAGCAGCCTCTGTTATGACCTGTAATTGCTAATAAAGATGGGTAAAAGCACCACAGATCGGGGTTGCCACAGATCACTATGGAAATGACACTCTTTCCTGCTCCTTGTGAAAACAGCATTTGCCTCACTTTGATCTACTCTGAGGCAACTCACCTCTTCAGAGATGGAAGATGATTTCCAGAAAGTTCCATGTAAAATTGAATGAAATAGGAGAATCGATTGAGTCCCTGCTGGCTTGTGAACCAGGATATTTGGTGCCTTGTCAACAAGGAGAAATTAAGCTCATCCACAAGGTACAGAGCCAGTCCTTGTGGTCTAGTGGTTAAGATTCTGTGTTCTCACCACCACAGCCCAGGTTCATTTCCCAGTCAGGGAACCACACCTCCTGTCTGTTGTTTGTCATACTGTGGTGACTGCGTGTTACTGTGATGCTGAAAGCTATGCCACCAGCAGGATCACCCATGGAGGGCAGGTTTCAGTGAAGCTTCCAGACTAAAATTGGCTGGGAAGAAGGAACTGGCCACCCACTTCCTGAAAAATTGGCTGTGAAAATCCTATGAATAGCAGCAGAGCATTGTCTCATACAGACAACGTATTGGCAGTAAGGGGAGAGGATGGTGCAAAAAGATCTGGCAGGGTTCCACTCTGCTGTACACAGGGTGCTAGGAGTTGGAATGGACCTGATGGCACTAACAACAAATAAGGCACAAAGACCCAGGTGCTGATGTACAAAACTGGTTCACTCTGATTTTGTGGTTCTCTGAAGAGCTAAGAGCTAGATCTTTATCTGATTTCTCATGCAGTAGGCCAGCATTTTGTTAGGCTCTTGTACCTAGAACACTTGGGAAACCAGTCAGCCTCCTTTTGGGCATCATTAATCTTGTTTCTACCTAACTTCAAAAATGTACACATCAGTGTAAATAAATAAACTAACATTTAAGTTACGTATGAGATTTTGAATACTCAAGACTCACGTTCTCTAAATTGCATAACTGGCTCTATTTTCTACAGAGTTTTCCCTTCCTTATCCCCTAGCTACTTCTAACGTGAAGGTCCCACAACTATACAAAATGCGCCATGTTCCAAACTCAAACTATGATCTTTCCTTGCTGATGGGCCCCTCTCTATTTACTGGTTAGCAAATGACTCCCCATTCAGCTAGGTGACCAAACATTTGAGAAATGATCCTGAAGAAGCTGAGAATATAATCAAAGGGAAAACCCACAGGCAAAATCTATTTGCTGACCAATTCATTCTTGCATTTGGTAAATATTAGCATGGTGCTAGAGCTGGAAGTGCAATGGGGGAAAAAAAAAAAAAAGAAGAAGCACAGTGCCTGCCCTCAGGGAATTGATGGAGTGGGAGGGGCGGAAAAGAAAAGAGGGATTACAACCTGTGAGGACTTGATGCTCTTATGGGACAGCACAAGGGACCATGGAGCACATAGAGGGCCTCAAGGAAGGCCCCCCACAGGTCACCCCCCAACCCACCTAAATGGCCCCTTGTAGTCCTTTGGGGTGTGATGTTTGGGTTTCTTCTCTCCCTCAATTAGATTCTAAGTTTTGGCTTAGATGTCCCTTAAAATAATTTTGAGAAGTTGTACTCTCCACGTTCTTAATTTGGTATCTAAAATTTTTTTATGTTAAGAGTGAACAGATGCAAAGGTGTAATTTTCAGTGTATTACAAACATTGGCATGTTGAAATAAAACATAACACTATTTTAAATGTATTCAGTAGAATTTAAATGTCACAGAATCTAAATACTCCCATACATACTCACTCTCACACATACACATTTCTTGGAGAGTCTCCTTGTGCCCATGCCTCAGCAAAATTTGAAGAATGCTGCTCCACAGGGCTGTTTCTCTGACTCCTGATGTATCCCGATGCACCTAGTACCCATGTGCCAGACCTTGGCTGAACACTTTACATGTGTCATCTCATTTAATCCTCAGCAACCCTCCGACGTCAGTATCATTATCTGCATTTTACTTATGAAGAAAATGAAGCTAAGAGAAGGGGTTTGGGTCTGGGTGTTTCTGACTTTATACTCTGCACTCTTACCTGCTACTTTATACTTAGACTTCACTGCAACCGAGGGATTTTAGTGTTAAATCTGTGTGGAACACCCAAAGAGAATAACTTCCAGCACCCTCTGGATGTTATTACATTCCCTACCCTCCTACCTGCCTTGCTTTTCTCCACAGCACTTACCAACATCTGATGGACTGCCTGTTTTCTCATTTATTTATTGTTAAGCCTCCCCCCTCCCCTACCCCAGAATGTAGCCTTCCAGAGTACAGGGATTTTCTCTGTTTTTTTCGATGCTATTTTCTCAGTTCCTAAAACAGTGCTCAACACCTAGTAGGTGCTCAATAAATACTTGTTGAATAATGAACAAGACTTGCTTCCATAAAGCCATTAAGACTGTGAGAGCTAGTCATACGAGTGGTTGCTAAGTGCTCTGATCAGCCTCCCTGACTTATGCTTTAATTGGGTAGCAGTATAAGGTACAGATCAACCATTTGATTTTGGAGTGAAGTGTTTTTATGTGCCAGTCGGTATCAAGAAAAGAAAAATCTAATCACACACCTAAAGTGTGTACTAAGCAGCAGTAAAATGGCAAACTATATTTACTTCATTCAAGTTACTAAGGAGAACATGGATTCAGGTAGCCTTGTTGTCGGGCTATGATAGGGATGCCTCCTGAGCCATCACAGCCTACCATTCAGGCCTGGGAGTTTGAGCACATCTGGGCATGATTGGAAGCCTGGTGGCTACAGCCTCCCAGAAGTCCCCCAGGGCCAAAGAGCCTTCCAGAAAGGAATTCAAACAGTATACCCTGCTGGCATAGCCACAGCTGGGTAAATTTGACAAACTGGTAGGGCAGCTTGACAGAAGCCTATCTGGGGGTGGTATGGAAACTCCAGGGTCTTCTGGAAAAGAATGCATCTTAGGGAAGAAAGAGCTAGGCATGATGAGCTTGATCTGGGAGCAAAGCTTTATCTGTCAGAGAGGATGGAGATTCTAAATATAGCATCATTACTGCTAGTCTCTGGCTCACCCCTGAGCACATGTCTGGGTCCTGTAGAAAAAGAGATCTATAAGAAAAGATGGAAGGAGCTTTTCCACCAAACTTTGACACTCACTGGGGCCTCTAACAGAGGGTATCACAAAAAGGAGGGACCATTCCCTACATCCAGCCTCCCAGTGGCACAGCCCAGCAGGCATTGGCGACTCCCTCAAGTCTCAAAATAAATAGCAGAGGCAGCTTCTTGGCCTAGAGGAGTGATCAGACGACTTGGGCATCGAGTACTTAGCAAGGACAACCTGCTACGCCTGCCAGGCCTGGTAAGATGGCACAGAATAGCAGCAGAGCAGCTATACCCAGCTGAGAACCAGTGGAGCTGCAGCAGCAGAGCCTAGCATGCCTAGAATTGTGCCTAGCAGTGGCTGTGGACATGCCCACTGAGTGGATGGAAAAGCAGATATCAACGACAGGGTGGAAACTTGCATTGGTGGAGCAATGCTACTACATGGGAATGAACTGGCTCCTGGGTCTTAGGAGACTTTCCCAGGGGAGACTCCTAGAAGGACGTGGGTGGTGGAGACTTTGGAGGGAACCTAAGTTCTTGAGTCATTTAAAAGGCGCCAAAGCCTGATATTGGGGGTTATGTGAGAACAATCTTCGAATCTCTCATTTCAACAGCCTGTCATCTCCCCAATTGTCTCACCATTCTCTGGTGTCTCTCTCCTCCTATCCTCCCTCACCAGCTTCCTAACTCAAAATTCCTGTTGGCTCAAAGAGACTGCTTAGGTAAGAGGGGAAAACATGAGAGCTTAAAGTTACACAAACATGTGAAATATGGGTAACTTTTTAGCCATTCCAGGTATATCTGAACTTTAAAAGATTAACTCAAATTGGAGTCTCCTTCAGACAGCATGGAAAGGAGGAGTAAAGACTTTTAGGCTATGGGAGAATAGGAAAAAATATTTGCTCATCTCATGCAAACACTGGTAGGATTAAGTGACATGACCTAGCAATGAGCAAATTAGATTAAATGAGGCTTAGACTTAAACTCCTTGGGATGATTATGCTCTGTAATACCAAAGACAGATTTATTCCATAATGAAGGCCTGGATGAGTCTCACTCTACGATATGGCCCTGTTGACATGGAGCAAAAGCTCACCTTATGCTAGATAAAAGGTTTTTGAACAGTAACACCAAATGGCAGGATAATTTTAGACTTCTAAGGGTGATGAGGATATCTGTCCATTCACAACAGTACCTGGTATTTCATTGTGCTTTTCCACAAAGGGCTCCACACAGTTTTAAAAAATGATCTCATTTCTCTTTACAAAATCTCAATGAGGCAAGAGCTTCAGTACATGATAGATTGACACAGTAGAAACCTTCCCCTTGTCATTCTTCCCAGCTGGGCTTTGAGGTAGCTGGGGATTCCAATTTATCGGCTGACTAATGAAGTATGGTTGTACTAATGTAGGAAAAACAATGATGTAGGAAAAAAGATGCTTTATTCACAGAAAGATTCTATGAAAAAAATTTATAAATAGACATAGGAAGAGACTGAGATAGGTCTGTAAGGCTGCTATTTATGGTAATTATCTAAAGGAATAAAGAACTAGAGATGCTAATAATTTCCTTCCCAACTTGGTATCCCCTCTTAGAGAACATTGTCCCTTTTCCTTCCTGTAGAGTTGGATCCCACAGTACTTGCTAAGTGGTAGTGGGGGTTTGTGATTCCAGATCCCTAGTCAGAGCCAGCTAGACTTGGGTGAGCATCTGATCCAGCTGGATCCGTTAGATTCTTGCTTCAGGAATTTGGAATTGGGACTTAGCAAAAACTGGAAAGTGGATAGGAACCAAGATAGTGTCCCTCTTCCCATCTCTATTTACCTTTCTGGGACCTCGGGGTTTCCCTCTCTGAGAAACTCTGAGTTGGTTTAGAAAGGCAGCTTTGATGGAAAACAATCTAAATATCTAACAGGGAACTGATTAAATCATGGGACTTCTATGTCCTGGAATACTACACAACAGTGTGAAAAGAATGAAACTTTTTATGAACTGATCATTCTTTAGAATGATCTCCTAGATATATTGCTAAGAGAAGAATGCAAAGTATAGGATAGAAGTGATAGTGCAATGCCATTTGCATAACAAGAAAGGAAAAATATATCATATTCTGAGACTACTTACATTTAATATAATTATTAATATGTAAGGGCATAAGTCTATCATTTTATTTGTTTTCTGTTTGTTTCTTCTGTTTCTCATTCCCCCATTTCCCTTTTCTTATCTTCCTGTGGGTTATTTGAACACTTAAAAAAATTCCATCTTGATTTACTTGTAGTTTTTTGGAGTATATTACTCTGTATAGTCTTCTTAGTGGTTGGGTATATGTATATAGGACTTATCACAATCTACTGACATCAACGTTTCACCATTTGAGTGAAGTGCAGAAACCTTACTCCCGGTTAGTTCCCATTATCTTTCCCACTTTTAAATATCATTATCTTGAGTATTAGATGATAATTTTTATACCAATCATCATATATAATTTAGGAAACTCATGAGAAGAAGGATAGTCCATTGTATTTACCCAAATTTCTGCATTCTTCATTGTTCTTTCTTCCTTCCTGATGATCCAAGATTCCTTTCCCTATCATTTCCCTTTTTTTGAAGAATGTCCTTTAGTCATTCTTTAAAAGAAGATCTGCTAGTGATGAATCCTTTTAGTTATTTTTCATCTGATAATATCTTTATTTCCTCTTAATTCCTGAAGTATAGTTTCATCAGATATAGAATTCACAGTTGACAGTTCTTTTCTTTTAGCACTTGAAAACCGTTGTGTCACTTCTTTCTGGCCTCTGTTGTTTCAAGATGAGAAATCTGCTGTCATTTGAATTGGTATTCCCATATAGGTAATGTAGTGTTTCTTGGTCTGCTTTCAAGACATTTTCTTTGTTTTCAGTTTTCAGAAGTTTAATTATGATGTGTCTTAGCATGGATTTCTTTAGATTTATCCTATTTGGGGATTCACTCAGCTTCTTGATCTGTAGGTTTACATGTCTTGCCAAGTTTGGGGAATTTTCAGTCATTATTTCATTGAATACTCTTTCAGTCCTACTCTCTTCCTCCTCCCCCTTTAGGACTCCAATCCTATAAATGTTGGATCTTTTGTTATGGTCTCACAGGTTCCTGAGGCTTGGTTGTTTTCAGTTTATCTTCTCTCCGTTGTTCAGATTGGGTAAATTCTATTGATCTGTCTTCAGCTTCGCTGGTTCTATCCTCCGTCATCTCTACTACTGAGCTTATCCAGTTAGTTGTATTATTTCTGTTATTTTTTGGTTCTATAATTTTCTTTTGGTTCTTTTTTATAACTTCTATTTCTTTGTTGAAATTTCTATTTCTTTCACTTGTTTAAAGAGAAATTATAATTGCTTGTTGAATCTTTTTTATGATGGTTACTTTAAAATACTTATCAGATAATCCATCATCTGGTTATCTCAATGTGGGAGTCAGAGGATTATCTTTCCTCGTGCAAATTGTGATTTTCTTGGTTCTTTGTACAATGAGTGATTTTAATCTGGACAATTTGGCCGTTACATTAGGAGACTCTGGGCCCTTTTTGAATTTTTTATTTTAACAGGCAGTCACTCTGTTTGGGTCCTAGCCTACTTTTGTGGGCTGTGGTTCCAATCACAATCTAATTTTCAGGGCCTCTATGGGGCTATTTTGGTCTGTTTGGTTTGTCTCTTGCCTCTGGAGCCCCCACTGGTGTTTGTTGGTACCAGCTGAGAAAGTGAAAGGAGCTTTCCCAGGCTGGGTTGCCCGGTGCCTTTAGGTGGGGGAAGGGAATCTCCAGGCTGTGAGGACAAAAAGCACCTCCTGGGCTGGATGTTTGTTGCAGCAGAATCCCTCTTGTTAATGTCCACTGTCAAGTGAGGTCTCTGGGTGGGAGAGGGGAGTCTCAGGCTGGTGGGAAAGTCCTCTGACCAGCTATTGTTAGGGGAACATCCGGTTGGGCCCCTTTGCTGTTTCTGTTGGGCTTGCCTAGAGTTTTTAGCAGGACTCCTACTCAATTTGGAGGAAGAATAGGCTACCTGGCTGCCTTCCATTGCTAGAGTGGGTGTTGGGAAAGGCCAGGCCTGGGTTACCTTCTCTTGGGTGCCCTGCTACTGTGTTGTTTCTTTGGTCCTGTGGTCCCTAACCAATTCATTCCCTCTTTTGGTCTTTCAGGGTTCTGTTTTAGTTGTCTCTTGTGTTATTTCCAAGCTTTAGTCATGCTTAGCAGGGAGGAACATGGAAAGAGAAGCCTACACCATCTTGCCCATACTAGAAGGTCTCTATATATGTTTATATAGGCATAATATCTCTCTAGAAGGGTATACAAGGAATTGCTTTCCCTGAGGAAGAACCTGGGGGATATGAGGTAGGAGGGAGACTTTTTTTGTATACCTGTTTGTATCTTCTCATTTTAATGAGCTGAATATATTATCTATTCAAAATTAAAAATAAAATATAAAAGAAGAAAGATGTCTTCTAAATCAGCCTTGTTTTCAAGAGCACAACCAAGGATTACAACATAGGTCAAGTGGCGTATGGATTCAACAGTTGGTAATTTTATTAAATTTCACCGACTTTTAATTTCACTATATTGTGACTGCTTTGATCCAGATCCCTGAATATAAGAATAATATTCTCAGTGGATTTTCAGCCTGCTCATACATTTTGAACAACTTGCAGAATACAAATGTGTAATTTAGATAGAAGTAGATGCTTTTGGCAGCATACTAGTACCCTAATCAGCTGAAAAAATAATATTTGTATGATATTAAAACAAAATTAATAGCAATACACTGATTACATGAAAAGACTTCATGTTGTAATTATTAAACTTGCAAACAACTCACATAATTAGTGCTTTAATTAGGATATGACCTGAAATTTTAGCTTACAAAATTAATAAAGGCAATTAAAAGTCATATTTGTAAAGTAAAGTGGCTTTTAAAACTTACAAGTTATTTAGATATCATTTTTTCCCCTTATTTTGGGAAGCATCTTTGTAGGTATTAAGCTTACAATGCAATTACTTTTGATTCCCACCACCCACCCCCAGCACAGTGTCTCAGCCCAAAGCCTCAAGATTCAAGTTTAGTGACCTTCAGCCAAGAACGTCCACCCACAGCGTGCTGGGCAGCTCCCAGGCACACTCTTGGATAGCTCTAGGGCCAAGAAAACAGCAAAGACTTGCTTTCTCCCCAGTACCTTAAGTGAAATATAAACTAGAAGATTGGTATTGACTTTGATCAAACTCTACCATTTTCACAGAACTATTTGGATCCAAATGACAATTTCACCACTGTCCTTTATTCTTCCACACATGCTTCTTGAAGGCATTTTAGGTCCCACAGTTTATTACATGATGAGGGTTCTAGTCTGAAGCCAAAAAATTTTGTATGGGTAGGTAAAAATGGAGAATTCAGTAAATTTTGATGGGTTAGTGATTTGAGAAAAAATAAATCTGGAATCCTCCTTTCACTCCTCATATCAAAGTAACTCCAAATAGATCGAAGATTTACTATAAAAGCAAAATCATAAATGTACCAAAAGAAGACATGGGTTAATATTTTTATAATATTGTTATCAGGAGAGGCTTTTAAACCATGACAGATAAAACAAAAGCCATAAAGGAAATGACTATCAAATTTGCCTACTTAAACATTCTAAACTTACATAAAAAAACCCCACAAAAAGCCATAAGTTTTAAAAATCGAATTCAAGGCCAAATCAAGAAGTGACTGATTAAAATCTGAACCTTTCATCTATATTTTGATTCATTTTCCTCTTTACTCCTCAAAAAATAAGGAAATAAGTAGAAATATGCCTCATGATTTACACACAAAGTTATTAAGTATAGGGAAAAATTAAAAGAACTTACATGTTAAAAAATGGCTCATAAAGTAATTAAATTACAGAATAGCCATAGGCTAGAGGCATTAAAAATCCGAATATTTAACACCGAGATATTTTCATGATAGGACCTTGTTAAAAAGAAAGGTAGAGAATATAGATGTATCCAATTTTATTTTAAAATGTTTAATCTAGACAAAAAAAATAGAAGAAAAAATATCAGTGGTAATTATCACTAGAGGTAGAATTACGGATAAATGTTCTTGTCCTCATTTTTAGTAATTTCCAAATTTTCTACAATAAATAAATTATTTTTATACTTGATCCTTTTAAAAAAAGATTCCTTGGAGCTTTAAAGAAAAGGGTATTTAAATTTTTCCTGAAAATAGCTATCTTGGAACTAGATCAGATATGAAAGCTCAAAACTAAAGACTTAAAAAGTATAACATACAATACAGCAATTGTGACAAGCCCCCGTTTATTTTTTTTAAAAATCTCTCTACGAGATTTGGTGATGCTATATCATATGGGTTAAATCACAACTCCTGGTTATTCACAGTGATCTCTCTCTTTCTCTCTCTCTCTGACACTGCAGGCTTAGACCACAGGCTGCCCTTTTCCTAAGGCCCAGCATCATCAGAGAGTTCTTTCATAAAATCAATATCATGCCTGTCTATTCCTAACTGCTGATATTGTAGAACAGGGACCACAAGTTCCAAAACTCCGATTATCTGATCTTAGCAGGAAGCTTATGTCTTTAATTGGAGGCCAATCACAAAATAACTATCACTAGTAGTACAGAAAATGTCATCACTGAGCTTCCTCTGTACCTGTAGGTTTTCCTAATTTCTTCATTTGACGCTCCCTTCTGCAGACCAAGAATTTCATATAGAGCTTCTCCACATGTCGACATAGTCCGCTGTCTTTGGTTAGGTATGTTACACGCCATTTTCTCAAGCTGCAAAACCAAAGGGGGGGAAATAGCCATGAAGGTTATGCATACAATGTCTCAGATGGTGAAACCTGTAAAATCTAAAATTTGAGTATTGTTGGCTGGCCTGAAATGAGAGATTGAAACTAACCCACAGAAGAGGAGCAGCAGCAGGAGAGGGAGAGAGAACCCCAGTGGGGTTCAGCCTCCTGGTTCCAGTTGTTTCTGGGTGTGCTTGCAACTCTTCCCCTCTCACAGTTTGTCAATCAACCCTTCCTTGGATTGAGCCAATAAAATTCCTCCCCATACACAAATTTACACACATTCTTTTCTTTTGAGCATGTTTTAGCTAGATTTTGATCACTGTCAACAAGATTCCTTAGCATCATGTACTCTCTCAATTAAACATCAGTAGTGGTTCACTGAGCACCTCCAAACCAGGCTAATCCATCGTGGATTTCTCTTAAATCACTGTACCTACTCTTCCTTAAACTGAATGTGGCTTCCAGGTACTTGGGAATGAATATTTCAGGGAAATAACAATGATATTCTGAGATATTCAAACCAAACAGATTCAGACATATTATGTAGATATTACTAGTACGGATAAAGGGAGCAGTGATAAATCTGGGTCAAGACACTTTGGTTAAGAAAGTTTGTGGAGAGCTGTTCAAGAGAACTAAGAAGAAATAAAAGTATGGCAAATCATTATCTCTGCTTTACCTATTTTTCTGTATATTTAGCATTCAAAAGAAACAGTTTCAATTTGAGAGGGAAAAATGTATTCACTCTTCATTATCTCGTGAAATAAGAGAGATATCATGGCTCTCCCATAAATCAACAGATAGTCCTGAAGTCAATTTTAACAAGGCGCAGACATGCACAATTTCCACAGTTGTGAGCATCATGCTCCATGACCAGCTTTGGTTCCTTCCTACTTGGGTCTTGCTGTCACTAATCTAGGAAAAAGATGTATAGTTTACTGAAGATAATCTGCTAAAAAGATGATGATAACACCCACAGCAGACAATTGAGTTATTTATTCAAAGCCTGCAATGCAGGCCAAGTCTTTAGGGAAGTTGGAGACTAATATGGGATACAAAACTGTAAGCCAATAATGAAACTAGTGTTCAGAGCTTAAACAAGTACTGGGTATAGAGGCAGAAAAGAAAAAGAAGGAATCTTCTGGAGGACAAGGACTCTGCTTTGTGCCACCAGAGGCCTAGCATTGTACCTGGCTCATATTAGGTACACAATAAATGTTTGATGGGTAACTAAACAAAAAACAAGTGGTTAATTTGGATGGGAATGTTGGGGAGAACTTCACAGAGAGGATGAAGTCTGAGCTGATAACAATACTACCACCCGTTTTTCTGTAGAGCTTGGTACATATTCCTATTACAACCCTCATATCTAAGCCTAATCTTGGATCTGCGTGGACTTGGTGGCCAGTGACTCTCTTGGTCATCTATTTGCATATATCAACATGAAAGAGGACTTCTGAATTTGGGGGCTGAAAGAGGGGGGCATTTCACAATGGCATTTTGACTTTTTGATTGGGACTTTTTTTTCCCAAGGCTGCCTCCTTCTAAGTTATCCCAGGTGTGGAACAAGAGAGACGGGGTCAGTTGGAGAGAATAGTTCTTCCAGAGAATAATCCTGGAAACAGCCTAGGATTCATCATTCCCTGTCCCATGACCATCCTTCTACACACTCCTCTTCCCAGTGAAAAAAAGGAAGGCAGGTTCCATCTCTCAAACAGTTTCATACATAGAAACTCACATCCAAGTAGACATGGTAACTGGCTATTCCTTTGGTTTATGTATTTTTTCAAATCATCTCTTCATTTAGAAATCTAACCACACTGTAATCTATTCCAGCTAAGTGAAATCTGGTAGCTGACTTGCTTTATTGTGTGGATTAACAATATTCAGAATGGGTTGTTATAGAGAGTTTGGAAATTATTACCTAGTTCACCGTCTTTGCCCTATTCCCAAAAGATTTTCTTTCAGACAGATAACATCTCTTAATCAAGGTACTAAAAAAAAAAAAAAAAAGCCCATTTACAATTTACATCAGTATTGGAACACAAGAGAAAGATAGTTCATCAATAGTTGGTCAATGTGGTTAGTAGTTGACTGACTCTACAAACTGAAACATAAAGGAAGCAAAGGACTGCATGCTTGCTCTCTGTGCATGAAGTAGCAATAACCTGCTACTTTTTCTGTCTCCTTGCTAAGCTAGAAACCAGACTCTTCATATATTATTGATGTAGATGACATTTAGTTTCAAATTCAATAGAGTAATACATTGAAACCTTTAGTTGTTTTAATGTGTAAAAATAAAATTATGCCCTGAGAACATACTAATTACAGAGTAATAGTCAAAACATCCCCTAAAAACTCGCCTTAAATAATCTTAAATAATGGAGCTATACCCTAATTTAATTCTTTTTATAAAATATAATTTTTATGAGTTCTTTTCCAGTAGACTTTTGAATTCTAATATTCCTGTGCAAAATTCAAGTCTTTATTATTTATTCATAGTCCCTCATCTATAAGCCATTAAATGGAGAAAAAAATGTCATGCAAAGTTAAGTAATTTTATTTTGATCATCTACTACATGATACTTAATCTTTTGAACTTAAATTACTTTCTAGCTGCATTACAACCCATTAATATCATAATTTCTTAAAGCATTGACCATTTACAGTCACTACCAAACCACATAGGCTCACCTGTCTCTTGAAAATAGATGTAATTGACAGAAGGTTCAGCACTCCAATGATGGGCATCTGATTCAAAATAAACATGTATTTTAAAGGTTCTAATACCAGGAGTCGTACAAATGCTCTTCTAAATTTTTCACGTTGACGTGAAATGTTCCTTTCAAAGCAAAAGAAGCTTCACCTTTATCTATTTACATGAATTCTGAAAAATGGAATAAATCAAACTATGCCTTTCTTGGCAGGGTCCCTTCATGGCTGAGAAAATGAATGTGGACAGGCGAGATTATATCATTAAACACAGCAAAAACACTTTAGATGGCTGTGGTTGGGGAAACCAGTAACATGCTTTACTATTTTGTTATTACTTCTGTAATTCCTTAGTAGAAATCTATTTATTGGAGCAAAATCTCTTTATTCAAATAGCATTGTATCTTAAAGCTAAACATACATCCAAAATGCTAAGCCTATGTTTTAAAGTAATAATTGTCCCTAGCACGATTACTTATTTGCTATTGAAAAACAATTGTCTCTCAATTGCCCTAGTACTTTTATAAAGAGCAACCCGAAGATGGGGGCAACTCTCAAATGTTACAAAGAACCCACACTACCTGTTCTGTACCTCCGATTCTGTGTTCTCAGACAGGAACAACTTGCTGTTTTCAACTGGTCTGGAAATAGGTGTGCAAAGCAATAAAAGAAGGCAACAACAAAATGAGCTGTTTCATACCTGTTCCACTGTTTCAAAGTGAACGGCTACTCCTTTCCATTGTTCACATGCAGGGTTAAGCGGGTCAGTGGATTCAAGTTACTTTTCATTTGTTACTCTATCAGCCAATTGGTTATCCCTCTGGAAAACATAACAAAGAAAGAATAAAACATGCATGACCATAAAGGTTGCCATTACAAAGCATCCAGTGATACCCAAATACACGCTACATCTAATTTGATCGTTAGTCAACTAGTGCTTGGCTCAACCAAACACTACTATGGAACTGCCTCCACATTTCCACCAGAACTTTCAATTAAGAAAATATACTAATCTCTGACACGCAAACTGGGTTATTTTATTTTTTTTAATTGAGATATAATTGACATATAACATTATATTAGTTTCAGGTGTACAATACAATGATTTGATATTTGTATATACTGCTAAATGATCACCACAATAAATCTAGTTAACATCCATCGCTGTATATAGTTTCAAAATTCTTTTCCTGTGATGAGAACTTTTAAGATCTACTTTCTTAGCAACATTCAAATATGCAATACAGTATTATTAACTATATTCACCATGCTGTACATTACATCTCCAGGACTTATTTATTTTAAAACTGAAAGTTTGTACCTTTTTACCACCTTCATCCAGCCCCTACTCCCTGCTCTGGCAACCACCAATCTGTTCTCTGTATCTATGAGTTCAGGTTTTTTTTAAATTCTGCATATAAGTGAGATTATATGGTATTTGTCTTTGTCTGATTTATTTCACATAGCATAATGCCTTCAAGGTCCATCCCATGTTGTCATAAATGGCAAGATTTCCTTCTTTTTTACGGCTGAATGATGTTCCGTTGTATATATATACCCCATTTGTTTTATCCTTTCATCCACTGGTGGACAATTAGGTTGTTTCCATATCTTAGCTATTGTAAAGAATGCTGCAATGAACATGGTGATGCAGATATCTTTTTGAGTTAATGTTTTCATTTTCTTTGGATAAATATCGGAAGTGGAATTGCTGAATCATATGGTATTTCTATTTTTATTTTTTTAAGGAACCTCCACACTGTTTCCCATAGTGGCTGCACCAATTTACATTCCCACCATCAGTAGACAAAGGGTTCCCTTTTTTCCACATCCTCACCAACACTTGTTTCTTGTCTTTTTGATAATAGCCATTCTCACAGGTATGAGGTCATATCTCATTGTGGTTTTGATTTGCATTTCCCTAATGATCAGCGATGTTGAGCACCTTTTCATGTACCTGTTGGCCATTATATATCTTCTTCGGAAAAATGTCTATTCAGATCTGCCCATTTTTTAAGCATATTGTTTGGAGAATTTTTGCTATTGAGTTGTATAAGTTCTTTTTATATTTTGGATATTAACCCTTTATCAGATATATGATTTGCAAATATTTTCTCCCATTTGGTAGGTTGCCTTTTCATTTTGTTGATGGTTTTCTTTGCTGTGCAGAAGCTTTTTAGTTTGATGTAGTCTCACTTTATTTTTGCTTTAGTTGCCTTTGCTTTTGGTGTTAAATCCAAAATATCATAGCCAAGATGGATGTCAAGGAGCTTACTGCCTATATTTTCTTCTAGGAGTTTTACAGTTTCAGGTCTTATGTTCAAATCTTTAATCCATTTTGAGTTGATTTTCACTTACGGTGTAAGATGGAGGTCCAAGTTCATTCTTTTGCATGTGGCTGTCCAGTTTTCCCAATGCCATTTATTGAAGAGACTGTCTTTTCCCTATTGTATATTTTTGGCTTCTTTCTCGTAAATTAATTAACATAGATGTGTGGGTTTATTTCTGGGCTTTCTACTCTATTCCACTGATCTGTGTGTCTGCTTTTAGGCCAATACCACACTGTTTTGATTACTATAGCTTTGTAATATAGTTTAAAATCAGGGAGTGTGATGCCTCCAGCTTTGTTCTTCTTTCTCAAGCTTGCTTTGGCTATTCAGTGTCAAAGTGGGTTCTTTTAAATTTTATTTTCTTCTTGTTCTAAGGCTAGTACTAATCAATTGCTTTAAAATTGCTGGAAAGACTATGTAACATTAATAAGGGGGAAACTGTAATTGCTTATTATGTTAATCCAACTATTTTCATATCTGTACATTTTACCTTAATTTTAGTCAAGAGGCACTGAGTCACAGTGGTGACTGAGGTGGTTTTAAGAATTAAGAGATCTCTTGTTGAAACAATGCCCAAACTCTCATATAAAATAAAAGGTCACATGAGAGAATAGTTCTTATGATTTCGAGTAAGATCCTACAGACTGAAGAAGCCTTAAATGAGACAGGTGTTACTCCTGAATTTGGCACAGTGGGGTCTGGCTCCTGAGGCTGAAGGCGGAGTTGAAGTGTGCTGCTTAGCATGACAGGTAGCAAAGCTTACGGCTGTTTTGTGTGAACTTTTCAGAGCACTCTCGCCTCTAGATGGCATTGGTTTTTTTAGATACAAAGGAATAAAAGGCTGTTTCTCATAGATCCTGACTTCTTGCCAGAGCTTAGCAAGCAGCCCATCATCATGCAGAGAAATAGGGGGTGGGGAGGAAACTAAAGACATTTAGAGCTAAGTACTAAGTTCCAGCATCACTTCAGCTTAAGGACAATGTCCATTGGTGAAATGAAAATAGTTGCTATATTAATATCCCAAGATTACGAGTGACTTTTAAAAAGAATTATAGTTTGTTTCAAATCAGTTTAATAAATATTTTTAGTAAAAATCCATTATTTTTGTACAATTAACATCTTTCTTAAATATTTTTTGATTTTTTTAAAATATTGACTAAACCATGAGTTTTAAAATTTTTTAAGTATGGCAGAATTCTTGGGTGAAGTAGAACTGTAGCTGCATTTCAAAGAGAAAACACAGTTTCCTATTCATCTAGTCGTTCAACAATTAGTCCCCTACTGGATCCAGGCACCGGGTAAATATTAGGATATACTGGTAAACAAAACCAAACACAGACTATGGGTTTGTGGGTCACAGAGTTACAACCTCCCAAGAAAGAGAGAGAGTAGCTAAATGATCACTCAAATAAGTATAAATGTGAGGCTTTGGAGAGATGTTACAAGACCATGTAAATCAGTGGGACAGAGGGAGATCAGAGAAAGTTTCCCCGAACTAAAATAACTGAGCAGAGATCTGAAAAGACCTAGATGAAGGGGTTGCTCGTAGAAGCAAAATATATTCTAGGCAGGTGGAAGAACGTGTTCAATGGCTCTGGGCGCTTAAATTGGAGAAATAAAAAAGACACGCTGACATGTGCTCTTATACATAGGATGTCAGCACATGCCTGTACCTATATGGCTTCTGATATATCATCTAAAGATATAGCCAGAGATTAATGGGATCATATTCCACTTAACCAGGTGAGGCTTTCTAGAAGTTGTGAGTTTCAACTGATGTTTCTAAAAGGAAATAACTCATGGCAAGCACATAAATAATACCCTGATGAAAAATTCACTGAATGTATTGTAAAAGCATTGCCGATTGAATCATTCAAGTTTGAAGAGGAGAGCTTAGAAGATTGAACCGCAGTGGCCTGTGAGGTAGAAAATTGGAGACAGAACCGTGTGTGTGTGTCGGGGGGGGTGTTTACATGCTAATTTTCCTTGTTTATTCTATTTATGGGGTCTTCGCCATTCCTTTAGGTGTTCCTAGATCTTTTATATCCTTCTCTCAATTACCGTGTAGGCTTAAGGTTATTATAGGAAATGACTAGTACATCAGCACAGAATCTGCAGTAGGTACCAGATGAATTTGAATATTCAACCAAAATAATCTAACAATCATCAAAATTAGAGTACATGATCTTTCGTTCAAATTTCATTCAAATGAGAGGTGTAAACACCACTCATTTTGAACATGCAGTGTGCAAGGGCACACAGCCCCAACAAATAAATCCTTATCTAAAGAGCCCAACATGATGAACAAAGGTATTATTATTGCTATCGTTGTTACTAATTTTATTACCTCCCTACCCTACATTGTTTATGTTATTATTATTACAATATGTGGAATTCAGGCCACCACTTTGTAAATTTCAAAGGGAAAAAGTCATCTGGGCAAGCTTCATTCTGTTAAGTGAATTTAGAAAAGAAAAAGACAGGTGATTGCTTTGATTGTGTAAAATGAAGAGGCTGTTGGCTACCAGGCCAGTGGTATCTCAGACAGAGCAATCAGAACAATCCTGGCTTATGAAATCAAGTGTTCATACATTTCAGAAGAGCAAATTAGTTAATTCCTATTATGTTTCATAATTTTCTAAAGTTAAAAAATGTCCCTTTTACAGAGAAGTTACAGGGGCCAGCCCAGTGGCGCAATTGGTTAAGTGCGTGCTCTCCGCTGCGGTGGCCCGGGGTTTCCCAGTTCGGATCCCGGGCGTGCACCGATGCACTGCTTGGCAAGCCATGCTGTGGCAGCGTCCCATATAAAGTGGAGGAAGATGGGCACGGATCTTAGCCCAGGGCCAGTCTTCCTCAGCAAAAAAAGAGGAGGATTGGCAGGTGTTAGCTCAGGGCTGATCTTCCTCACAAAAAAATAAATAAATAAATAAAGAGAAGTTACAAAGGGGATGGAATTTTAATATGCCTAAGTCTGTGAATATGTAGAAAGCATAGAATCCTGGAAGGCTAGCGAGGAAGAACTAGATGGAAACTCTCTCTAGAATCACTTGGAGAGATTTTAAGAATTCTGAAGCCTAGGCCCTACCCAGATTATCCCAAAGCAGAATCTCTCAGAGTGAGGCCAGGCTTAGGCACTTTTAGGGCTCTGGGTGGTTCTAAACAACTGCCTGGGCTGAGAGACACTGTTCACCACTTCCCTGTTCACCAGATCTGACGGGCAGAGACTCTTCAGTTAAGTAACATGGAAAACACCTGGGACCAAGCAGCCTTCTGGAAGAATTTTCCATTGCTTGGATTTCCTAAGAAAACATTTACTGAAGATACTGGCATTTGTGTGATTAAACACAAAATAAAATTTGGCTTTGCATAATTTAACTCAGGAAGGAATATCCAAAAACAACACTCCTGTTTCTTAGACTTTGGGCAAGTCCCTTTAAGCCTATGTCTTCTCTGTAAAACAATAATAAAATATGAACCCTTTTTATCTCTCAGACCTTTTATCAAATGTCTACTACAATGCGCCAAGAATTATACTAGAACTTTTTATAAACACAGATCTAACAATTATTTTCTAGGGTTGGGGTTTGGGCAATTTTAAGAGGTTACTCTCTCCCTACCTCCCAAAATCAGAACAGAGTACACTGGAAGCGCTTTAAGAATTTGAATGTGCAGTCCTGGCAGATTTCATCCCAAATCTATAATTCATCAGTAGGTAGAATGAGTATACAACCAATGGAAATTGTTCCCCTATCATCATAGAGTGCAAGGCACCATGTTGGGGGCTGTGAGGGACTCAGAGGTGGTGATGATGGTGATGATGTTGGTAGTAACTAACACGTTACCTAGCTTACATTGAAATCCTAGAAAACTATAGGGTGGGTACTTTCATATCCTTATTTTACAGAGGAATATAAGATTGGAGAGGTGAAATGAGTTGCTCAAGGTCACCAGCCTGTAAGCAGTGGACCCAGGCTTTGAAACCAGGCTGACTGATTCCATTGCCCAACCTCTAACTTACTACAAAGCTTTGCTTCAGGACTTTACAGTCTAATTCCAGGGCACTACTGCCTTATATTCCCTTACTTACCTATCTGTGACTGAGCCGGATGGTATATGTATTAAAGCTCAAGAAAAAAATTGGAGAAATGGCTTTAAACAAAGAACTACCAATAAGCACATTCATTAATGAGATCCAACTTGTAATTCAGTATCAAGGACAATATCTATTTGATTAAATAAAGCTCTGAATCTGAGACCTACGTCACCGAAAAATTATTGACTGAGTCTTATCCCCTGCTAGGAAATGTAATATGTATTTCACAGGTGTGAAATTTAAACACTTTGTCTCTTCCTTACAGTAAGCAATTGCTGTAATAAACCAAGGAGGCTTCAGGTCCAATAGAACTGTTTATTTGGCAAAACGTCTGTAAACAGAACCTTTATTCTTGATTTTGCCAATAGTTTTCCCTGTTCACATTAGCCCAAGATGTCTCTTATGTTAGTTAGCTAAAAAAAGATGGAAGATAAAAACTTTTGCTCGGGGCAAAAGTCCTTTTCAATAGGGTTTCCAATACAAACAGTGATTGTTCTGCAAATCGTCATGAATATGGCTAAGCAGCCTACAAAACCAACGGAGTACACAGAAACCAAAATAGTTTTCATTCCCATTTGTTTGGCATTAAGTGGTAGTTTAACAGGACTGGCCGAAAGAGATATCTTTAACTCTAATTAAGCCCCCTTTCAAATGAAGCCTCACCCAGCCCAGGTAACAGACATATATTTAAAAGAGAAGGAAATGCTAAAGATTCCCTCTAGAGATTAGCAACTGCACTTATATCACATTTGATAATTTCTTAAGTGTTTTTGAAACTGGGTACCTGAGGGTTACTCTAAATATTCAATATTCAATCTTGTTAATTTGCTGTTTTCTTGTTTAACCTGAGGGGTGACTCAAGGGTCACAAGGATTTATGAGCTTGTTTTGCAGAAGAGCAAGAATGCCTTCAAGGAAGTTATAATCACCAGATAACCAGTCCCCAGCTGCCATTGGTGCCCAGAAGTCTGAGTGCCCAAAGTCTTATCTGGAGTGAAAGAAACAGATTTCCCCTTTGTTTCTCCAAAACTCCTCCTCCCAAGCCCCTTAGCTCTATAAAATCCCCTGCTTTCTTCTTTTGTGAAGGTGGATTTGAGAGAACCTATCCTCGCACCGTATCATTTTGGACAATTCAAAAAGACCTTTCTCCATCTCCAGGCACTGGTGTCTCAGTAATTGCCTTATTGCACATCAGGAACACGAATTTGAGATTAAGAGGTTCAGTATCATTTTCACATGTCATATACATTATTTGATACTCAGTGCCCATTTTGAGAGAGAGAGAGCTGGCTAAGTGTGGTCATGTGACTTCCCCCAAACATGAACATCAATAATGAGTGGCAAAAAGCTGGAACTGGAGTCCAATCTAAGTGCTGTGCTTCAAAA
This sequence comes from Ceratotherium simum simum, assembly GCF_057802395.1. Classification (NCBI taxonomy): domain Eukaryota; kingdom Metazoa; phylum Chordata; class Mammalia; order Perissodactyla; family Rhinocerotidae; genus Ceratotherium; species Ceratotherium simum. The sequence goes on from NC_141930.1 coordinate 20,210,808, forward strand.
TTTTGTTCTTCTATATCCTTATTAAATAAAAAGGCTGAATTGAGCAATAAAATTGTAAATGACAACGAGAATCCTTTCTTATTACTGTACATGACCAGACAGTCCCCACAATGGTGATGGGCCTGGTAAGCAGAGCAGTCCTCTGCCTGCCTTCTGGGCCCACCTCACCAAGCAGGTATCATGGCCTTGCACCAATTCTAGTGTCCACAGTGGATCTTGTCAGTGGTACACTTCTATTTTCTCATCAGGATAATGGCAATGACCTTGTGCACTCTATTATAGATATACACTCTCCTCTCATTTTGTCAAAGTTTTCTCTTTCCAATGAACAGCTGAGGCCCACTAAATTGTAATCAACCCATTAGCACAACTTTTGCTCTGCAAGGCCTTCTTCTATCTTGCATAGTAAGTGGTGCTCTGCTACTGACAACATACCTTTGCTAAGAACAGTCTTGGTCTCTGCCGAGTGCCATTGGAAGTTACCCAGAACTATATGGCTAAAGCTGAGCTGCCTCTCCCAGGGGTGAAGAAATAGACAGCCAGGGGCTGGCCCAGTAGGGTAGCGGTTAAGTTCGGACGCTCCGCTTTGGTGGCCTGGGGTTCGCAGTTTTGGATCTGGGCACAGACTGACACACCACTTATCAAGCCATGCTGTGGCAGTGTCCCATATAAAGTAAAGGAAGATGGGCATGGATGTTAGCCCAGGGCCTATATTCCTCAGCAAAAAGAGGATTGGCAACAAATGTTAGCTCAAGGCTAATATTCTTTGCAAAAAACAAAAACAAAAAACAAATAGACAGTCAGTTATTTCTCCAGCGAAAATGGGTTTATTTGGGATCAGCAAAGAATTTCAATTCGGGGTCTGCAACCATGGCCAGCCATGAGCAAGTCCCCCAGCAGCAAGGGAGGAGAAACTCTTTTATAGAGGAGAAGAGGAAGATGAGTGGGCTATTATAAACAAAGAGTCCATTGGAAGAATTGAGAGTTCAATGTGTAGTGGCTTTTCATTGGCTGAGTTGTGACAGTCTCTCATTGGCTGAGCATCTTCCCAGTCAAGAAGAGGAAGTCTTTCTTGTTCCTGTTGGGCTCTGCTATAGACATAGGGTGTGAGAATTTTGATTCCAATTTAATGAGTTTTCTGTTTATTAATTTGACAAGGTGGACAGACCCCTTTCTGAATTGGTTGTGTAATCAGGTACAGATTCTTCCACAACTGTACACATACAACTGTGGGGTCCAGACATGCAAGATTAGATGGGCTCTGGTGCTGTGGTGTCTCCTGCTGCCCACACCTAGGCAGGTACCTGTCCAACAAGGGCTCTCCTCACAGGCCTTGGAGCTCTAAAGCTGAGCCCTCTCCTGGATGTCAGCCCAGTTGCCCCTTCCCAGGGCCTTCACCATCACTCTCTAGCCTCCCATAGGCATACCCAACTGCTCTACTCCTGCTTCTTCCAGACTCTTCCATGAGCTGTACAGAGTTTTCAGAATTTCTCCAGAAACCATGAACATTCTGCCAGACAGTCCTCACTCCCAGAGGGCGTTAACAGGAGCTGGCCAAGACCATAGACACACAGACTGGTCAGCTGGCCACTGTCACCAGAGCCTCACTACTGTTGGGGTAATAACTGTTGGGACCTCTGCAGTCCCTCTACCCTCCTCACAGGGGTCTCCTCTCTGTCCTCTCCGCTCTCTGAGGGCCAGGCCTCACCTCCAGATACGAAGTGGAACAGTCTCATGGAACCAGCTTAAGAGGACTGGTCCTGGAAGCAACAAACTGGGTCCCTACACAAGGTAGCTCTTACCTGAGACACAGTCCAAATCCTCTCACAGAGCTGACCAGAACTGGACAGTCTCAGGACAGGGGGGAGGGTGAGTGACAAGTGCTTCCCCACAGAGGAAGCTGTGACTCTGCCCAGCACCCTTCTGTGGGTCTCCCTGCTGCAGGTCCCAGGGCTTGGACATCCAACAAGTGGTCTAAAAAACCTTCTCTGTAACTTTCTTAGAGGCTTGAGCAATATAGTCAAATGAACAAATACTCAACTCAGCATTTGTTCAGAAAAAAAATTTTTTTTAATTTATTGGTTCCCAGGATTTGAGTCTTAAAGGAAGGTGCACCTGCTATTCAATATGACTGTATCGCCCTCTGGTGTTCAAAAAGAAATGAACTGTAAACAGTAGTTTCAACTTCAAAATACTCCTCACACCAAATCACCCTTGATTTTCAGTATCCCTGACGCCTATCCCCCAGCCACCTGAGGAGAATTGCCAAGAAAAACACACGCAGAAACATCAGGGTGGGGTAAGCCACGTCTGGAGGGGACACCGCCCTTTTGTTGCATTCTTCTGAAGCTGAAGTTTTGCAATCATGTTGAGTAGCTAGTTAGTTGGGGATCTACATTATAACCTTACAAAAATCTGTTTTTGAAGCTTCTGTCTGAAGGGAGAAACTTTGAGGCAACTGTTAAACTTCTGAGGTCTCAGACCCAACCACTTGTTGGCTGGGCCAGGACAGAAGACCTGAGAGATCCAGGTAGCCAATTCACAAAAAGTGAACAAATGCCTGCTGGCTGCTGCTGGCGGGGAGGCAAAGGCCAAGAAATGTTCCCTCCTCTCGGGCACATTGCAGAGGTCCCAAAATGACAGGTCTTAGTCAGGTTTTCCTTGGCCAACAGGGTGGGGTAAGTGTTTTATTTAAAGGCGAACACACATTCCAGTCTGAAATGGTTCCCCCAGAGTCACACTCAGCAACTTTGACCCATGAGGCATCTGAGTTCACAACCTCTGGTTACCACCTAGAAGAGGAGGCAACATGTCTACACTTAAAACCATAATCCACAATACAAGGCAGCCAGCAAGAAGGAACAGATGATGGTACAGAAAACCCATGCTGGAGGAGGTAGGTGGAAAGGTTCCCCCTGGGAGCCAGAGCACAGGAAACAGGGACCTTCCCTTCGAGGTTCACATTGGGAACTTCCACTAGACAGCATGATGGGCGTATCAGTTTCCTAACACTGCTGTGACAAGGGAGGACAAACTGGGTGACTGAAAACAACAGAAGTGTATTTTTTCACAGTTCTGGAGGCTAGAAGTCTGAAATCAAGGTGTCAGCAGGGTTGGTTCCTTCTGGTGGCTCTGAGGGACAGTCTGTTTCACGACTTCCTTTTAGCTTCTAGTGTTGCTGGCAACCCTTGGCATCCTTTAGTCTCTGCCTCCATTGCCATGGCAATCTCCCCTGTGTCTGTGTCTTCACATGGTGTTCTCCTCTCTGTGTGCGTCTGTTTCTGTGTCTCCTCTTCTTATAAAGACACCAGTCGTATTGGATTAAGGGCGCCCCCTACTCTAGTACGACCTCATCTTAACTTACATCTTAATTACATCAGCAAAGACCTTACTTCCAAATAAGGTTACATTCACAGGTACCAGGAGTTAGGACAAATCTCTTTTAGTGACACAAGTAAACCCACAACAACAGGACTGTAAAGTTGGGCAGATTTGGAGGTTATATTTAGGCCTATTCAGTAGTGTGCTGGGAAATGTTTAATAACTAGATTTCCAGGGGAGAAAAAGTCCTAGTTTGTAGATTTCCATGGTGTTTAACTTTTCCCTCTCAGGTCTATTTCAAGTTACCAACATGACACCTAGCTTGCAAAATTCCAGAAAATTTAACAATATGTGGCCCTCATCCACTGGTATCAGCTGCCTCCAGCCTGCCATTGGGCCTATCATATTAATAAAAATGTCAATAGCTGAAAGGAGCTATCCATCGTAATTTGTTTTATATATTTGCGTATTGAGGCCAAGATGCCTCTACAACTTATGATTATCTGTATGTAAAATGACCAATTTGTATATAATTCATATCAAATTTTAAATCTGAGCATGCCTCCAGGCCGTTCTGTTTTCTGGGCCTCTCTTACCCTGAAGTAGCATCAGCATTCTCCCAGTCCTTCCAGATGCTTTGCCCACCCCCACCTTTAATGTCCCTACCATCCACAGGTTCCCTGTTGTCACCATGGCCATCCCCAGGTCTGAAAACTTACCCATCTTCTCTCAGGACCCTGGCACTTAACTCTCACTCTTCCTACCCCAAGTCCTGTCACTGACCTGGGCTCTTTAGCTCCCATGTGGTCCTCTTCCTCACAGCCAGCATCCTCTTCCTCACAGCTCCTTGCCCTACTTGGTTACCTGGATGTCCTCCAGCTCTCAAACCTTGAATTCCAGCCTTGCACTCTCTGCCCACTGTTGCCTGTCTTGCCAGCTAACTCCCCTGTGCACATGGCATTCGCATCTCACTGACACTTCCCAGCTCCCCGAATCATCAGCCATGTCCCTTTCTTCAACCCTTTCCCTCTTCAGCTTAGACTCTGGCATCACCATTGTAACTATTCCTTTGTCAGTACACCTCATTCCTTCCACCACGCCAGCCAACATTCAATCGTACACCCAGTGGTGAGGTGAATGTTGCCACAACAGACCCATGGTCTCCAATCCCAGCTGCAACCCTGCCCCACACACTTCTGTGTGTCCAGGGGGACCCTAGTTCTTTTACCATTCTCCACCAGTCTCCTCCAATCTCCTACCTCACTTCCAGCGAAAGACTTTATGTCCTACATCACAGGAAAGAAAATAGAGAGAGTACTCTATTTTTAACAAAGTATTTCCACATAGGTTCATTTGACCTACACAACAACCGGGACAGGTAGGCAGGGCAAATGTTATGATTCCCATTTTACAAATCAAGAAACGGAGTTTCATATCAACATCAGACAGTTATTAATAGAGCCTGGGTAGGAACACAGGTCTCCCAGTCCCAAGAATCCTGGGTCAAGCAGTGAAGTAGATGATTTTGTAAGGGCACCAGCGAGTCCTTGGCAGCCTGGATGAGCACCCATGTCTCTGGGCACCTTCCAAATTCTTTATCCACCTCTAGAGTGTGCTGCCTTCTCAACAATGGCTCTATTGCTCTCAAGGCATCTGAAATTCATTTACCCTTTATGTTAAAAAAATTAAAAAGTAGAATGGTCTTGAAAGCAATAAGCAGTTTTATTTTCCTTTCTTCTGAGAGTGGTTACCACCAATGATTGTTTCCTTGTGTAAAAGTGTTTATCTGATAGAGTGTTCTCACAGCCTTGGCTAAAACAATCCTGTTTGCCCTCAGCTCCTGTCGTCTGGTTCGCAGGCTCTGGAAACAACACCAGCAATGAGAGAGAGGGAGCCAGACCAGGGATCTGATCTAGAAACATCATCCCACGGAGCCCAGATGCATCCTTTTTGGCCTACAAGGTGCCATGGAGAATCCACTGGGTAGATCCACATGGACTTACAGACGAGCTGATTTTCCCTAAACACATGATACAAGCCAAAGTCACTTCCATTGGGAATAGGGGCCGTAGAGAGTCACTTGCTGCAATTTCAGACAGATAGGAATCTCAGCTCTTTCCTGGGCCTTCCAGTGAAGCATGCAGACCAAAGGGAATCTGCTTCTGTTCGTAAAAAAGGACCACCCTATCCAAGTTTCTCTAACAGTACCTTGCTTTGTTGTGCTGCATCTACATCATCGTACATCGTTGGACATGGAGGCAGACGTGTGAAAGGATGTGCCGACTTCCCTAGTCATCTGGTGCAGCCTGCACGGCTGCTCCTCAAATGCCGCCTTTGAGAGATGCTGCTGTTCAGCCTGCATCCACTGAGTCAGACTGGGGAGCTGCCCTGCCCCCACCCCCTCAGAACTGATGTCTATGGGGTGTACCAGAAGCACTGGACTGGAAAACGGAGGAGTTGGCTTCTAACCATGAGCTTGGGTAAGACACATGCCCTTGTGAATCTTGGATTCCTCCTCTCAAAGACAAGAGGTTTGCTGTGGCCGAAGGTGACTCAGCAACACTGTAATGACTGCTTATGTTGTCACGACAAAGGGGACTCCTCGGGAGCAGCCCAGGGAGTGCTGCAGGGAGAGGGGACAGAGGAGTCTCCTTCAAATGAGAGTGATTTAGGGGCTTACAGTAACTTTGCCACTGGACGACGTTTCCTGAAAGTGCCAGTGGAGACGGAAAGTGAGGAGCACCAACATGTCAGGCCATGAGGAGCAAACCAAGCGAAGGGAAAGCCCAGGCCTGTTCCATGGGTGAATCAGCAGACAGCACACACCTGCAGAATTATTGATTCACACACATTTTAGGCTGTTTTTATGGGCATATTTTGGGGAGGGGTGGAACAGGATTGGACTGGTCCACGGGGACATTTAAGGCAATGTAGGGCACTCTTGGTGGCTCTGAGGACAGTTGTTTAAGAGAGATGTCTCACTGTCCCCACCCTTGGCAGCCCATGGTGACCCTGTGATCCTCACCCTCCCACGGCAGAGTAGGGTGGTGGGAAGAACACAGGGTCATTGTGAACATTAAGTGATATTATCCATGCAAAGCACAAGCATGTAGCTTTCAATAAAGAATAGCAACTATTAATGTTCTGTGAATTACCTCAAAGGCAAAGGAAAGCAGACCCCTTCTAGTAGCTCCAAGTTGCACTCAAGTCCAACACATTCAGACGTGAAGACGAAAATGAGCCGTCCTCCCCACTGCTGCCCCTGAGTTTTGACCGACAAACAGCTAATGCCTTCAGACCTGTCCTACCCAAAGGGGCAGCCTCAGGACCTGTGGGGAATGCAGCACCAGTGCTGGGAGGCAGTGACCACGCAGGTTGAGTACCAGATGAAGTCATTTAGAGCTAAGTTAGAATCCTGGCTCTGCCATTTACTTGCTATGCCATCTTAGACAAGTTACTTCAACTATCTGAACCTCAGTTTCCTCATCTCTAAAATGTACAAACATTTGTTGAATGAACATCTATTAAGCAAATGGGAATAAGTCTACTTTCCACATGGGTCTTTGTGGCAATTAAATGAGATAATTATTAAGCCTACTGGTGACATAATAGATGTTATGGTTAATTTTATGTGTCAACTGTGCCATGAGGTGCCTCGATATTTGGTCAAATATTATTCTGGATGTGTCTGTGAGGATGTTTTTGTGATATTAACATTTGAATCAGTAGGCTGAGTAAAGCAGATTGCCCTCTCTAAGTGGGTGGGCCTCATCAAATCAGTTGAGGGCCCGAATCAAACAAAAAGATTGACCTTCTTGTAAGTAAGAGGAAATTTTCTGCCAGACTGCCTTGGGCTGGGACATCATTTTTTTCCTGCCTTCACACTTTAACTGAAACATTGGCGTTTCCTGGGTCTCTAGCCTGCTGGCATTAGGACTGGAACTACACCGTCAGCTCTCCTAGGTCTCCAACATGCTGGCTGAAGATCTTGGGACTTGTCAGCCTCCATAATTGTGTGAGCCAATTCCTTATAATAAATCAGAAATATAGATATTCATATAGATCTATCTATCTATAGATACAGTCATGTACTGCAGAACAATATCTCAGTCAATAATGGACCCATAATGATGGTGTTCCCATAAGATTAGGACAGTATAGCCTAGGTATGTAGTAGGCTGTACCATCTAGGTTTGTGTAAGTACAATCTACGATATTCACACAATGACGAAATGACCTAACTACACATTCGCCAGAACATATCCGCATTGTTAAGCAACGCGTGACTGTATATAAATATGTATCTATCTATCTTTCTAGATACATATACGTGTGTGTATATATATATCCTATTAGTTCTGTTTCTCTGGAGAACCCTAATATAGTAGGTGTTAAAGAAACCAAAAATGTTATTTTCATGATTGCTATTTCTGTTATTTCAAAACTTAGCAAAGAATGTTGTCTATATGTAATGCTGATTGAAATTATGTTGTTTAAGAGACAGGGAGAATTGCCAATAATGGCCTAAATAGCACTTGCTATTCATGTGCTGTTTAGAAGATGTATTTGATCTTCTAAAACAAGCACTTATAACAATGTGTGTGTGTGTGTATCAAGATATATACACCTTATATAATATACACATGTATATTATATGTGTGTATACACATTATATATGTACATATATATTTTATATGTATATACACATGTGTATATTATATAATGTGTATATATTATGATGTTCATTATATATTACATATGGTTATATATATAATTTTGAAAATATTATCACCTTATACTCTGGGAAAGACATTTTAGATTTGTATTGATAAGTATCTTCTGTTCGTATGACTCTCTAAAATTTAAGAATTATATTATTGTCCTAATATATTATTTGTACTAAGGAATCATAACTATGATGAAATCATTGAAATGCAAATTTGACTTTCATCTAAAGAGGGTGAAGAAAGCCCTCAATGGCTGCCTCTTTCTCCGCAGCTTGCAGAGGTGGTGAAGGGCTCTCACATAAAGACAAGCACGGACCCAGAGAAAACCATCACACATAGATTCCAGGCACAGAGGAGGACAGCAATGGTGGCAGGAGAGGACAGAGCAAATCTGCCTTGGCTGGTCAGTCTGGAGATGTGCTCCTTCCTGATGACATAAGGGGCCTTAAAATGATTCATAAGGAAAGAAAAGATGCAGTCAGAAGAAACTATATGTTCAGTGACTTTGTTCCAGATGGGACTAAAGGACATAGGGCTCCAGGGGATATTATATCTCTTCTGTACAGGCCATGACTTTGAGAAAGGAAAATGTAGGAAGCAGACAGCTAGCTCAGGATGGTCTCAAAGGACACGATTTGATTTTCTGGTGATGACCTTGGCTACCAGACAATAGACACCCTGCAAGGAATGCCATGAAGCCTTCAAGGACGATCAATGACTTGGCAAATACCATGAGGCCTTCGAGGACCATCAGTGACTTGGCAAATGCCATGAGGCCTTCGAGGACCATCAGTGACTTGGCAAATGCCATGAGGCCTTTGAGGACTGTCAATGACCTGGCAAATGCCATGAGGCTTTCAAGGACTGTCAATGACTTGGCAAATACCATGAGGCCTTCGAGGACCATCAGTGACTTGGCAAATGCCATGAGGCCTTCGAGGACCATCAGTGACTTGGCAAATGCCATGAGGCCTTCGAGGACCATCAATGACTTGGCAAATGCCATGAGGCCTTCAAGGACCATCAGTGACTTGGCAAATGGTATGAGGCCTTCGAGGACGGACCATCAATGACTTGGCAGGCAGGAGACTTTCTCCCAATCAAGGCTCTCAACTGAAATCTGAGTTGGGAAGGAAGAAAGGATCCGATTACAGTTTATACTATGAAAGGATTACAGGATAAAATGCCCAACAATTCTTAGAAAAAAATAGTAGGAAGGCTATCGGGAACAATACTTAGGCACAGACGTCTATTCACCAAGGTTTATTGAATTATACCTAGGTGTCCTGGGAAGTTTAACAAATGAATGAGATCCAGGCCCGGTACCAACTGAAGTGTCCTCTAAAAGCACAGTGAAGAACTCTCGACCAGCTTGTTGAAAGTTTCACCTCTGAGAAGGAAGAAAATTCCCTGTTACTCTGAGCTTAATTCTGACTCAAAAAGAACTAGTCGCTGACTGGCAGCAGGACTGTGACATTTTAGAATTTAAAACACCCTTGGTGTGGCTGGATAAGGACTTTCCAGTACTTTCAAAGCATATTTCACAAATTTAGAGAAAAGATTCGTTGATTTCTTGCTCAACGAATATGAATCTGATAAGCCAAATTGACGATCCCATCATAGATGATTCCAGCTTGGAAGAAAGGAGGTAGGATGCGTTCAATTCACGTGGCTGCAAAGCGAATTCTCTTACTTCTGATTTGAAAAGAGATCTGTGTGAAAAGGTGGAAAAAGAAAGTGACCCAGGATGAGCCCATGAGTGGTTTAAAGCAGCGAGCACATCAGAAGCTGAGGATGGTAGATAAGGATAAGGACAGGCAAGAGCACTGTAAAACCATGTTTGACTTAAATGTGCATCAATAGGAAGCTTGTGAGAAAACTGTAGGTGTATATCCATTTGTAGACATCAAAACGAATGAAGCAGATCTACATGAGCTGATATAAAAATGGTATAACAAAACTGTTTCATAGTTAAAAAAAAGCAAGCCATAAAAGAGTACGTGTAGTAATCTCATAAAAGAGATCTATATGTGGATATACATATATGGAGAGAGCATGTGCATGATACATACTCAGACATCGTTTGTGTATGCATAGAATATTTCCGGAAAGTATATAGAACTTGTAAAGTTCCATGGAGGAAAAGGACTGGGGACTGGGATGGGAGGGAAAATTGATTTTCTGAGCATAACCTTTTTATACTGTTTAAATTTTTTTACTACATGCACATACAGTAGTCCCCACTTGTCTGCAGTGTCCCTTTCCACAGTTTCAGTTATCCACGGTCAACCGTGGTCCAAAAATATTAAGAGGAAAATTCCAGAAAGAAACAATTCATAAGTTTTAAATTGCAGCACCATTCTGAGTAGCATGATGAAATCTCCCACCGTCCCACTCCGTCTTCCTGGCCGTGAATCATCCCTTTGTCCAGCATATCCACGCCGTACCCGCCCATTAGTCACTTAGTAGCCAACTCGGTTATCAGATTGACTGTCACGGTATCACAGGGGTTGTGTTCAAGTAACCCTTATTTTACTTAATAATGGTCTCAAAGCACCATCTTACTGTGCCTAATTTGTAAAGTACACTTTACATAAGTATGTATGCATAGGAAAAACCATAGTATATATAGGGTTTGGTGCTATCTGTGGTTTCAGGCATCCACTTGGGGCCTTGGAACATATCCTCTGTGGATAAGGGGTGACTACTGTATAAGTTTTCAATTAAAACACTATTTTTTTTAATTAAACTATGTTTGGGGCAGGATCAACAGTGCTAAGAGGAGCCCACTGTTTTGAGCATCTGTGCACTGTCAGCGTTTCACACCCCATCTCAACGGCATTGCCTTCTCGTCCATCTGTGAGCAGTCTTTCCCTTCTGGCCATCCTCCACACCATTTCCAGTGTTCTCTTTCAAAAATGTCTTTCAAAAATGTAGGTTCACCTAAGCCAAGAAATCCTTCTTGCCTCTTGTTTCCTGTAAGATAAAGTCCAGTCTCCTGAGTGGGGCATCATTAGTGGGAAGTGATACTGCACGTGGTATCATTTCTGAGCCCAGCCAGAAATATGGCTGTTTCCTTCACTTTTCTTTCTCCACTTGATCCCTGCCTGGTCAATCAACCAGGACTAATCAATTCTGCTTTCTAAAGCTCTCTGAAGTCTGCTGCCTTCCTCTCTTCCCACTGTCACTACCCTAGACCAAGTTCATATTCCTTGGTTTACCCTGCCAGCCTCCTAACTGATAGCCCTTCATCCACTCCCATCTGTTCTCCATACACTACATTCTTTTAAAATGCAAACAGTATCCCATCACTTCCCAGCTTACAACCCTTTAAAGCTGCCTACTGATCTTAAGCTAAAATCCCAGCTCCTTAGCAGGGCCAGCCTCTGCCTCTTTCTCCAGTGCCATCTATTCCCAATTCCTTCCTTTCCACTCGGACTCAATTTCCACCAACTACCGTACACTACTCAGTTCCTTGAACACACCATTCTCTCTTTCTTGTGAGTCTCTTTACACTCTATTTCCTGTCTTAAAACATTCTTCTACTCCCTTCTCTCTGGTTTCCCAACCCCATCTGGCTCAAGCCTTCAGCATAAAGGGTCATAAATAATAAGAACGTCATGAGAAAATCATAAATAATGGAGGAAGAAAGCCGTCACTCCTTTGAGGAGGAATCCTGCAGGAATTCAATTGTCAGAAGAGAGTTGCATGAGTAAAACCACAGAGGCAAGAAAGTGTTGGGCAGGTGGGAGAATGGAAAGGAGAGGGATCCACTCTGTGCATAAGGATGGGGGAGGACTGGCTGAAAGGGTTGCAGAGGCTAGAGAAGGTGAACAACCTTGAAAGCCAAAATAAGTTTAGTCCTCATTTTTTAAACAATGGGAAAACTTGAACTGTATTTAACCTGGCGAGTGACCATCTCTACTATTTATTTTAAAAATACGTGACCAACAGAGTGCGGAGGAATAAAGCCGGGGAGATGGGTGATCTTAGGGAAAGGTGATGAGAGCCTGGCCCAGGGCAGCAGCTGGCAGAACTTGCAGGAAGTGATAGATTCAAAGGAAATGTGGAGATATAACCTGGGTTTGATGAGCAAATGCAGGGGAGGAGAGACACTGGAGTCAGAGATGTCTTGCGATTCTAGCCAGAATAACTGAATATGGTGAGGTCTTGGCTGAGATGGGAATTATAAGAGCAGAGCAGATTTGGAGGAAGATCATAAATTAGGTTTGGAGGATGTTGACTTTAGGGTGTAAGGTCAGGAAGCCCTTGTCCATAATTAAAATCAGACACAACTCTGGTTACGGCATGCAAGACGATTCACAGAAACCACCTGTTAGAGTTGTTTCATCCTTCCTGGCGCGGTGCATGTTTCCATGACTCCTGTTTTCCATATCCCAGCTAAGCCATGTAAGTTGTTTGCCTTGCATGCAAAGGAGTTGTACAAGCACAGGGAGAGTGGAGATGAGGTCTGTGAATGGGAGAAGACCTGTTGTGCAAGGGCCAAAATTTGCACTAGAAAATTGTTTTTCTCCCCAAGCTTGTGTCAGTCACTATTCTGTTTGTCTCCCTTCAAGATTCCTCTCAAGTCCCAATTCTGCCGTGATGAGCAACTTTGAACAATTGAGACAACTTCGCCTCTGCTCTGCATGGGGCCTCTGGGACACTTTCAAGTCCATATGCGAACATTTTTCACACAGTGATGCAGTTCCTTCTTTGCTTGTGAACTCTTCACAGGTGTATATCTTCTCCATAAATAAATTCTTAATTCTTAAAGAGCCCAATTTATTCCAAAGGTTTCATTTTGTTATTGTCACAGTGCCTGGTACATATTAAGTTTTCAAAAAATACAAATTGGATTGAAACTGACACTGAATTCATTTGGGGTAGAAAGGAGAAAGGATAATAACCACCTTGAAAGGACAGGGTACAACAAGAGACAAGACAATGATTGGAGGAGTATCAGCTCCTAACATACAAAGGAATATATTCTAACATAAAAGGAATGCTTTCCCCCTCATCTAATAACAATGACTTTGCTTTATAAATATGCTTGAAAGGAGGAGAATACTGGCATTGTAATCATCAATTAAGTTGTCTTCTCAACTGGCTAAAAAGCCTGTTTTCCTGGAACCACCTTTCATTTATAAGCAATATCAGTGAAATAAAATACAGAATTTGTCATTTACAGTTAATTATACTCAGTTGTACTAAACCGTACAGTCCTGCTCAAATGGCAAGACTGAGGGTTAAGTCTTTCACTTCCTTTTAGTTAGTGGTCCACTTGTGTGGCCATCATGCTGTTTGGGCAACTTAAAAGAAAGGTATTCATGACTCAGCTCATGACACCATTCCCTGGGCAGAAGAGGAGGGACAACCCTAAGTATTGCCAGTGGCCAGACTGTGCGCTTGTCATGACGGAAGAAAATGTCTGTGGGGGAGGTGGGGAGAAGTGGTAGAAAGCTTGTTTTGTGTTGTCCGTTGATGAGTACCAATAGGCCTCTGATCACAAAGATCTCTCCAGCTGTTCTGCCACTAGCACCTGGCACTCCCCCATTAACATCACTATTTAATGTGGAAACCCCCATTAGGATCACCCTTCACGCTGTACAGGGGCACTGAAAGAATGGGAGCCCCAACTCATAGCTTTCTATAGGGGGAGCCGTTAGGAGTAGGAAGGGAAGTGGCTCAAAAGTGGATCCACATCTGTTCTTGAGAGCAGCATGAAGTATGCCTTTGGAGGCTGGCAAGATGAGGGGGGAAAGGCACTGGAGTGCTTGCTTCACCATCCTGCCAAGTGCTTGATTTCCTCTCCTTTTAGAGCATACCTTTCCCCTTCTGAGGTTCCCCTAGGCACTGGGTAAACAGCAGGAGAGCTCCTTCTCAGCCCTGGTGGCAGCAACGCCTGTTGGCTCTGGGTCACATTCCTTTCCAGACTTCACAGGCCGTGGGTTACAAAGGCCTTGTTGCACAATCCTTAGGGAAGTGGGCACAGGGGCTGGGCTGGGATGAAGGGGAGTGTCCTGCATGTGTCAGAGATCCTGGTGTGGCCAGATGCCAAGGCACCCCAGGTGGTGGCAGCAAGAGAGAGAATCAAATAACTCAGGATCTCTGGCAAGGCAGCTTTCTTTTACTTTTTTTTCTCCCAAGACTGTTAAATAAGACTCGTCAGGATGCATCTTCTTGGGTAATCTGACGGAAAACGTTTCAAAAGTTTGCTTGGCATGCCTGTTTTTCAGTTTACTGGAGAGATTTGAGAATTCAAAACCCATGATGAAGAATCTGAAACTAAAGCTCCTTTTATCCCTCCATTTTTCACAATCAGTTTTCTCCTGCAGTTTTATGCTGTAGCGTGTGCAAAATTACTCAATATATTACACAACTTTTGAAATTAATATGGAAGCTGAAAGATATTACCACAGCTGTGTTTAAACCCTACGCCATAATGGAATGTTTTTTCCTGTTGGTAACCATTTCATAATTCTCTTTTATTAAAGACAATCTATGTGGAAAACCAAAAACATATGGAAGATCCTTACAGGATATACACTTTTCAGTTGGTTAAAAAACAGTCTAGTGGCCTAGAAAATATTCACCAGACCTTTGGAGCTGATGATTATAAAAATGAGGTCTATACTTGAATTCAACAATTCTTCATTTCATTTCATTTTCTTTCAGATTTGGGGACTTTAAGCTGGTATTAATATATTTGCAATGAATTCAATCGGAAAAAGCTCTGAGTATCTGTATCCAGGGAGTGTCTGGGCTCAAACTTACAAATTGGAGATGCAAGACATATACAGCTCTACATAAAACAAACCCGGGACAAATCGAAGGCAGCTCCTAAATTGTCAAGATAATTCCAAACAAACTATTAATTCATGAGATAAGTCAGGAAATGCTTTTATAGGAGACATAGGTAATATGGATGGGTCAATTACCACAGGTGGTATAATAGCCTGATACCTGCCAGATAAAGTGTTTACTCACATGGACATTAATGGAGTACACATATACATATCACAGAGGATACACACACATACTCATCAACAAAGTGATCTACCTAAACTAGAAAAGGCAAGGCCGTAGGAAGTCTGTATATTTATTATAAAGCAAAATGCTTGTTAATTGTATAAATGTTTTTTTTTTAATGGACTACCTCTAATCAGGCCCCAAGGCAGAGTAGCCTGTCAATTTCCCTGGCTTTCTTTTCGTTATCATCTCAGCCTTTCGGACGGGGTCTTGAGTGCCTTTTCTTGACCTTGACCAAAGCTCCTTTGGAGCTGTGAAAGCTGTGAGATCTTTGGTAAATAGTGTCACCTACATAGAGCACATGAATTTACCAATAACCACACCAAGGTGAGAAAACGAGATTTCCTCATCTTAGAATATTCTAACTTGGAAGTTGAAATAGCTCAAATATGAACCAATTAAGTTCATTCAGCATAAATTAGGGGCAGGGAGAATTGGAGAGGCCACCAGGCTGAGAACGAGAGGACTTAAGCTTTAGTCCCCAGGCCAGCACTAACTAGCTCAATGACCCAAGCCAAGACACTTAACCTCTCTGTGCTGGTTTCCTCTTCTGGAAATGAGGACATTTGAATGGATGATCTCTTCGTTCCCCTCCAACTCTAAAATTCTGTGGTATGTGACTAACACAACGGTCAGAGAGCATTATAGTCAATAAATATAAATGCGGCAAGTTAGAACATTCTGTGTTTTGTGGATATTGTTTTAGGTTTAACTTACTTTTCAATGACTATAAAATGAATGAAGTCTATAAACTGGACCAATAAGGTTTTAATTTTCAAGGACTTAAGAGGCTAGATCATAATCTAATTGTGAAAATCACAGTGGCTTCCCTAGATGGAAGTTGAATATGTGCTAGAGTTAATGTGTAAGTACTTTTTATTTTTATCTGGACCTCTAGATTTATTTACATGCTTTGGGTTATTACTACTTTTATAGTGTGAGAGTATTGGCCTTACTGCTGAGATATATTTGTTTCTGATGTGTTGGAGGCCAAGGAGTGTTAAAATTGTGTTCTGTGGGGCCGGCCCCGTGGCTTGGTGGTTAAGTGCGCGCGCTGCGATGCTGGTGGCCCGGGTTCGGATCCCGGGTGCGCATCGAGGCACCACTTCTCCGTTCATCCTGAGGCCGAGTCCCGCATACAGCAACTAGAAGGATGTGCAGCTACGACATACAACTATCCACTGGGGCTTTGGGGGGAAAAAATAAAATAAATAAAATCTTTAAAATTGTGTTCTGTGGATAGAGATTGGGTCTCCCCTCCTATTGCTATTGGGGTCTCCTGTGGGTAACTAATCTACCTGTCAGAACATTGGACTGCTGCTTCCACTGAGGGAACGCAGCAAAACACTTGGATCTTGCAGGCGAATCTCAGCGTGCCTGCCAGAGCAGTCCTGTACTGGGCTCTGGGGTCGCAGTGTGCTGAGACCCGGAGGGAGGCCAATGGAGATGAGTCAGGGCCTGGCACCCACCCCACACTCCGCCCTACTGGTAAACAGAACAGCTATTTGCCGTCACTCGGAGCCTCTCAGGGCCCCAAGACTCCAGGAAGAAACAAATACTTTAGAAGCCAAAACCCCAAGGCAAGGTAAAGAAAACAGAACTGTCCTCATCCCCAACGATGATTCCACTGGCATGAGTTCCTTAGAGGGGGAGGAGCTATAGCTGGTTCCAGCTGAACTGTTTTACTTGCTTCCCAACCATAAGGCCCTTCTCTTTCACTGTTTATAGGGGGTGGCCTTTTGCATTTTAAGCCTTGAAATTTCAAAAGTAGACTTTAGAATCAATTTCAGTTGCTAACCCATAAGAAATTTTTTTCTCCTCCTTTTATTACTTTTGTTTGTATCTTTTTGTACTATCTTCTATTAAAATACTTGTTGCAGTTAACTTATTTTTTGCTTAGTTTTTCTTCCCTGTCATTCTGGGGAGAGGCTCTTAAAAGAAGAACACCTAGATAAAAGAATAAACATCAGCAGGCAACAAATGTAGACTACTTTAGAAAGTAATTTTACACTAACCTCTTGAAGTACCTGTGCCTTTTGCATTTTCCCAGTCATTGGGGAGAGGGCAGTGAGGGGCTGACAGTCTTGGAAATGTCCTTGTGGTCTGGCTTCATAACAATAAGTCTGGCTGTTGGGAGGACGCACCCCAGCTCTGTTTCTGGTGGACCGCCTTTGGCCTTTCGTCTGCGCGTTTGGAATCTTTGCGTTACCCTAGAGTATCTGTGCTTATACTGTTATTCCTAAGCCTGGAGACACACTCATCCTGTGGTCCTCTCCTCCTGTTCCTTCAGACTCCAGCAATTTCTGTTCTGAGCTTAGCAAATGTCACGTACCTGAACCGGAGGCATGGCTGGCTGATTCCTTCTAGCTCCGTCAGGTGGCGTCTCGCCTCTAATATATCAATAGCTGAACCTCCTGAACCTTCTCAGTAGCCAAGGCTGAGCCTGGGCTGGATATTGTGATGTCACAGAGTGGAATCATTGCTCTGCCCAAAGGCCCAGCTGAGACCCTCTGGCTGTAGCACTTCCTCTCCTGCCGACGGTGAGGGGTCAACCTCCTAATTTCTAAACTGACCCACAGAATTGTAGAATATTATTGCAGGCAGAAACCTTGGAGACCTAGGGACTAGATTCTAGTCAAACTCCCTTATTTTGCAGGTGAGGAAATTGAGGCCCTGGTGGTTAAGTGGCAGAGCTAAATCAGGTGCCCTCAGTCTTAACCCCCCTACCCTTCTAGAACACACTGTACTCATGCCAGGCTCTTCTTTCTGGATTTTGTCAACATCATCATTTTCTGGTAGGCTGCTCTTTGGACAATTTTTACCTGAACCCACCCACAACAAGAGACAATTTGGATAATCTGCATTATAGGAAGAGAACAGAGTCTCAGTGAAGATCATTAGTTTTTCCAACAATCTATAGGTGCCAGCAAATAGCTAACTCTGGTCCCAGCCCAAACTCAGAAATCCTGAGCTATCAGATCAATTCTAAATTAACAAATAATATGATTTCTGAGTAAACGACATTTTCAGTGAGATTTGACAATAAGGAGAAAAGCTCAAAAGCCTGGGATTAGTGTTGACTGCAACGTCATATGAGGTTCCAGTGTTTGTTGAGGAGGGAATGAGAAGGAATAATCAGTAAAGAAATAGATTCTCACTGGAATTTAGTTCTTTCCTCCTTCATACCCTTCACTTTCTCTAGACACTGTCCCCATGTGATATTAAAGAATTATCTGCATTTCATGAGACGATTTGTATCTGGGAAGCCAGAGAATCATGCTTTCAGAAACCCTCAAGAGAGGAACATATATTGCACTTTTATGATACCAACAACTAACATTTTATATCATGCTTTAGCATTTACAAGCCATTTTCACATATATCACTTCATTCAATCTTCACAGCTCAGTGAAGTAAACAGTGTAGAAAATTATAGCTTAGAGAGGTTGTGACTTGCACAAGATCACAAAGCTAATTAAGTGGAAACGGTAACAACTACAAACCAGATCTTCCAACCAAGCATTTTGCCCAGCACAGGACTTCCCCAGGGTGGGAGGAATTGTCATTTGGTCCCAGAACACGCTTGAAGGCAAATGCATTAAGAAACCCTTTGAGTAACAAAGAAGAAATTATTTGCAAGTGTCATAAATACTGCTTTACTAACCTCCTAAATGTCTTCATAAAAACTTAGAGAAATGGTTAATGAACACTAATTTCAAACTTTAAAATAATGTAACCATTGCCCTTCCAGCAGACAATTCCACATCTGTGAATTTTCCTAAGGGAATCATCATGGCTATGAACAATATTTAGCTACAAGAGGTTCTTTGAAGCATTGTTTATAATAGAAAACAAATTAAAAGCTCAACATCAGAAAAGAGGTAAAATGAATTATGCTTAACTCATGAAAATAATGTTGTAGGTGAGGATTTCCCAAACTTCAATCATTTATGTGCCATCTTTGGAATATTGCCATCTGCACAAATATCTACTTAACTTCCTTTAAATTAATTCACACATTTTACTGAAATAAGAGTATTCAAAGGTAATTTTTTATCACTGCATAAGTGAAAATACAGTATAATTATCTTGTGTCAGATAACCATAAAAACAAATAGAAAGAAAACAGAGTAATGACATTAATGCATTGATTTAGTCCTGATATCTAGCAAAGAACATGGTTGATTTAGTCAAATCACAATTAATACTCTTTATTTCTGTCACAAACTTCACCTTTCTGCATTAAAAATCTCTTTTTTCATTGACTAATGTACAACAGGCTCTATAAGGAAAAGAAATGAAGTGCGTGCTTGATTCCAAATCGCAGTTATGTATATTTATACATACCTTGCGTACTAAATAATTGTCAGCTTCCAAAAATGATCCTTTGATGTACCTCAGAAAAGAGCATAGAGGGCCCGGCCTGGTGGTGTAGCCGTTAAGTTCGTGCGCTCCGCTTCGGTGGCCCAGGGTTCACTGGTTCAGATCCTAGGCACAGACCTACTCACCGCTCATCAAGCCATGCTGAGGTGGCATCCCACTTGAGCAACTAGAAGGATGTACAACTATGACATACAACTATCTACTGAGACTTTGGGGAGAAAAAAGAAAAAGAGGAATATTGGCAACAGGTTTAGCGCAGAGCCAATCTTCCTCAAAAAGAAAACAGCATAGCTGTCGCATAGACAGTCAGTGTATGAGAATCCACACTAGCCCTCTGAGCGATTTTCACTAATGGTTCTCAGGAACTGTGCTACTCCCTAGGAATCATTTTAGAAATTTGTGGGTGTTTTTGGTTGTTGCAATAACTAGGGATGGGAAGTACCACTGGCTTTTTTGGGCAGGGGCCAAAAATGTTAGACAGCCTGCAGTGCCAGACATGGTCCTATATGACCAGGAATTGACCGGTAATTCCAAGTAACTTTATATGTCTTACAGAAAATCCAAGTCGGTGAAAAACCTACTGAGCCAGACACAAATATATTCATAATTCATAATTACCCAAGCCAAACCTAAATCCATTTAACATCTAAATGCAAAATTTTTGCACAGCTTTAATATATGTCGATTTTTCCAGAAATACAGCTGCTTTGTACATCAGGGAAAACCATATTTTATTTTATTTGGAAACTTACTAAAAGTTGTTCATAATTTTGGAAAATCAACATCACCAATGGCCATGCTGCTGGTGGTATCTGAGTCACCATGAAACTCACCTGTATCTGCCTGTACTTGCAGCTTCACATTCTCGACAAAACTCCTGTTATGTCCTCCATGGTAGTCAAGCCCAAGCACTTAACTTATTGAAATGTATATTCTTTTAAACGCGTTGTTTTCTTTTGTTTCTCCTTTTTATCTAGGATAGGGCATTATATTGATTTTTATTAAATTATGTACATAGGTAGGCTATCTATGACTATCAGTTAGGGATTGGACAAGGGGAGTTAAAACTTTGTCATTAAAAGGGAACACTGGATCTGAGAGGGTTGAGCACCGCTCATCAATTCCAAGAATTATCAATGTTATCTGAGACATTCACGGGCACAACTGAGGATCCCACTGTAATCCATGCATTCTTCATAACGTTGATTATTACAGTGCTACCTTCTTCAGCCTTGTTACAAGCAACAGTATCCGAAAAATTACAAGCTTAATGTACTAGTTATATTTTTTCAATTACTCACAAACAAAAAAACACAGCTGTTAGAAATGTTTAAATTGTGTTCATATAACACCAAAAAATCATCTCACGCATCAACTGTGGCACATATTACATAGCATACTTTAGGAAATACAACATTTTCCATTTTAATGATACAGAAGAATGCCCACAAGGTATTAGTGAGCAAAAAAGATAAGTTGCAAGAAAATCGGTACCATTTTTAATAAATACACATATCGGGAAAAATTTGAAAGATCTACACCAAAATAAGTGTTTACATCAGAATGGGAGACTATATGTGATTCACTTTTGCTTGTCTACTTTTCTAAATGTTTTAGAATGGCCATGTTTTGTTCTTAAATTAAGAAAAAAAGGCTATTTGAAATATATATATACTTAGGAGACAAAATTGGAAAGAGGCATGGGACATTTATATTCATACGTATATCTCTGTAGTGTTTGACTTCTTGAACAAGCATTACTACTTTTGCTATTAAAAAGTCTAATAAAGTAGAAAATTAAACACAAAAATGTTGAAAGGAATATACTTGTAAATATAGTGAATGAGTATCAATTCTTTCTCAGTGGAACCAGAAATATTATAACAGTAGATTTTTATATCATAACTAGCTAAACAGCATAGTGTCAGACCAGTGTACAGCGTGCAGTTCTCTTTTCATTTATTTGGTATCCAAAAATATTCATTATCGTATTCCTTCTACCACACAAAGTGCAAAGACTTATAAAGCAAGCAGAGATTCATTAGAAGAAGCATAAAATGAACCAACAATTTCCTTACTTTCATTAGTGTTTTTAGTAGTATCAGTGGATTAAATAAATAATTCCCAAAATTTCCTTTAAATGTCACCTTGCTTAGAACAGAGTATTCTCATGGTAGAATACACAGGGATCATGGTTCCTTTTCCCAACGTGGTCTTCCTCCAGCTATCATCTCAGGAAAAAGAAAAATGGATCCTCACTTGTGTTTTATCTTGCCGAGCATGTACTTAACACTTTACATTCTGTGGATGTGTGGATTACATCACTTCTCCTTTAGTGTAGGCTTCTGTAATGAAACACATGCCACACCTGTGGAAGAGGTGGGCAGAGCCTCACAGCTGGAGCCCATAGAATTTTCAGGTCCCGCTGGCAGTGGGATGAGGGAGGCCTGCGGTGAGGGAATATCTCCATACGCAGGCATTCTTCAGGCTAGATGAAACTCACAGACATTTAGAAGTCAGAGCTCAAAAGTTTTTGCTCAGTTGTGGTGAGGAATTTTCTGGGAAAAAATATTAATCTTGTCAAGACTTAAATTCCACTTCAAGCCAGAATTTCTCATTGTGGTCTACAGACCACTATACCAGAACCACCTACTTTATTAAAAAAAAAAAAAAATTAACGCAGATTCCCACACAACTCCTGGATTTACTGCCAGTGAATCTCAGGGACAGAGTTAGGGACCCATGTGGAGGCAAACCCTGCAGGGGATTCTGCTACACAGAAATGTTTGAGAACAACTGCTGTAGGCTAGAGGTTCCCCAAATTTAGAGAACGCCAGAGTGTCTGGAAGGCTTGTTAAAACACAGATTGCTGGCCCCAGCCTCAAGTTTCTGGCTCTGGAAGCCTTGGGGGAGGGCAAAAACTAGATTTTTCACAAGTTTCCAGATGATGATGAGGCTGAGGGTTGGGACCATACTTCGAGAACCACTGCGCTCAGCCTAAGAAACTAGGGAGATTCTAAAGGCATTTCCAAAGACCTAGGAAATGCACTTTGGAACCCTGAGTCCTTACCTATTAAAGACTCAGAAAAGAATTGGTGTATCAAGGAATTTTGTTCTTTGTTTTTTATTTTCTTTAATCAGGATTTTTTTCCACAACAATGCTTGCAGTCTATGTTCATCCACTGAGGATTCTCCAAGGTTAAACAGAACCACTTTTCCTTTCTTTTGTACCTTTTATATGTGAGAATGTTGATGAATGAACACCATTGATGTCTGACTTTTCAGATGCCTGCGTTAATTTGATTTCAATGACTCATTGAACACCAGTGTTAGCATAACAAGAGTTACCAGGAGCTAAAGCTACAAAACAGGTAGGGGATATGGACAGACTATGTGCTAGAGACTTTAATCAATGCTTAGTGACTCTAAAGCTAGATTCTCCTTTAAAGGATGTTATGAGAATTCATCATAATCCAGGCCTTTTTCCAACCCAAACTACTTATGCTTAATAGAAATGTAAACATGCCTGGAGAATCAGAAAGATATATATTGCTAACATTTGTTCCCATGAGACCCACCTCACACACTCATAAAATCATAATATTTTTCTCAAAACAAAGATGGTACTGTATACCCCAACATAATTTGTTTTTAAGTAGTGCTAATGACATTAGTAAAAGAAAATGTCAGCCACGCTGCAATAAAACATTTCCAGCCCAATAAAAGTAGTTTGAGTTGAATGTTTTAAAATTATTGGCTTTGAAAGGTTAAAATAATAAGTGATCACTGATCCAAGAAATACAACCCTCAAGTCATTAGCAGAGATATTTTATGCTGTATTATAATTAAAGTCTCAGGAACTTCTCGGTTTAGATCCTGTAAGGTGATCCTTGTAGGACCACCTTTGCTATGTGGCTCCTCTCTGAAGATCAGAAAGTTTTATATAGGACCAATAACACAAACAATTTAGGAAACAAAAAAAAATATTTATATTTGTCTTTGTAATCCATTTGTGTAATTCCGTTTGGACATGACTGCTTGGTCTTTTGGAAGTGTTTTAAACCAAACAAAGACACACTGTGAAGATCTACCTTCCCAAAAACTGGAGCTGATGTGGTCTGACTTTCCCACCAAGCCACCTTGTCATAAAGTTTTTCTATTTCTTACACGCATGACAGAGGCAGACACGGTCATGTCTCAGGAATAAGGGAATATATTATGTACTGTGATTAGGGACTGGACATATATTATATTTTGTCCTCATCGCCTCTTGCAAGGTAGATGTACCATGATTGCCATTTCACCTGTAAGGACATAGTTCAGAGAAGTAAAATTTGTCTTGTGCTCCATAGGAGTGAATGGGGGAGACAAGACTGAGCCCGAGGAATGTCTGACTTCAAAGATTGTACTCTCTCTCTCGGACTGAATCATCCTAGAATGAGCCATGTTACTTACACTTTCCCCTACATCAGAGAAGGTAATCTGTTTGGGCTTAAAACCTGGGCTAGAGTTTCTGGAAGGAGTCCAAATAAACAAGAGACGGTGAAAAGTCTGAACAAAGGTCTTTGGCATAGAGTCTTTCTGTTAACAAGAACATGAAAGCAAGATTTGCTTCAAAAAATCCAAAGTAAGTGGTTAATACACGTACTTTATTCTTTGCAAAGAAACTGTTTCAGAACTGAACTGTTCCTAGTTCAGTTGAAATTTTGTAAATTATATATTAATGTGTTAAGGGAACTAATTATTTAACAAAAACAAAGTCAGGCCCTTTGTTGAAAGAAAAGATAAGCATCCTAGCTTGCCTCCTTTGTAAATTTGAGGTTTCCACTTCATAATTCATTCACTTCCACAAATGTTGATTGCAAACCTACCCTGTGCAAGAGTCCATGCCAGGTGCTACAGGAGATGAGCAGAACAAAGACGTTGTCCTCAGCGAGTTTAGACCCTAATGGTGCATAGGTTAAATACCAAAAAACGTCTATCAGAAGGCAGTGTATAAGTATCATAAAAGAATTCTCATCAAAGTGCTATGAAATATTAAAGGAGAGAGAACTGACCTCCAGCTGTGGCAATCAGGGAAATCTTCATGAAGTGGAAGGTGTATGAAATGAGTGGAAGGATGGTACTTTTTGGCAAACGAAGATGAGATTGACAGGTGAGAAGGAATTTCTGGGCACAGCTGGGTTAGAATTTATCTATTATTGATAATTCTAATCAAATCAAAATCTTGGTGCTACAAAATGCAATCAAGATATGCATTTATTTGTAATCCACTCCAAGGTTTTAAGAGGGTGTATAATTAAACCACACATATAACAGGATAGTTAAAAATAAAGATTATATGGGAATGCGTGTACTTTCTGCTCAATTTTTCTATAAACCTAAAACTGATCTAAAAAAAGTTAAAGTCTATTATTTAAAAAAATAAAGGTAGACTATGTTATACTTCAATTAAACATTTTTAAAAATTAAGGAAAAGTCATCCTCAATGCCTAATGCCTGCCATTGTCACAGGTGGCTTTCATTGTCTTATGGATGATTCAATCCAATATTCCGTCCTCTTCAACTTCAGAGTCCTTCAACTCAACTTTGCTGGTTCCATTCACATCTGTGGAGTCCACCAGATCTTGCTATCACTCAGTTCTAAATTCTTAAAATCCAGGTGCTCTCTGACCATCTCTTCCTGTGCTTCTGAAACCGCCATTTCCTATTAAACTCCTATTAAATTTCTCTTTGAACCTTACAGAGGCCTACATTCCATAGACCATACCAAGTTTCCCAATTTACCCTATTTAGCTTAGGATGCCATCACGCCATCAACCACCCTCTCATGCACACTGTAGATGCCTTGCTCTATTGTCCTGTTGAACTCTCCCAGCAACAGCTGAGCCCTTGATAAATCTGCCTCTTCTTCCCTTTCTTTAACCCAAGTAGTTATCACAGCTGAAGAAATTGATAACACCATGCAGACTGCCGCCGCTACGAATGGTCTCCAACCTCAATTATGCCCTCAACACAAGGCAGCTCTCCCACTGTCCACTACACAGTCATTGTAAACCTCCTCCAATCTCTTGAAGTCCTCTCGCTTACCTATTTCACTGTCAGTCTTAGCAGGTGAGCCTTATCTCTTCTGCAAAGAACTCAGAAGTCATTAAGTATTACTTCTTCCAACTCCAATCCAACACCACGTTGAACATGGTGTTCACATCTGCACCCTCTCTTAACTCCCTCCTTCAGCTCAGTGGAAAAGGCATCCCTCTTCCAGACCATTGCTCATGCCTTCCTTCATACCCCAAGCCCCATTCAACACTGCTACTTCAAGGAACTTACTCCTTTAATTAATCATCCCCTTTAACTAATTTCCACCTCAGTCTCTCTCTGCTAGCTCTCTCTTCTCAGTATAAAAACTTTCTCAAGTCTCTTCTATTTATAAAAACACAAACCTCCCTTAACCCCAGACCCCTTTCCCCAACACAGCTACTTTCAGTTCTCTTTCCTCCTTTTCCAAGCCAAGCTAACGAAAAGAATAATCTACTATGTTTTCTTTCAAAACACAGTGCCAATGTCCAAAGCAAGACAAGGAGGATACAAAAGTACCCAGGCTTGATATTTTATACTTAATGACTTCCTTCATGACATCACTCCCAAATTCTCCCAGGATTTACTTCAAGGTACAGCCCATAGACAGACTACTCATGTCCCTGCCTCAAAGACTGTTGATAGTATTTTCATGTGATTTTTCTTCTTCTAATGCCATTGCCAGGACAACTGGGAATGGAGTATGTGCAGTTCAGAGTCAGATGAACCTGGACTTCTGGTTACCCACCAGCTGTGTTTTTCGCTTACCTTGGTTTGGGAATCACAAAGATGTAAGCATTCAGCAGTTTCCTCCTCCTCATGAGATCTTGGTAATCTGTATGTTCCCTTGAAATCATTGAACTCACAATTTTTTATTTCTATTAAGCCACCTCTGCTTACCTTCCCTCTCACTCTCAAATGAATTTCCCTCTGAATTCATCTTCTGCTTAATACTCAGGTGGCATTCAGAAATCTAAAGGAATTTACCTCTACAGTGATCTAATCTTTTTCTTTTTGTAGTTTGGGCTGAACTCTACCCAAGTCTATTTCCATAACTACTCCTTGATCCTAAGATTGCATTGGTAGGAGATAGCTAAGGGCTAATAATAGCTTTTTAGGAAAAGAAAGAAGGAAAAGACTACCATGTAAATCAAGACATCAATTGAGCATACATTTCAATTTAAGAGACATTTAAATGCAGAAAAAGGAGTTGCTTTTTGGAATATAGGATATACCATATTTTTTGCCTACTTACTGTACAAAACACTGTGATGGGTTATAAAGGGCTAGAGAGATGGTACATATGGTACTTGCCCGAAGGAGCTCCCCTAATGAGTAGGGAGACAGCAGTCACACACAATTCAAATATAAACCCAGTGTTCCAGCAGAGTTGGTAATACTACATTTTTGGAGGTAGATCCTGAGTTCAAATCCCTGCCCAGTTTCCTCATCTATAAGGGACTAGTGATACCTAACTTGCAGGAGTGCTGCAAAGAAGAAATGAGATGATGAATGTAAAGTTTAGCATGGTTGAAGTACACTGGAAGTTCTCAATGATGTCAGTGTGATTTTGACTATATTTAGCTTTATTATTATTATAGAGAGACAAACCAGATAATCTATAGATTTAAAGGAAGAAGAGATCACATATGCTTGGGAGACTCAAGAAATATTTCATTAAGTAGGTGGCCTTTGTGAAGAACCTTGAAGAACGTGCGATATTTCTTCAGGGCAAGATGGAGGAGCTCATCTCTCTACAATCCTGGCATAGGGACCCTGAGCCTGCCAGTATAACCACCTTAAGAGTCATGGGCAGAGATGAAACTTTGTACCTGTTAAAATTTACAATACTTATTTACGATTGCACCTGGTCAATTCAATTATTCAATAAATTCCTATTTATATCTTTGATTTGAAACAGGCAATACTTGTCGAGGTGCTATAATATTCATAATACTCAAAAAAGCAAGTAAAGTATATTTTGAATAAACGTTATTGTGAAATAATTTCAAAAGAGCATACTTGTTATTAATGACAGGCAGTGTATTATGTACTTCTTGGCTTGTCATCTTGTCTGTGGAGTACATGTTGTAAAGGAAGAAAAGTGGGTAATTATATTTCAAATGAACATCAAATTGAGTGTTCCTTCCTAGTAGTTTTGTAAAGTAGAATTGTGGCAAGATTGTCCCTAGTTAATGCCAGGAAAAATGAAAAATAAATGTCTTTTTAAAAATGTCTCTTAGATAAACAAGTAAAACCTGCTAAAGTAGTTTGCAGTCATTGAACATAGGTCAATTCCTATTAAAACCAGCTCTGTGGATAACTCTGAATTATTTTGTTATGTTGGTATTTTATATCAAATATTGCTTAGCATGAAATTAAATATATAAAGTTTGTATCACAGCAAAATAAATATCAATATTATTATTAATTAAGCCATTGTTGGCAGACAAATAATTTTGCAATAAAAGAATTTTAATTCTACCCATGTTCATTTTAACAAGTGTAAATTTATGGCTCAAAAAATGAACGAGTGATTTTTTTAATCTTGTTCTATAAATATAGAAGTTAATTTCTGTCTCAGGTATCTGTTTTAATAATTGCCTTCAAGATATTTATCAGAAAAACACAGTTGAGATTGTGTCATTAAGATTTGTGTATTCTGCATAAAAATGATCTAAGAGGTTCTAATATTCATTAGCATTCTATATCTCAAACTCATTCCTAAGGAGTTTATTATAGAACCTTGTTCAGGACTATAATTGTCTGGGTTTTAATAGTATCACTAATTATTAAAGTTTGATATAAAATTATGGACTCTGGTCATGTGGGAACATTTCTAGTATCTCTTATGGATGTGATGTTTGGAATACTCTAACCTGGTTTTGGAGATATTGCTGATTGTCATCTGGAGAGGCTCCACAACTTTCTCCTCTACCTACTCCTTCACGTTTATTGGGCTCAAATTCCATCCAGAGTCATTCCTCAGTTCCTTGGGAACCTTTGCCAGATGTATTAATTGGCTTTTGCTGGGTACCAAACATTCTCAGTGGTTTGCAATAACAAAACATGTACATGTTGCCTACAGGTTGGCTGGACAGCGGCGGCAGCCGTGCTCTGAGCTGTAGGTCAGGTACAGGTATGAGTCTTTCATTCTGGGACCCAGGTTGAAGGAACAGTGGCTCCCGGGGTAAACTCTTCTTGCTGTAGAGGGTGGGAACACAAAAGGCTGAGAGGTCAAGTCAAATGGTGCAAGTACATTCAAAACCTCTGCTCCCATTCATTGGCCAAAACAACTGATATGGCCAGACCCCACATCAATGGAGAGGGTAAGACACTCTTTATATAGGTGAGGAAGGGGAGATAAAAGTGAGTATATGCTGAATAGTACCCTCAGTCAACATACCATAGTGGAACAGAGACAGGATAACAAGAATAAACAGCCCATTGCAGACAGGGAAGCAGTCACTGGTCTGTAGCAATTCTGAAATCTCACTGGGCAAACATTGCCAAGTCCCCAACCTGGACGTAGGGAATGTTCCTTGATGAGGCTCCAGTTCTGTTCCCTGGGAATAGCTCTTCTTTCCGTTGTTCTCTGGACACTTGGCTCCACCTTCTGGGAGGTAATTTTCCATCATCCTTCTTGGCCGCATCTGAAGGAGAATATGTCCTCCTCGGCAGCCCAGCAGCTTCCTCGTCCTACTACTTGCCTGTAGAAGAAAAGTTGGGGACCCTAAGGTCTTTTTTTTAAATAAAATTTTAGTTGATAATAGTTTTAGAATTACACAAAAGTTGCTAAGATAGTACAGAGAGTTTCCATATACCCCACACCTAGTTTCTCCTATTATTAACATCTTATATTAGTACGCGATATTTGTTACAATTAATGAACCAATATTGATACATTATTATTATCCTAAGATCTATTTTCATGGCTCAAAGAGTCACAGTCTCATTTAGAAAAAAAGCCACACTCGGCGGTTAAGTGCGCACGCTCTGCTACTAGCGGCCCGGGTTCGGATCCGGGCGCGCACCGACGCACCGCTTCTCCAGCCATGCTGAGGCCACATCCCACGTGCAGCAACTGAAAGGATGTGCAACTATGGCATACAACTATCTACTGGGGCTTTGGGGAAAAAAGGGAGGAGGATTGGCAATAGATGTTAGCTCAGAGCCGGTCTTCCTCAGCAAAAAGAGGAGGATTAGCACGGATGTTAGCTCAGGGCTGATCATCCTCACAAAAAAAAGAAAAGAAAAGAAAAGAAAAAAAGCCACGGTCTCTTTTAATCCAGGCAAGGGTGCTTTAGGACTTAAATTTCTCTCAAAAACTATTTTAAAAAATTTTTCATGATTCACGTTAGCTCCATGAGACAACAGCCATATTCACAATAATTTTCAAGTCATGCCTCCCTCTCTCTATACCTAATTACAGATAGTTTGAGCTTATCAGGCTTTGTGGAACCTTGTCCTTATCTCTTTTCTATGAGCCATTTTATTGAGATGAAAGAATTTGCTCGGTGCCACCTTAATTCATTCAAAGGTTTAACAAAGAGTGTGATGGTGATTTTTATTTGATATTTGTCCTGAGACTGGGTCTTAATTAGCATCTTAATCAACCTTTGTGGCTCTAAGTATTTCTCAATTTTTTCTTTTTCTCTTTGAAGATGAGAAACAGTTCTATTTTCAAATTTGCGAGTCCCGGAATTTCTGGAGTCACTCTTTACCCTTTCATCCCTGCTTTCTTGAAAGCAGGTCAATTCTTGCTTGAAAGACCTTACGAAAGGCGGCAACCAACTCATGATAGTAACAGTCTGTCTTGAAATCTCTTCACCGAAAACCACACATTCATGAGGTGTATTTTCTATCTTCAAGTTGTCACAGGTGATAGTTTTACCAAATATTTGCTACCACATAGATAGATCATCATTTTTCCAGTCTCCAACACTTTCTTGCTACCTGTTGTTCAGTCCCAAGGCCAACGACACATATTTTAAGTTTTTATCACAGCAGCAACGCCTTTTTGGGGACTAATTTCTATTAGTCAGCTTTTGCTGCAATACTACTGAGCAATTAACAACTCCTAGATCTCTGTGACTTCTAAAATGAAGATATGGTGCTCATTGGTCTGAGGTTGCCTACAGTGACTCTGCTCCAGCCTGCAACTGGTTCAGGTCTGCTTCTCTGATCTCACTCTGAATCCAGGCTGAAGGAGAGGGCTCTTTTTATGGCGGAGGGCAGGAATGCAAAAGGGCAAGCCAAACCCCACAAGCACATTTTAAGCCTCTGCTCACATTTTATTGGCCAAAGCAAGTCACATGGCTAGATTCAACATCAATGGAAGAAGGAGAGGCGCGAACATATACTTACACGGCAATAATACAATCTACCTCATTAGACAAAGGTCTGGCCTCTGTTATTTGTCATTCAGATGGTCGCTAAAATGTACAGGGAGCAGGAAGGGTAAGGATGCATATATGGTTAGGGAAAAAAATTTCTAATATGCTGCCACTCAAAATTCTAATCCCCTTTTTCCTCCCCCTTAAATAACTCCTTTCCTTAAAAGACCAGCAGGACTGAGCTGCATCAATACTTAATTTCTGAGGAGTACAAGACTTTTCAGCTCCATACCTGAATGCTCCCTGGTGCTCCCCAAGGGCTGCTGTCTTGCTCATCACCAGTTGTGTCCAGCTCCAAATGCCCTGGAGATTCCTCTTTCCAGCCTTGGTAACTCTGCTGCAGTTGAGAGTTCTCTTTTACCACTCTCTTCTAAGTGGGATGATCCTTTTGAGTTTTTAAGGAGTTTACAATGTCCTGATAGATCTCTAAGTTCTTTCCTGGCCTTGGGCAGGGAGGAGAACTGAAGGCAGAGTTGCTCAGGCATGGTCCTGACCATCCCATCCATTCCCCAACGCCAAAGCCAAGGGTCCTAGCACCACAGGCGTACCTTTGCACTTGCTCCTCTGGGGTATTGGACAGCAGGCCCTAGCCACACTTGTAATCCCTACATTTTTCTCAGTGCCCTCCTCTCCTCGTCCCCACTGGCTCCAGTTCATTTGGGCCACCATCACTTCTAGCCTGGCTTCCTGCAACAGCCTTCCAGCCCAGCTCTACCTCCCAGCCCACCCACCTCCAAACCACTCTCCTTTCAAAGTAATCCAGAGTGATCTTTTTAGGGTGAAAATTTGATCTTGTGGCTCTCTTGACTTAAATCTTTCAATGTTTTTACATTTTGTCTCTAGTAAATAAAAGGTGACTTTCCATGTGCCCCCTACTTGCCCCAAAATATTCCCACCCACTCAGACTCCCACACCTCCAGGCTCCTAGATGCAAGTGAAATGGCCCTGGCCCTTCTGCTGGACGGGCCTACTGGGCAACAGAGTAGGCCTGAAAGTCTCAGAGCCCCACAAGCTTTCCCTCACCCCAGCCCAGCACCTCCACACACCACACTTGACCTCCCGGAAAGGGGAAGTGACTACTGACAAAAATGTGATCAAACTGCCAGACACATGATATCAGCTCCACACATTGTGAAACTTAGGTCCTGCGCCCACTCAATCCTGTCTCTGTGGTATCAGGAAACAAGCAAAGAAAGAGCTGCTGGGAAGTCAGTGGAGAAGGAGAAAAAAAATTAACATTTCAAGAAATTTGAAATAATTTTCTTCTTTAGAGTTCCAGAAACTAGAAGAAAACAATTCCTATCTGAGGTAGGAGTAGATGACCTCACGAGGTACCCTCTTAAGATCTCTGGCAGCGTTCCTGGGAGGTAGAAGACATCCTTTGGTATTCCTTCCATTTCTCATATTGCACATGATGAGGTGAAGTGACCCCAACATCATCGTGAAGTTGACAGCACCGTCAGGACTAATCCAGAAAAATCATGTTTACTCATAAACAGATCTCTCTTCCCCGGACAAAATTGCTGTTCTCTTTTGAAACTATTTTAATCAATGCTTTTTTGTTTTCCAGTAACAAACACACATCAAACTAACTCAAGCAAAACAGTGCGGTTATTGTAAGGATTCTGAGGTATCTCATAAAACTCAAGATCAAGAAAGTGGGCCTTGTGAGCAACTGAATTGAGGAACTGGCTACTAGAGTAAAAATTGAAGCCAAATCTGAGCAGTATGTGTGGGTATTGATGTTTCCATGTAATTATTAATACCACTAGCCCAGGAGACCAAATGAAGAACTTGTCAAATGCCCACTGTCTCCAGGCTCTCTTTCTCCCTGAAACTGACCCTCCCACCACCTTCTATGCAGGGAATCAGCATATAATTTTTCCTTACACATGGCGGCCACTGGTGGAACCAGACAAGGGCATGTGATCCAAAGGCAGTTTATCCATTGCTGGCCAGAAACCCGTGAGGTGGGTCAGTGCACAGGTCTTACACCCATAGCATCGATGGTAGTTAGCCAAGCCAATTGGTTTAGGTTTCTTTGGATTGGGAAATATGGAAGGATTGTCCAGTGAGTAATAAAGGTAAATGGAACCAATTTACAGAGAGACACAGATGCCATAGCTAAGAGACCATGCTGGCTCAGAGAGCTGGAGAGAGTCGCTGGTCTCTAGAAGTGTCTTTCTCAGTTATAGTTTATAAATGTCTGTATTAGTTTGCTAGGGCTGCTATAGCAAAGTACCATAAATGAGGGGGCTAAAACAACGTAAATTTATTTTCTCATAGTTCTTACATTTTCTCATAATCTCATCAGGCTAGAAGTCTGATATCAAGGTGTTTGCAGAGTTGGTTTCTCCTCGGCTCATAGTTGGTCATCTTCTCCCTGTGTTTTCACAGTGTCTTCCCTCTGTGCATATCTATGTCCTAATTTCCTCTTCTTATTTAGACACCAGTCACAATTGGGACCCATGCTAATGGCCTCATTTTAACTTAATTACCTCTTTAAAGACCCTATCTCCAAATACAATCACATTCTGAGGTACTGGGTATTAGAACTTCAACATTTGAATTTGAGGGGACCCAATTCAGTCGACAACAGTGCCCCCTCCCTTTTTTTAAGTTTCTTGTGTGAATCTCTGCAAACAAAAGAACATAACAAACTGCATTAGGACTCTCTGTTGTTAACTGCAGAAAACCCAATTCAACCAGCCTTTAAGAAAAAGGGCATTTATTGGCTCAAGTAACTGAAAATTCAGGAGTATCACTGTATTTAGGCAAGTCTGGATCCAGAACTCAAACAATGTCATTTTATCTGTCAGAGTCCTGGCAGGAAATAGATTTCTCTATCCAACTGTGTTTCAAGAAGAGGACTACTTACAAAGGTGATAGCAGGGTTTAGGAAAATTACAAGGGATATTGAAGCATCAGAGCAAGTAACAGTGGGACATCGTTTCCATCTCTAGACCTAAAGGAGCAAAACAAGAGTGGTTACTGGAACTTGAAGACAGAGAGTTGTGTGGAGAGGGTCCCCTGATAGGAGCTGTAGTGTTGAGTAGAGAGACAGACAGCCTGAGGAGACCTCATAGAAAGAGATTGGGAAACAAATAATCCAATGTCTCTGATCTGACAGCATCCCCACCTGGAAGCCAGAGGGGAAGAGAGATTGATAGGCTCCATTTAGTCAGTTGATAGAGAGGTGAGAGTAGATCTGGGGACAAGTGGAAAATACCCATCACCACCATTAAGACTTGGTCTCACTCTCCATCTTCTGTGTTGATGTCTTTCTAAGCAGGGTCTCACCCTTACAGCTTGTAATCTGAGAAAAGAAGTTTTCTTGCCCAAGTTTTTCCAACAAAACCCCAGAACTTAGTCTCATTGGCCTGGCTTATATCACCAAACTCATCTCGATTTCAATGTATATGAATGCCCATCTCTAAATCAATCACTATGGCCAAAGAGTAACTGAGCAGGTCATTATCACCTGAGTACACTTGGAGTTAGGAGGGTGGAATCAGTCCCATAGAAATACATAGCATGAAATGGGGCAGAGTGGCTCCCCAAAGGAAAATTCAGGTGTTGTTAAAAGAAGAAGGGGGAACGCATAGAGGCTAGACAGGCAAAAACAGCATATGTACACTACATGACTCAGACTACTTATAGTCCAGTCCTTGGTAAATATGTAATGACTGATTGCATTGATTGGATGCAGCATGTTTTGATAAGCATTTGTTGCACATAGTTGGAGCTCAATAAACGTTTGCAAAAACTTTTGAACATAAATGTTGATAACCCACAGACAGAATTTTCTTACAGTTGACTAGACTTTTCTGAAACTAGAGGATATTTTTTCCATTTCTAATCTTTTCAGTGATGCTTATGAATGTTGACTTATGATTATTAACTTCTTGTTTGTAGAAATCTATATTTATACCCAAACACTGCCTCTTTCAGTGTTCTGAATTATTTTGTAAACCCTATTTATTTGCTTTCATTAGACCACAGTCTTGAGAATTTCTGGCTTGTTTACACACATCACCAACTATTTTTTTAGACTAATTTAGCAAAAGATCGTCATGAAAGAAGCAATAAGCTGAAGTAAGGTTAGTGAACAATTTAAATTTAACTGTTCATAAGGCTTCTTTGTTTCTGCCCATTAAAGATGACTATCAATGTTGCTAAGAGCTGTTTATTAAACTGATAAAAATGAATATTGTCTTTAAAAAGTCAAGCTGCCTTTATCTGATTTCAAAGGTAAGCTTGTAAAATTAATCCTTCTGGTGTTTGCCTGTCATTCAAGCATAACTTTTCTTCTACCCACACCCACTGGTTTTTTTGTTCAGCTCCAGCAAGTTTTTGGCATCGGTTCTATCGATGGCTCTTTGGATAAGAAACCCTGCCAGTAAGATTTAAGCAACATTTTGCAGAGAGTGGGAGCAGGGAGTCAAATTGGGCTGACACTAAAAATCAAAGAATCTCCAAAGTTTAAGAATCGGTGATTTTTAGGGTTTTAATGCCATTGAAAGCTTCAGATAGGGAAACCTCTTTATGTCTCCCACATCCTGGAGAGCAATGATGATTTCATTGATTTATTCCCTAAATATCTATTCAGTGGACAAGACAAGCATGGACCCCACCTTAATGGAACTTATTCTCCTGTGGGCGGTCCCCAAATGCGTGGATTATAGGAGTTAGACCAGCTGTCCATTCATCGTTGCACAGAACACGCCAGGAAGGATAGGAGAGAAAGCCTGGAGTAATGAAGCATCCATTTTTCTATCGTCTGTGCCAACAAAGGCAAGCAGCAATGTAAAGAGCTCCCCAAATTTCACCCATTCAATTTTGGAATACATGACGCACAGTAAGAGTGAAAGATTTAACTTCTTTCTCATCTCTTACATAGACATCTCATCTCTCTAAATCCTAGTTTCTTTTACTAAGTCTATCTGATCATTTCAGCTCAGAATAATCTTATTGTCCCCTTTCTCTCGACTCCTGTAGTGCTTAGACTTAATTATATACTCTTTCTTAGTGGTATCTGATTTTTAGATGTCTTCCTATGCTCCTTGAGGGCAGGGACCAGATTTAATGCTTTTTATGTCCTCCACGACCTGTAGTCTGGGGCAGAGCAGCAGTTCTATAAGCACTGACTAAATGAATATGAATGCTTTGCTCAGGTTAATATTAAACTTAATTTGCATTCTCGAGCCATAAACCACTTAGTAATTAGAGGGCCATTTGTGTAGGAGCAGCCTTGTACCAGTAATGGAATAGATATTGTCTGGTGGCTGGAGGAAGCAGACCAGGCCTAATAAAAATCTAAAAAATTAGGCCAAAACAGACCCAGAGAACGTCAGAACTGGAAGAGTTAGTTTACACAAAAATCATTTGGTGCATAGCCCCTCATTTTAAAAAAAGGACACCACAGCCCTTAGAGGTGGTAGCTTGCTCAAGGTAACATTGAATTAGTGATAGAGTCCAGACTAGTAACTACAGTTTCTGACCAAGTTGTTGACTGAAGAGTCAAGTTGTGAGTCGACTAGTTGTAGGCTCAATCTTGTGTTTGCCAAGTTCTCATAATAGTAACTACCATTTTTTGAACCCTATTTAGTGTTCCTGGTACTGTGTCAGGTGCTTCCTGTACAGTGATACGTTACTTCATTTAATCGTCACAACGCATCTGAGGGAGGTATTGTATCAGTCAGGGTTCTACCAGAGAAACAGAACCAGTAGGAGATATATATTAAGAGATTTATTGCAAAGTTTACATGATTGAGGGGGCTGACTAGGAAAGTCAGAAATCCATAGAGAAGGGGAGGCTGGGATTTTGGGAACAGGGTGAACTGCTGTCCACAGGTAGAGTTTCTTCTTCAGAGAAGCCTCAGCTCTACTTTTAAGCCTTTCAACTGATTAAATCAGACCCACCCAAGTGATCCAGGATAATCTCCCTTACTTAAAGTCAACTGATTATGGACTTTAATCACACCTACAAAACACCTTCACAGCAACACCTGGAATAGTGTTTGACTGAATAATTGGAGACTGTAGCCTTCACAAGTTTACACATAAAACTAACCTATAAAACTGATAGTATAAAGATACTATTATACTTAACTGTTTCCCCAAATTACAGGGCTGGTTAGTGGTAGAGCCAAGACCCCAGACCCATTGTGCCTATCTCAGTGTTCCATGCCTGAGGCATGTAGGGTGTGGTCCCTGCATGCAGACTTGAGCAAGTTCTCACACTGCTCTGAGGCCCATTCTTTCCCCTATGAACTGGAGAAAATCATATCTACAGCACAGGGTTGATATGTGAATTAAAGGAGAAAAAGTGAGTTGTTAGCACATAGTAAGTATTCAACAAATGTTAGCTTCCTTTCCTTTCCCTTTGCACTACATCACACACTCATACTCACACTCACATACACATGTGAACTGTGCTCCCAGTTCATACTCAAATTAATGCCACAAGATGGGCCCTGGCTCAGGTGTGGCTTTCTTTCTGAAATACCATACAACTATTGCAATTTCAAGGAGTAGCATAGCTGTGACCTTCTCCATGAATCCTTGGATGTTCTTTCTGATTTACCCCATCTCCCTTTCCTGCTTTGACTCCTATCTCCGCTGGAAGATTGGCTTGCTTTCTTAGTCAAGCAAAAGAGGACAGATTGTTTGATTCTGACTCTTGCTCTTTTACATTTGCTTCTGGCTTGTCTGAATTCAGGTCTCTTTTCTAAGAAAAGAGTATCTCTGCCTTCATGCAATAATTGTAAGAAATGATCTCATGTGTGTGGACACTTCGTGAGCATGTTCACAAAAGTCATTGCCTTAATATTTCCTGGAATGTTGAAGGTTGTCTGCAAGGGCAAGAGGATTGGATCTGTTGGAATTCTTTTGTCTCCCGACTTGAGCAGGGCAAAAAGGGAGTTGATTACTCCTGTTCTATTCTCAAGATAAGGGCAGTCACAACCCCAGGGCCAATAACAAAGTGGCACTACCTGATATTTTGCAGTTTATCTGCCCAAACTTGAAACCAGCAGTTTTAGAAGACCTTCATGGCCTTGACTTTAACTTCACCAAATGAAAACATTTCTTCCCACTGGAAAGTCACAACTGCATGTTTCTCTATACTACCAACCTGCACTTCCTAGTGGGGGAGGAGATATTTGTTGAATGCCTCACCTGCCTCAACCTAC
Source organism: Ceratotherium simum simum (assembly GCF_057802395.1). Lineage (NCBI taxonomy): Eukaryota > Metazoa > Chordata > Mammalia > Perissodactyla > Rhinocerotidae > Ceratotherium > Ceratotherium simum. The sequence goes on from NC_141930.1 coordinate 20,248,938, forward strand.
CATCCCTGAATACATCTCATGATGGCATCTCTGTACCTCATCCAGCTGCAGCTGGGGAAAAATATACTATGAGTCTCAAATAAACTAGGTGTCTCCAACATGTGCTCCTACACACATGAGCCCTTTGTGTTATTTATCTTGTCCCCCCTCCCATTCTCTACTGTCACTATTCCAAATCTCTCCCTGTGTCCCCCTACCCAACTTCTGCCTCCTTACCTTACTCTTAGCAGATGACCTTGCCAACTCCCTTGCAGAGAACTTGAAGGCTAGCAGACAGAAACTTCCTCAACTTCCTGATTGATCACCTCCTGCTTTCCCACTAAAACCTTTCCGCATCTGCCAATATTCTTACTTCCTTTCCTCCCTTCTCAGAAGAGTTATTGCATCTTCTCTTATTCCAGTTGAATCCCTCCATCTATCCCCTTCCCTCCATTTTCTATCATTTCCTTTCTGGACTTTTACACTCTTTTTCACAAGATCGTACCCAACAGCCTTTAAAGAGGTTCAAGTCTTGCCTATCAGGAAGGAAGGAAGGGAGGGAAGGGGAGAAGAAGAAAAGAGGAACGGACGGGGCAAACTGCTATAGCTATTGTCTTGTCTCTTATCTTCAGACAGGCTTCTCAAGACAATTGTCCTTATATCCTGAGTTTCTCGTCTTTCACTCTCTATGAACACATTGCAATTTGCCTTTTGCCTCACCATTTCACTAAAGATACTTTTGCCAAGGTTACCAGTGACCTCCCAAATGCCGAATCCAATGGATATCTTTCATTCCTTCTCAAACTTGATGATTATGGGACATTTGACACTGTCTCCTTGAAATGTTTCCTGATTTCCAGAACACCACACACTCCTGGTTCTCTTCCACCTCCTGACAGATTCTCATCAGAATCCTTCATTGACTTTCTCCTTTGACCTGTTCCCTAAGCTTCTATCCTGACTCTTGTTTTCTTCTCACTCTATACCTCCTTCCAATGATTCAATGATGTCCAGGCCTTACCAGGACCTTTAATGGCTCCTTTCTCCCAGTGCCAGAGACCACTAGAACCTATACGATTTGCTGCAGCAGTTCCCTGCAACCCAGGGAATTTCTTTAGGCAAAATCTTTTACTCATGGCTTAGAACCTTCTTCTCTGTTTGGTTTCCATCCCACTTCCTGGAAAGAGGATCTTTGCTCCCTGCTAAGCCTCTTTGCATGCATGACTTATTTAGATATTCAACCTGGCTTTTGAGTCTACTGTAACAAGAATAGAAGTATTAATGCATGAGTCTTTCCAACCTTTCCCCTCCTCCTGGCCTCTAAAAGGATCCTGACTTTGCAGGTTTCATTTCTTCTCCTCCCCTACCCCCCAGAGGAGCCTCTTCCTGTCTTACTAGACTCATCGTTTGGGATTTTGTGATGTAGAATAAGGAAGAAGTGGGAGGGAGCTAGAAACACGAGATGTGAGAGCTAGAAGTAGGAGAAGGCTTTTTAGGACATGCAGAAAGGTTGGAGGAGCAGTTTGTGATGAGAGGGAAGGAAATGGGAAGAGACTGGAGTTTTAAGAAGTATTGCTGTGGTCTACGTATTCACTCAAAATGTTAAAGAAAGCAAATAAAAACTTGAATAATTCTGACAGTACTTTTTGGTTTATAGAAAGTTTTCTTTGATGGCAATTTTGCTCTAAGGATGGACCACGGGGTTTCCCAAGCATACTCCTCCCCCCAAGACTTGAACTGAACCACAGATTCCCCTTGGGACACCACTCCCACAGCCTGGACTTCCTCCTTTGCTGTGAGGCGAGCCTGTGTGGGAGGAAAGATCCAAGTGCTCATCTGGTCTTACACACGAGGCTCTGGGTTCCCAACCTGAATCTCCAGGTCGGTTCTCTCTCCTGAGCTCCAGATCAGTACCTCGAACTGCTCACAAGACATTTCATCTAGACATTTCACAGAACCTTTGCAATCAACTTGTCCCAAAGTTGCCTCTTTATCTTTGTCATCCGTTCTTCTTAATATCCCTCCTCTCATGTCCTTCAATAAAGGACATCAGAACCTCAACTGAGTCACTCAAATCAGAAACCTGAGTGTCATCTTTCCCTTTGCTAAACTTTCTCATCTAGATGGCTACCAATCCTCTCCTACTTCTTGAATATATCGACATGCTGAGCCACTTGACGTTGCCTGAACTCTTGATGTTTCTAGATTTTTCACATTATGCCATTGAGCATTCTATTGTTTTTGCACTCAATGTCTTTTCATTCACCACCTCTGCTCAACATTAGATGATGCTTCAACTGCATCTCTTCTTCGAAGTCTTCCTTGATTGTCCCAAGTGAACTTGATCACTTTCTCCCTTGTACTTTCTTGAACTTACCGAAATTAAAGCAGTTATCACGATGTATTGCAATTATTTTATTTATTCAACTGTTTCTGCTCCTAGACAGTGAAATCCTTAAGGAAAACATTGTATCTTATTATTGAATCTCTAGCACCCAGCATGGTGTCTGGTTTCTAGTAATTGCTCAATAAATGAATATTTATTAATTACTTGAATGAATGAACAATAAATTTATGAGGTAGTCAGGAATCCAAATTAAAGATAGGAAAGATAGGCTTCATGAAGTTAAGTAATTTGCCCAAAGTTACACAGCTGCTAAGTGACAGAGCAGGTTTGAACCTGGTCTGTTACTACAAAGCCCATACCTTTTTTCACAACCATCACACCACCTCCTAGCTGGTCAAAGCTCTTCTCACTCTTTAGAAGTTATGCATAAACTTTCTTTGCTGATAGTGATAATGTTGTCTCTCCTTATGGTGACATTTTTAGGGCATTTTCTTGGAGGTGTCTCAGGGATGCAAGAAGCATTTCAACCGTTCTCTTTTCATTGCCTATTTGTATGCTCATCTTTGAAGTTTTCCCAGAAAATTCATGCTTTTAAAGGCTTTTCTTCTACATTTATTTGACAAATCCTAGGTGGTGATATTGTTGGAAAGTAGGCCAGAGTTGGAATCCCCCAGCTCTACCCACTGTCCCTCATGGAAGGCCAGTCATCAGTGCCAAGCACACCTTGAAGCAAGGTGGATGGAAGCGTTTATTTTGAAGAGAATTAAGGGACATAGTAGAGCTAGTTGTTTGCGGGGAAGGGTTTTGTGTTCAATAAACCCTGACTGTGACTCAGCAAGGACCTCCCTATGGATTTCTCAGAGGCCGAGTAGAGCAGCCACTGATGCCCAGTGAGTATCCTTATTCTGGATTCTTTTCTGAATCTGTCTCCTACTCATCTTCTGTAATTGCTGCCTATGGCAACGTGGCATGTGATGTCTGGATGTCTTATCTCAGGAAAGAAAATAAAAGGTTTGGCAGTCACTCTCTTTTTTTAAAAAAAAAACCAGTTGGTTTTCCCCAGTTGGAGGGTAGAGAGTATGTGAATCAAATCAATGGTTGTTTTTGGTGTGTTGTGGGTTTTTTTTTTTTTTTTTTTTGCTCATTCAAAAAAAAATATCTCTTTTATCTGACAAGAATGTGGGGTAATATATGGTTATTATTTGTCATTTAAAAATTGTACCACTTTCCTAAATAGTTCAGTGCACCTATATTCTCTATAAGTGGAGCACAGGAAGAGACGTGGCAATAACCACGAATCAGTCATTATTGAATTTTAAAACATACATGGCCCCTTTCCTCTAAGAAACTTAAGGCTCCTTACAAAACTTTCATTGCCAAATTCCAATACCCAAGGAAGCAGGTGAAAGCATACACTCTTGCAGCACTATTTTATTGAACTATTTAAGGAGAGGAGTCGGCAGCTCACTTGCAGATGGATTATGGAGGGAGGAACGTAATGGAGATTCTTATTAATTTGTCCCACCAACATTTAGTAAGCAATTTCTAAGCATCAGGCACTACGTTATGTGTTAGGGACACAGAGATTAAACAAACAAATCTGGTCTCTTTTCTCAAGGCACTTACAGAAGAGCAGACAGTCATGGCAATTACATACTGACTGATGAAGGCCTGAAGGCTGCAAGCATTGAGACCCCAGGAACACATTGAGGGGCACCTTGTTGTAGAATGGGGATGAAAGAAGACTGCACAGAGGTGGCACCTGGGCTGGGTCTTGAGGACAAATAGGAGATAGACCAAGAAGAATATTAAAGGCAGAGGAAGCAGCTCTGCCTTCAATAAACGAAGGAGAGAAGACAGGTTCCTTCAGGAAATTGTAAGGATTTCAGAATGGCTGAAGTAGAAAGTTGGAGGCTGGGAGTGGTACTCCTGTGAAGGGCGTGGTAAGGACTGGGGAGCAGATCAGGCAGGCCAAAGGTAGGAGCAGGGAAAGAGCAGAGAAGGGTTCCATGAAACATCTTCTGCAGCTCCCTATCTAGCTATAGTTGAGCCAAACATCTCTGGTGGGACACAGCATTTTTCTAGATATGCTCACTTCTCAGAAACAGCTCCAAGAGAGTCGTTACCCAGAGTTCACAGAGCCTGTTCCCCTGAACTCAGGGATTCTAAGAAGGGAAACAAGCCCAGGAAGCGCTTACCCAGAGCCTCTTGCTCCCAAATAGGAATGGGCTTCCTAAGAATCCAAATACTACAGGTCTTTACTCTCTGTCAATACCAACTGCCATCAGCAATTCAACAGCAGTGTTGCCCCAGACTGTGGGATAGCAACCCACATTCATGCCTGTGTGATTGTGTATCCACTGGTCAGGGACTCAGGACATTAGCCTCTCCCAGCTCATTGCTTCTGATAATTGCTTAGTAAATCCTTACATACGTATTGACTCTTTTGAACTATTGTTTAATGGTAATTGATTGATGCTCAATAAATATTTACAAATAGTAATTACAATTGGGCTCTGTGGTGAGGGAAAAACAAAGGAAAAGGAAATGGAGCAGAGAGAAAAAGGAGGATGCAGAAAGAATGTGGAAGAAGTAACATTAACATTAATTTATTGGGTACTTAGTAAATCACAACTCTCCAGCTTAACACTTATGTACGTTATCTCATTTAATATTATTTGTGTGTGTGTGTGAGGAAGATCAGCCCTGAGCCAACATCCGATGCCAATCCTCCCTTTTTTGCTGAGGAAGACTGGCCCTGGGCTAAGATCCGTGCCCATCTTCCTCTACTTTATATGGGACGCCGCCACAGCATGGCTTGACAAGCAGTGCGCTGGTGTGTGCCTGGGATCCGAACCCTCAAACCCTGGGCAGCCGAAGCAGAGCGCATGCACTTAACCGCTATGCCACCAGGAGGCTTTTGTCTCACTTAATATTTATAATGACCTATGAGATACATTATTATTATCTTTATTTAACAAGTGAGGCGACTGAGGCTCGGAGAAGTTGAGTACCTTTCCTAAGGCAAGGGGAGTGGTTTTCTGCTTCCAGACCAGGGTTTTTATTAATTCTAGCTTCTGGTAAGAGAGGGAGAGCCCTCGGGGCTTCCCTGTAGAAGCTTTAGTATCAGTTCACACTTGAGAAAGAGCAGCAGAAGATTCTGCCTTATGTTTCAGTAACTAAAGAATAAAGTTTAAATCATGCTTGAGAGGCTTAAAAAATATCTATGGACCTGGCCACCATTCAAGGACCCACACAATTTTCTCTGGACATTCTGGATCACCATTATCACCTCCTCTTCTCTGTCCCCTGCCCCCCTTGATTATCCTGGTCTTTGTTTATAATCCTTTTACATGCATTTTGATCATCAACTTCCCAGGAATGAGGAGTGCATGTATACCTTTCTGGGTGCTCTGACTTAGCAGGGAAACCAAAGATTAGAATCTGGTGTCTAATATATGGTATCATGACAAATGCCCACATTTGATGTATACTTTCCCATGGTGAAGGCTTGGGACTTCCCATTTTGATACGAGAAAAATTTTTTTCTGTAGAATTATCCATGAATGAGTAGTGAGTGGCTTTAAAAACATTAATTCACAAATGCACTTTGGCTATCAGATTGTCAAAAGCCCTACCAGAAGATCCATTTACAGATTAAGCATGCACGTGTTTGAAGAGGTCTGCTTTTGCTATACCTAACCTAGGTCTGTACTTTTATGATTCATTATGTGTATCTAGGAGACAGATGTTCTATCTAATTTAGCCTGCAGATAAAATATTGCTGAGTAAGCAGTGACATATTTTAAAATAGATTAACGAGGATCAAATGAGGAAATAAAAATGAGGAAAATGTACTCCCATGTCACAATGTTTATAAACATAAGCTTAGTCTGTAGTTAAATGTAATAAATAGACTATTTTCATTTATAATTTATTATATGGTCCCAAAATAATGGTTACTCAGTTGAACTGAAGTACTGATTGAGAAGGTAGTTTTAAGCATCAGATTTAAAACTTCATATTTAAGTTTCTACCTTCAATCATTCGTTCATTGAAATGGTTACTGAGCACTTACCTTATACCAAGCACCATTCCAGGGAGTGAGAATACACCAGTGAAGAAAAGAAAGGTGTTCCCACACGAAGCTTACAAATTCTAGAGGGAGGAGGAAGAAATGGACCCATAAATACATGATGTGTCAGGTGGGGAGAAAATGCAACAAGGCAAAAGATCTAGAGAGTGGTGAGGTGGTGTTATTTTAGACGGGGGGTCAGGGAAAGGCCTCTGTGCTGTGGTGACATTTGAGCAGAGAACTAGAGGAAGTGAACACATGAACCATGTAATGAACTGAGGGAAGAACATTCCAGAACACATGAGCCCTGCAGTAACTGAGAGAAGAATGTCCAAGACAGAGAGAATAGCAAATACAAAGGTCCTGAAGTGGGAGACTCCTTGGCATGTTTGAGGGACATTGAGAAGGCCGAGGTGAAATACTCAGCATTTACATCTCAATTAACCATAAATATATAAACTTTTTCATTATTTTAATTTCCTAATAAACTGGTGATTAAGCAGAAACATCTTTTTGTTTCAATCCATAATAAAAATTTTCCTAAGTTTCCTACTTTGGGTAAATAAAACATAATCAACTTATTTTAATTTTTTCTTCTTTTGTTCATGTCTATTGTGTGGCTGGCGTTTGTGGATTCTGTCAGGTGCTGGGCAAGCAACAGTGGGCACTGCAGACATAGTCCAGCCTTGATGAAGCATATAGTGTTAAAGAACTTGTATTCCTTGAGTTCTTCATTTTCCTGATACTACGTGGGGGGCCTTAGGGCCAGAACCAGGAATTACACTAGGAAGAGGGATGGGGGAGCGCTAAGAAAGAAGGCAAAGGCCAGATGGTAGAGAGGATCAGGAAGGTCTTGTAGGCAGACAAGTTCCAGACTCTGAGAGAGAAAGGGGAAGAATCAGGTGAAGAAACCGAGGGGCCAGGGAGCCACCAGGCAAAGTGTTTGGGCACTGGGAGGCAGGGATCCTAGCCAAGCATCTCAGACAGTATGAGGAATCTGTGTAAAAGGCAGCAGGCGCCCATAGCAAGAAAGGAGCTGAAACAGCCCGTCTGTCACTAGGACTGAAGGCTTGGCATGGAGAGTTTTTAAGCATTCTTGTCAGGGCCAAAGGAAAAGATCTCCATTTTTCTGTTGTGGCTAGGCCATGAGTTGAAAGGGCGAAGGCAATGTGCATTGTTCAACACCGTTTGAGTTGACTCAGGTTGGTTGACTTGAGTTGCCCGGTTCCTGACTGATTACCAGAAGAGGACCCATCTGCTTTCCAGCATTGGCGTCTCTGGACCCCCCAGGGTCTCCTGGCCAGCCTCTGTCAGTCGTTGCTCACATTTGCACCCTCTTTCCCAGTGTCTCTCCTTCCCCATGCCCCTGACTGACAAGGACTCTCATTGTAGAAAGTGCCAGAGCACAGAAAAATGGCATTTCCAATAAAACTCTGATATCGAGTGGACTTTTTGACATGTCTATTTCTTCTGGAAAAATATCCAGAAAAGTTAGCCTTTAATTTTAATTCACATGTGGATAATCAAGATTTTTTGTCGTTATTGTTTGTTCTATGGGATCTTTTTTCTTCGGTAGCTGTTTCCTCATTTACATTTTAAAACAGGCACAACCCGGGTGCACACCAATGCACCGCTTGTAGGGCCAGGGCCATGCTGAGGTGGCGTCCCACATACAGCAACTAGAAGGATGTGCAACTATGACATACAACTATCTACTGGGGCTTTGGGGAGGAAAAGGGAAAAAAAAGGAAGATTGGCAATAGATGTTAGCTCAGGGCTGATCTTCCTCACAAAAAATAAATAAACAAATAAAACAAGCACACTTAGGGGCTAGCCCGGTGGCTAGTGGTTAAGTTTGCGCGCTCCGCTTTGGTGCCCCGGGGTTCGCAGGTTCGGATCCCAGGCGTGGACATACACACCGTTTATCAAAGCCATGCTGTGGTGCCATCCCATATAAAGTAGAGGAAGATGGGCATGGATATTAGCCCAGGGCCAATCTTCCTGAGTGAAAAAGAGGAGGATTGGCAACAGATGTTAGCTCAGGGCTAAACTTCCTAAAACAACAAAACAAAACAAAAACAGGCACACTTACACTTCCTTCCCCACACGTTGGATATGTACGTCTTACATCTCTTACATAAACAGTGCTTCAGGTAACCCCACATATGGTGATCTCTAATATACGTTCATAACCATTCTTATCCATGAAATGAAAACGATGTTCAAAATATAAACCAAAGTGGAATGTGAAGGCTGGGCTCTGGGCTTTATATAACACAAGGTAAAAGAAACCTGGTAGCTGGCATTCATAAAATTAGTTTAGGTGTTTGAGTTCTGCTGCATGTTTTCTTGGTTACCTTGGCAATCCAGTGTACAGAAGATGAAAACCCTGGAAAGAATGTCAGATACTCAAACTGAATTAACAAAACTACACTATTATAAGGACAATTGCATTCACCTTGCTCTATCTCCTTCAAAAAAATTTTTTTAAGAATATTTTTATTTTCTGGGTTCAGAAGTTTTTCTTGGTTACTAACTTTTTTTTTTCCTAAGGAAAAAGGTGGTCCTACTCCATGCAGAAAATTTGAAGAAAACGTTTATCTCTTCTGCTTCTTAAAATTGAGTCCTCTCCACCTCAAGACAAATGACTGTATGCGTGGAGTTCACCCTTAGCTCAACTCAAACTGCAGAGAATATCAGCTCTATGACAACAGGCATGATCAGACCAAAACAGGCCTTGTAAAGACAGCATTCTGAAATGCCTGTCCTGATTTTGTCAGTGCTGGCACAGCATCTCTACTGCGTTAGTTAGTTACCATCTATGCAGATTATCTATGGAGGTTCTTTAACTTAGGGACCTGACAAAGGATCTGTTAGAATGACAGCACCCTTTAGAAAGAGAACTACGCCTAAAGTTTACTAAACAATAACTTGGATATAAGCATACAGGTGATTCTGAATACCCTCTAGCTCTTTCTCACTCGGAAATTGGTGGCAAAACACTTAATATGGTTGTCTCAGCTATTGTACAGCCTGGAGTCTCTTCTCTCAGCTTTTGGGATATATTTGTGGATATTTCTTCTTACTTGCCATGGAATGACTGCTTCTTGTTTGGGGGCCATTGTTACTAATCTCAAAAACGTTTCAGGCTTCACTTGTACCAAGTACAGACTATATATGGAATTATTTGCCTCTCTTTGAAACACTGTAAATTCTCCTCTAGGAAACACCATCACACTTCCTGTACCTAATATATTCTGGGGAGCAGCGCCAGGGGCAGCATTATTCTTAACGTCCAACATCTTGTGACTGCGTGTGATCTGCCTGCTATGTATTTCCATTGCACATCCTGCTGCCTGTACCTCTAATTCAACATCTAAACTTGAACTAGTCAATTTCTTCCTAAAACCAGCTCCGCTCTTGATTTCCTATTTCTGTTACATATTTTCTCAGTTACCCAGGCTTAAAGCTGCTTAGATATCTTTGATGCTTCCTCTCCTTGGTCCTCTGTTAGTCAAAAAATCCTGACCTATAAAACTCTATAACCTCTTCCATAGTCCTAATTTTTATTCCATAACACTGCCACTATTCCAATTCATGTCTTGTTACTTCATGGGGGGACCACTGCAATGGTCTCCTTGCCCCCTCCTCAGGCTCACCCTTCTTCAATACATTCTATGCTCTGGCCAGATTATTAATGCTCAAACACTGCATTAATCATTAAAACTTTAAAGCTTTAAAACTTGCTTTAATCATGTCACTCTTCCACTCACAAATTTCCAATGGGTCCCCATTGCTGAAAGGATAAATTCCAAACTTCTTTATTTGGCAGGTAAGGTCCAGGACCTTACCAGTACCAAGCTATCTCTCTAATCTCATCTCTTAGTTCTGACCTGCCCTCAGCTCCAGTGTGACATCATCCACCTGCCCTTCCTCCAACATACCTTGACCATTCCACTCCTTTGCCTGTGCCCAAGCCATCTATTTCACCTGGTTGGCTAACCTAGTTGTCATTCTTAACTTCCTTTTTTCTCTTGCCATCTTCTACTATAGATGCTGGAAACGCTATATATCCTCTTTCCCAACCTCCTTTGTAACTTAGGTCAATCCTGCATCACAGTTGAACACTTTGAATGTCATCACATCTGTTGTACTGAGTTCTGTTTTGTTTCTAGAAAAATTATGGTAATTAGTGTAGAAATTCAATAAAATGTCATGAAGGGGGCTTAGAGCCAAAAGAGGAGTAGTGTTATAGTTTCTGGTTTGCTCTGCTAAATTAAAAATTTTCATCTGAGAAACATAGCACCTATTCTTGAGAAGTTATTAAATTTTTCCTTGTTTGATTGTTGATAATGTTTGGATGTTTTCCCTTCCTTCCTTCCTTTCTTCCTTCCTTCCTCTTTCTTTAGTTTGATGGATAAAAGAGGAGCGAGGTGGGATTGCCTTGAAGTCCTAGAAGTAACAGAAATGTTTAAGTCCTCTCATTTACCTCTTCTGATTAAAAACAAATGGCAACTTTATTTAATAACTAGAAGCTATATTTTATTTAATTGATTACTATGGCTCGGCACAGATGTGCTATTAACTAGTAGTCATAAAACTCAAGATTTCTTGTTTACTTAAATTTCAGCAGATCTCTTCACAGGGATGGTAAGGTTTTTTTTTTTTTCTTTCAGAATGTGCTTAGGGGGTTACCAAGTCAAATTGTCCAACCCACAAACTGCTGAACTTTAGTCCACAAAGTAATAGCTATAGAAACAGAAAGGGTCATTTAGAGAGGCTACGTAGAGTTAAAGACACCTGTGGTTAACACCAAAAAAGAAAGAAGGAAAGCCCATCGACTTTCAATCCACTCGAACAGTTTTACTTCTCTTTCTCAACAGTAAAGTATAGATCAGTTTTCAAGCAATAAGTCTGAACAGAAGAGTTACAATGTAGCAACAGCTGCAGAGGTCAGATCAAGCTCTCCCCTTGTACGGGCAAATGATGCTTGACGCCTTTGCACATTTGACCAATTTGGCCTAATAATCAATACTTTTCTAAAAGTTCTTATAAAAATATCATTCCCTAAAGAATTTCAACCCTGGCATTTATGAGGCACATCGGTTTCTAAAAGGAAGTACAGTCACATTTGCTTTACAACACTTGTCACATGTTTAACCACGGTAGAGTTAGGAGTGCAATGTTTTAGGCGCGTGCTTTTGAAAGCTGAACTCTGATCCTAAATACATCTCAATGTTATAAAAAGAGTGACCATATTTATAACTAACAAATGAAGAACAAAGAGCAGAAAGGGGGAATGGGAGGAAGGAGAAAGCAACTGGGAGAATGTAAAGTGGGAGGGAAGGGTGCAAGACAGGGGTCAGATCCCCATTCCTTCCTGCTGCTCCCAGGGCTCTTTCAAGAACTTAAAAACACACAAGTTTTGTGCCAAGCACAAGTACATGTGGGGGTGTGGCCGTGGGGGTGTGGGGTATTCACAGAAGTCATGCCCCCTTCCTTTCCCAGATGGTGAGGGAACCTGACATACATAAAGATGTCTGATGGAAAACCAGCCTTGATAAATATTTAAATAGCTCTCTGACAGTAACAGCAGAACAAGAGACAGAAAGCTTCTTTCCCGCAGGTGGGAGCAGGGATGTTCTGATGGAGATGGTGAGATTGGAGCAGGGTCTTGAACCATGAGTAGGATCATGACAGACGGAGATGCATGGAAAGGAGTCAGCCAGACATGGTGGCAGGGTCATTCCCGAGGAACAGTAAATAAACTGGCAGGCAGGACCACAGTTTGCATGGGCGTGATGATGATCAAATGGGAAGGCCAGGCTAGGGGCAGACACTAGCTGAGAATTTCACCCTTTTTGTCTGCCTGAAAGGTAGTAAGTTGTCTGCCATAGCAGCAGGAAGGAGAATGATTTGAGCAAAGATCACAGCTTCTGGGTCAGCCCGACCCTGGCCTTTCTCCACAGGTCTCAGCCCGAGCCCCTGTCACAGCAAATAGTACAGAATGCCCCTCCACCCCCTTGATTTCCCTATCCTCATCCCTGCTTCCATGTCCCTCCTGCAGTGGACACCTAGTCTCTTATTCTGCCCAGGACCCTTCCCTTTTCCTGGGATTGGTCCTCTTTCTTTTGGGAGCTCTTCCTCCCTCCACTCCAAGCGCATGGGTCTAGTGGGTCGCCGGTCCCAGCATCCTGAAGCCCTGGACACAGCTGGCTTGTTAGAAGTCAGCAGGTGTGAGACTCAAGCCAGTCCTGAGATTTTTCACACTGGACACAGGCAAAGGGATTCAGTCTCTCTTTGGTATTGAAGGTATAAAGGTAGAAGCTGCTGACGGAATAACTGATTTAACAGAATAAAGCTGAAATAGGAAAAGAGCAGAGATGAGAACTCAAGATGGCAATGCTGAAGTCCCAGTTAACTTTTCCTGAGGTTCAAATGAATTCGTGCACTTTCCACTGAGACTTCCAATAAATCTCCTTTTTTGTCTCAGTTAGATTAGGATAGAGTTCTGTTACTCACAATTAGAAGGATCCTGAATAAAATATGCCTATGCTGGTTACCTCTCATTTGCTCAGCAGTCCCTCCATCCATGTCCCCACCCTGCTCTGTGCCCCTAAAGGCTTACTGTGTGGATTGCATCCACGGGCTCCCTTGCCCTCCTGCTTCCAACAGGAGTCACTAGCAGGAGATGGAGGAAGGGAGGAGAGTGAGGCTGGGTGTTTAATACCCTGGTTCTGTTCTGGCCAGGCCCCCGCAGTCTGCCTGCAAGCCTCTCCTAAATGCACAGCTCCTATCAGGAGCCCTGTCCACACAGCAATCTTCCAGCTTTGGTAACTGCCCCTTTCCCCTGTCCTTTCCCACTGACGTGTAGACATGACTTTCTGCTCTGACTAGCCTAAAGTAAGCCATGTCCTTTGTTGCTTTCACTAAACCCTGCCCACACCTTTGCAAATAGTTCTTGTACTAAAATTATCTCAATTACTCAGCGTGAAAGAGCCCTTCCTCTCAGGACTCTGACTGCTATAGGTTCCCAAGTGGGAGCTGTGAGTCTTTCCTAGACCAGGACTCTTGGGATCTAAATCGTAAACAAGCTGCTAAATATCTTGGATTATTCAGCATTGAAACAGTAATTTTCAATTTTCCGTCATCAGTTATTTTAGCCTATAGGAGACCTGCCTTAGCCCAGAGTCAGCAAATCCATGGCTGAGGCTCCAGCATTCTCCATTCCCATACCCTTGTATGAGTTCACTAATGAAAGAGTCCATCCATCACGGCTCTGTTCCCTGGGCCCAGGCACAGCATCAGAATCTTTCTCAACACAGCCCAGCTCTCAGCAGCCAGCATCAGTCCACCGTGTGCCTTTCCAGCATTAACCCCAAAGCAGAACCAATCTGTCAATCCTGTGCTTTGTCCTGACATCCGCCATGCCCAGGATACATCCTCACGACACAGGGACAGTCAAGAATCCCAAAGCCGCACCTGGGTCCCACTTCCAACTGAGAATCCTTAGGCCAGAGCTAAGACAGGATCATTTGCCCTACAAGGGCCCAATCTTGATTTTCTGGGAGCAATTTCTGGAGGTGGACTCCTGGTTCAGGCCCTCGGTCACTGTCTGAGTGCCTTGGTCCCTCAGTCATTTATGCCATCTTAAACAACCTTATCAAGACACGGATTACATGTGAGAGACATCGCGACCCTCAGTGAATATTAGAGAACTTAGTGATGAATTTTCCGGTGTAGCCAGGCACAAAATTTCTTAAGCAGCAACCACAAACTTCTATGCAGCTTTGAAGAAACGGTTTTTTTCTTTATCTCCGTTTTCTTTCTGCAGAAGTATCTCATACATGATACTGAATGACACTCACCCAGGCACAGCACACCTCCACTGGTTTCTTAGTCTCCCAGGGCTGCCATAATGAAGTACCACAGATTGAGTGTGTTAAAACAACAGAAATTTATTGTCTTGCAGTTCTGGAGTCTAGAAGTTGAAATTAAGGCATCAGCAGGGCCATGCTCCCTCCAAAGCCTCTAAAGGGGTGATCTTTCCTTGCCTCTTCCTAGCTTCTGGTGGTCCCAGGCATTCCTTGGCTTGTGGAGGCATAACTCCAATCTCTGCCTCCATCTTTACACGGTGGTCTTCTTTTGTGTGTCTCTGCCTCTTCACGTGACATTCTTTCTTATAAGGCCACCAGTTGTATTGAGTTAGGGGGCCACCCTACTCCAGTATGATCTCATCTGAACTAATTACTATTAGTGAACTATTTCCAAATAGGGTCACGTTATGAGGTACTGGAGGTTAGAACTTCTCCACATCTTTTCTGGGGGAAACAATTCAACCCATAACAATAGGTGTATATGAGATGGGCCACAACTCCCCAGAATGTTAGCCAAAAGCCTAAAACTTTCTTTCTGATTCAAGAAGGTAACGTTGGAAGGCAACCAAGGGTTATGTTAGTGTAGAGATAATCTTGAATCTGCTCTAATTTTTTAAAAGGAAATATTGTAAGAATTATCTCACAACTGACAGACACAATGTTTTGTGGCAGAAAAATGCAATACCCAGAGACTTATATTCAAGGCCTAACTTCCCTACAACCAGCAGTTAGCTTTATCATTTTATTTGTTATTGTTAATAGTAATACATATTATTTATTATTTTTATTTTAAAAACACTCCTTGTACAAAATTAAACTCAGTTGGCATTCTCGTCACCTCATAGGTGATTTGCAAAGTCATTCTCAAATTTCTGCCCAAAAACGAATTAAAAGGAGGGAATTCTTCTTTATATCTCTAATAAAGAGAATAAGAAAAGCTATTCTCTTTTTCTTCCTCTAGGACCAGCCTTAGGAGTGTTTCATTAATAGATTTTATGGAGAATTACAGCCAAGACAAAAAGATAATCTGAGAGTAAGTACATGCTTTTTAGAGGGCAAAATAATGAAATTCCCCTGTTAATCCACTCATTATTTATTGGAAACTTTACGTCACAGGAAATAAGACATTTTGAAAGTTGATACCAGTCCTTTCAAATCTTCGAAGAAGCAGGAACTTCAAAAAAGTCTAGGTCTGCTTTTTGTTTTCACGAATCATTCTTTGAGGAGGACAAATCTCAGACCCATCAAAAAGAGCCATTTTCCCCATAAGAATGGGTGACAACTCAACTAGAACACACGTAACCTGGCACGAGGCCTGGCGTCCGCATTGTAGACAGTGCCGGGCTAATTTCTGTTAGAGTACAAAAAGAGAGAAAAAATCCCCATCTCCTTCAATCATTATAGCAAAGCTCTTTGTGATGTGTTTTAATCCATACCTCGAAGGTGTGAATTAAACTAGAAGATATTAAGTGTATCCAATAGCCTTCAATTTGTACCACTCTGATTTTCCCTTCTATCTTTCTCAATGGATAGATTCTTACCAGCAGAACATTGTACTGCTCTGCACTTTGCTTTGATATGATCTTTAGTGGCCATAAGGGTAACCATTGCTGGCTTGTTTGCTCTTGTCTTAGGGGCTAGGTGGAGGAAATTGGACACAACAATTAATTCAGATTCAACGCCCAGGGGTGCGTCAAGAAACCGGAACCTGAATCTCAAGTTGCAAAAACGCAATTCAAAGAGAACATGCTATTCCTTCTCCCCTGGCGTTTTGCTGATAGAATTGTAAAGCTAAATGGACGGTTACCCCCTACTGTATTACATTTACGTTCAACATCCTACACTCTAAGAAGCAGCAAAACTCCAAGTAAAATGATATCACCAACGTACTTCCTTGATTTAAAATACTACCAGCACAAATCCAATTTGAACTTTTTAAATGATCTTTGAGAAAACAAAAAGGGATCCTTCCATTGATTGCTCCTACATTAGAAACACACTGCTGATTATTTTTCCTCCAAGAGCAATTTTATAATGGAAAAACACTGTGACCTTAACCTTATGAAAAGTTAAAAAACACTGACACAATTTATGTTGAGCATAAACAAAAATCCTAACTACCAGGTTTATTTCCTGGCCGGTAAACATTTGATGTGTTTATGAAGCCTGTAAAGTATTACAGCAGCTATGACTATATGGAAAGTCTCCTTGGGCAGGCTGATACATGACCTCAGTCTTATTTAGAGTTGTCATCAGTTCCATGTAGGATACCATTTTTGTGTGTGTGTGTGTGTGTGTGAGGAAGATCAGCCCTGAAGTAACATCCGTGCCAATCCTCCTCTTTTTGCTGAGGAAGACTGGCTCTCAGCTAACATCCATTGCCAATCTTCCTCCTTTTTTTCCCCCAAAGCCCCAGTAGATAGTTGTAGGTCATAGGTGCACATCCTTTTAGTTGCTGTATGTGGGACGCCGCCTCAGCATGGCTGGAGAAGCGGTGCGTCAGTGTGTGCCCGGGATTCGAACCTGGGCAGCCAGAAGTGGAGAGTATGCACTTAACCGCTAAGCCACGGGGCCGGCCCCCGGATATCGGTTTTTTACAGTGCTCTGTGGTCCCGATGTGCTTTCCAGAGTGCAGTCACCAGCATCTGTATGATTGTTTCATGGACTTTGGGTGATGCTCACTGAATAGTTGTATAGGAAAAATTTCCCATTTGACTATAAGCACTGGAACATCATCTTTCTTCTCTTCTTTCCTTATTTTTTTTTAATTATAAAGGCAATATATGTTCTTGTTTAATTTGAAAAACAGAGAAAAGATTTTTTTTGTAAGTTTAAAAATTATTTATTCGTATTGACCATGTGTCAGACACTTGTGATACATCAGGAAATAAAACTTAGCCCTTTTTTCTCTGTCCTCACAGCCAATCAAGGCCACGTATTTTCCCCCCAACTTTTTGTTTATTTTTATTTTTTTATTGAAGTGATATTGGCTTATAACATTGTGTTAATTTCAGATGTACATTATTATATTTCAGTTTCTATATAGACTGCATCGTGTTCACCACCAATAGTCTAGTTTTTATCCATCACCCTACACATGTGCCCCTTTATCCTTTTCACCCTCCCTCCACCCCTTCCTCCTCTGGTGACCACTAATCGGTTCTCCTTATCTATGTGTTTGTTTATCTTCCACATATGAGTGAAATCATATAGTATTTGTCTTTCTCTGTCTGACTTACTTCACTTAACATAATACCCTCTAGGTCCATCCATGTTGTTGCAAATGGCACGATTTTGTCTTTTTTATGGCTGAGTAGAATTCCATTGTGTATATATATAAATATATCACATTTTCTTTATCCATTCATCCATTGACAGGCACTTGGGGTACTTCCACGTCTTGGCTATTGTGAATAATACTGTGATGAACATAGGGGTGCATAAATCTCTTTGAATTGTTGATTTCATGTTCTTAGAATAAATACCCAGTAGTGGAATAGCTGGATCATATGGTATTTCTATTTTTAATTTTTTGAGAAATCTCCATACTGTTTTCCACAGTGGCTGCACTAGTTTGCATTCCTGCCAGCAGTATATGAGGATTCCCCGAGAAAAAAATTTTTTTAGAGAATCTTGTATCACCTCATCACTTCTTACATCCACTGTTTATATCCTGGTATATAATCTCACCACTTATATGTACACATTGGATCTTAAGTGACAAAGCTGGGTAATTACACAGGGTATACAATTTTGTGTTCTACTTTTTTTTTAAACATTGTATCATGACTCTTGTTCACTTTTAGAGTAATTTTAATGACTGCATACTATGATATAAAGTGTTGGCACCACGCCTACTTAACCATTAGCTATTTAGTTTGCACTCCAACTCTAACACAGACACTTTCTTCTGCTATTATAAGCAACTTTGTAATGATCATCTCTGTGCAAAAAGAATAGTGAATTCCAAAAACATAATGGGTCAAAAAGTATTAATATTTATAGCCCTTGGGTTGGCATGCCAAATTACTTTCCAAAAGGGTTCTGTTATTTTATATAGACACTGATTATATACAGAGTTCCCAGTTAGTTTACCATACCCTTCATGTCATTGGAGTTGTGATATTCTTAATGACTTCTATAATTTAATAGATGGCTATCATAGCTCCCAGTTATGATTTTCATTTCTTTGACTATTAGCAAAGTTATTTTTTCCCATAATTTGGTTCATTATTTGTATGTCTTCTCTTATAAACTGTCTTTTTGTGCTCTTTTCCACATATCTATCAGTGTGTTAGTGTTTTTCTTATGGATTTGTGACAGCTCTTACTATTTAATATTTTAGCCTCCTATTTGCTGTAAGTATTCATTTTACTTTTAAACTCATACACACAGAGTTTTAAAATTTCACTGTAATCATATCTGTGTATTTTTCCCTTATTGACTTCTGTTGCTTCTAAACTTAGGAAACTCTTCTCCATGCATAAAATAGACAAATTCAATTCCATTTTTTCTTCTAGATTTTCTGTTTAATTCTTTAAGTTATCTGGAATTAGTGTTCATAACGATGTGTCGGTCTAGACTATTTTCTCAATTGCTAGCCAGAAATCTCATTCATTTGCTGAATATTTATAATGTTGTATAGCGTAGATGTCAAGTCTTACATTGGAGGGTCGATCTGTGCTGTTTTACTGAGTTTTCTGTTTAAGACTTATAGCTGAAATGATTGTAGTTTTATAATATACAGGCACAACCCATATGTTACCCACAGCTAACGTTTTGTCATTAGAATGACTCGGGTTGTACCACACACACTTGATTGAATATACTTATTTTTCAGTACAGTATTTTTTCACCACTGCTTATATAGAAAAATTTTATGTTTTTCCCTAAAACTCAATACCACATTTTAAACAAAACTACGGATAGACTAAGTCTTGAGTTGATAAAGAATAATAAAGATAAATAATAAGTCTTGAATCAAGTAAAATTAGTAGCATATCATAATCATATTGATATTATAATGTGTAGACCAGTTTGAACAGCATACTAAGTAACAGCAAGGAGGATTATCTCTGGGATTTTACATACAAAGCAAAAGTTTGTTAATAACCTTATTAATTGCTTGGTAATCAGAAAGTGATGTTTTAAACATATTATGTACTAACATGATGTTTCTGATGTATAAGCATTTTTCTGTGTTTTGATTCTATGTTAGGGAAATTACTTGGGTGTTTTGGATTGATGTACCAGCCATATAATTTTTCCCATTTAAAGTAATGGGAAATAGGTTCCTTGTCAGCACTTTTTGGGCAGTAAGTCTGATTATCAAAAACAAACTATTGACTTAAGCGGGAGATACCTGCTCTTTATTATCTTGTGGGACTAGAACGGCCTTACCATTAGTATTCTTTTTGTAATATTTCTTTTCTTTTCTTTTAATTTTTAAAAAACTGAACCATTGAGAATAAATTGTCTACATGATGCCTCCAAACCTCCAAATACTTTAGTACATAATTCCTGTAAACAAAGACATTTCCTACATAACTGCCCTACAACCCTCAAAATTGGTAAATTAACACTGATACACTACTACCATCTAATCCAGACACTCCACATAAATTTTGTCCATTATCCCAAAAATGCTCTTTATAGTAAAAGGATCTAGTCCAGAATCATGTGTTGCATTTTTTTCTCATGTCTCTTTAGTCTTCTTCAAACTGTAATAGTTTCTCAATGTTTCCTTGTCTTTCGTGACCTTGACACTTTTGAAGAGTGTCCCTCAATTTGGGTTTCTTTGATGTTTCTTATAATTGGATTCAGGTTTTGAATTTGGGACAGGAATATCACAGTGCTGCTGTCTTCTCATTGTATCCTGCCACAGAGAAACGCTAAAAGTTAGTTTATTGGTTTCATCCTCAAATTTATAAAGAAACAAAAGTAAACAAATTACCTAAAACTGGACAGAACAACCAATACTTCTCCACTTTTTTTTTTGGTCAGCGATAAATCAAATAGAAGGCTGTTGTACCATTAGCTACTGATGTTTAACAAACCACTTCAAAACTTACAACTTAAAACAACAACAAAGCCATCTTTTAGTCCATGATTATTCAAGTTGGCAATTTAGGCTGGGTCCAACTGGGTGGGTTCTTCTAGTCTGGGCTGGACTCAGCTGATCTCAGCTGGGCTCGCTCATAAGTCTGTGGTCAGCTGAGGGGTCAGCCAGGGATCAGCTGGGGTGATTCATTGCTTCGGGCTCCAAAGTTTCCAAGAGAAAGAGCAGAAGCACACAAGCCTCTTGAGGCCCAGGCTCAGAACTGAGATGTTATCACTCCTGTCATGCCTATTGGCCAGAAATCATAGAGTCAGACAGATTCAAATTTTGTATAACTAAAACAATTTCTATGAATGGAAAGAGCAAGTGCTTTTGATTAAATAGTGAACTCAAAGTAGAAGTTGTTCTGGTTAACTATGGCTGCATAACAAACTACTCCA